>NC_058061.1:19066783-19435116 GCF_020085105.1 Siniperca chuatsi
AAAAATAATTTCAACTGGTGAACAGGCATTACATTTTTGTGTGAAGCCATTTGAGGTCTTTCATATTAGGTTTCAAAAACTCTGCATCGCTAGTGGAGGCAGGTGCACATGGAAGACTTTGGCAACACCTTTCACATATGAACACGTTTAAAGGCTGAGAGCAAGATGGCCGATGCTCTTATCTTAAAAAAAAAAAACAAGACCAACCTGGTAATGATAGAGGCGAGGGGAGTTATTAAGAGTTGTTTTTTGACATGATGTACATTTGCATTTCTTCCCTACGGCCATGGTGTGATAATGGAAAATTCCAAACTTAAGCATTCCAATACACAGGGACACAAATTGTACATTCAGCTGTTAAGATCCGTAACCAAACCAAAAGTTGATCTTGACAACAACACATCTAACAGTTGTGCTTGTCTTATATTTTTCATAATAATGCGGATGCTATTTTAACTGTGTGTTTCACTTAAATGTGTAGTGTTGGACAGTTTGTGTGGGAGTTGTTTTACATTTATAGCCTCGTTATGGTAACAGGCTGGCATGATGGGGTGTTGCCAAGAATAGCATGACAGTCTGGCACACAACACCCTGTGGATACAGAGTATGAGACAAGCTCTTTTCTTGTTGCTGTCCTCTAGCTCATGTTAACACCTTTTCAGTATCTGCATCTCTTGCTTTCTCTTTTTTCAGCTCTCTCCAAACTTCTCCATCACTTCTCATCTGTCACTCTTCCACTTTCCCATCTCTGCCATCCCATCATGTTTTTGTTCATTTCACTCCAGTGGTGTTTTTATTTGCACAAAACGTACAAGTGCTTAAAGTAAAAGCAACAAAAAACAGGTAAAAACGTGAAACCGAGACAATGATGGCATGACAGCAACAAACGGCCCATTCTCCCACTATTCATTCATTTACTACTGACTATTGATCCACTGACAACCACGGGCATCATTCATCTATTTATGTACTTTAATTGTCCTATGTAAATATTGTTTTTCTATTTTTAGTTGTAAAATGTTGCAATGAGATAACTTTGCATTGGCACTATATAAATGAAATTGAATTGAAATTGAACATGATTTTTTTATGGTGAAAGGTAGCCCAGGTTTTGGGAAATATTTTTACTTGTTTACTTGCCTTAAGTAAGATTAGAAGACTGATACCAATCTAATTTTTGTCTGTTAAATTTCTGACTTTGAGAATGCACACACAGCAAGGTGCAGACCAGTGTGAGCTTCAATGCAAGTCCATCAAAATAAAACATGTCGCCCAGCTCTTCTCCAGTACACCACTCGTTTTTGGCTATCTTGCCTTCATCAGGGTGGTGTCTGAAGTGATTTCCGGTTTCCTTTTATATACAATACATTGGTCTGTCATGTGATCAATATATCAGTTTGATAAATATGGAGCTACAGCCAGCAGCTGGTTAGCTCAGCATAAAGACTGGAAACAAGAGGAAAATGAATCTGTTAAATCAGTGCAAAAACCAAAGTCTAAACACGACAATTTGGGGTTTTATGGGGGGTTATGTCGGGGACTATTTCTTGTTGTAACCATGAGGTTGCCAGGCAACCAGCAAAGACTCCAGGAAGTCACTGCACCTGGCTAAGAAACTGTTACCCCAACATAATCCCACATGTTGATTAGTGATATTTAGCATTGCTGGTAGGTGGATTTTGATACCTTTGGACAGAGCCAGGCTAGCTGTTTCACCCTCCCCTGTTTCCAGTCTTTCAACTAATCTAAGCTAACAGTCTCCTGGCTGTCGCTTCATATTATAGAGATATGAAAGTGGTATCGACCTGCTCATCTTACTTTGGACAAGAAAGCCAATTAGTATATTTCCAAAATGTCAATTACTATTACTTTAAAGTGTGAAAACCCTAGCGATTGTACCAGAAAACAAAGATGATAAAACAACAGGGAAGCAATAACAGTTATTGACTGAATTACTTAGTTGATGGCAAGGACAGCAGCACAATTAACACCTATTCAATTACAAATTCTCAGTTTTGAGTTTCCTCTTGCTGTAAACATCCAACTGTAAAATCATATGGTCAAGTCAGACAATATATCAACAATGTGCACCAAACATGGTTTTAAAATAGTACCAACTGCATTACCACACGGTGATACAGTGACTATCTCAATCAATCAATTAATGGAAAACAGTTGTTACCTTATGGTATGTTTTGGAAAATATTTTGCAGTAACATGCACACAGTTTAGAATGAATGAGCTCAGTCTATGTCAAAAAAGTGCAATACTGCATTCATTTAGATGTATTTTACTGCCACGAAACCTTGGTGAAAATGTTATTGTGATATTCTATAACACAGAAAGCATGGCATAGCCTCATGTTTATCTCTCTGTCTCTATCTCAGAGAACTGAAGCACAGGTCCATGAAGGAGCCTGATGAGCCAAAGTTTCAGCTGAAGGAGTACGTCGACAAAGAAATGAGGACTGCTGGCTGCTGCCGCTCATAGACCACATCCTATATGTGTGTGTATGCTTGTGTGTGTGAGTGAGCGAGTGAGTGAGAGAGAGAGAGAGAACAGGTACATTCTATTAGAGTAGTAATAAATCTGAGTCAGTGTGTCTGGGAATTCTCAGTGTTTGTAATATTTCTATCTAGTGGTGATATGGCCAATATGCTCTCTCTCCCAACCCACCTTTCCTCTGCAACTGTGAATGTAATATAACTAATGTAACTACCTACATGCTTGCACATACACATGCATGTACACACACACACACACACACAAACACACACACAGCTGTGTTTGTAAGTTTACTTCACAGCCTGTTCAATCCATTTTTCCATAAGTGTGATGTAAATATTTTAAATGTAATTTTGTGCTTTGAAACTTTGTAGTTTGTAAATGCCTGTCTTGTTGAAACAAAAGAGCACAGTCACAAATATGTTGAATATTAAATAAATCAATCTTGTTAAAGTAATAGAAATAAAGAGATCTTATGAAGAAATTTGTACAGATGTACACTATAGCACCTAATATAAGCTGTCAAACGGCACTGTGTGCTGTTTATGTACAGGATATCATATGATAACTGTTTTTAATACTTGTACTCCTGATCATGATTATTATTATACTGATGTGTCTGTGAAATTTAATTTGAGGTCTTTACCTTTTATACACAGACTGTTCAGTTTGAGTGTAAAACTGATATGTGAAGCATTTTAACACAAAGAAATCTCCCTCATTAAGTATTAGACCATATTAAATGTAAAAAACAAGATCATCAGCAAAAAGACTGAAGGCGTCCATTAACCTCTACTCTGCGTTTTACAGATATGATGAGGAATCAGTTGTTTTACGGCACAACACAGGAAGAGGGTTTCGTTCTTCCATTGAAATCACTTCAAGTGCTCCTTTTTGAGAAATACAAGGGACAGGGACAAATAACATCTTTTTTGTGACAAAGCAACGGGGTTCTTGTGAAATCTGGTCTGAATTTGAAAGGGGGGGAAAAGTTGCATATTGAGAGTGAAAAGTCATTTTTGACTTTGGAAACAGAAGTTGGAAAAATAAATCTCAATTCAAGCTCCACTTACAGTACTAGCTTTTTCTGGAGCTTTCCACCACATGTCACTCTCTTCATCAGCACATGCTGATGGAGTTGATCAGGTTTTCATCAGAAGATCAACTCAGCTTTAACAATATTGATTTATTTAATATTCAACTCTAATGGAAGACTGTGAGATGTGCTTGAAAGCTCCAGATAAAGCTAGTAAGATTTTTTTTCCCCCCAAGTTGAATAATGCTGGTTTGAGATAGAGGTTATCTATTATTCTTCACTTTTTGTATGTACACAGTGAATTTTCAACTATACGGTGTATTGTATAAATGTTTAAAACTGCTACACCAAACATCTTGATTTTTTTCTCCACTTTTCCAGACTTAATTTCAATGCATAAAATGTTCAAACAACATAAAATAAACCTGCAACAGCTGCAATAACCATGAACACAGCAGATACCCAAAGAGTCAGTCTTGTACTTTTCAATCAAGATCACAAAATTTTAGAAAACTGAACCTCAAAGAAGTGTTAAGAATTTGTTAAACCTAGAAGAAAGTTTTATTGAACTTATTTTTCCCTCCTGAGGTTTTGTAGTTCCTGTTGTTCCATAGAGATGTAACAATTGTTATTGGATCTTTGCTGAACTAATGCTGCGCTATGGCTCCAACCCCAAGAGGAGGTAAATGGAACGGTAATTGGAAGTTGGTAGTTGGTTGAAAGAAGCTGCTGCTGTGTGTTGGCTTCAAGGAGGAGTTGCAGTCTGCAGTAGAAATGCAGGAAAGATGCAGGATTCATGTAAATTAGACTTTTTCAAAAGTAACATGTCACAGGCATTTTTATCTTTTTTTGTGAGATGTTTTATCAAAGATAGTTTCAGACTCCTGTCTGCTTATGTTAAAAATACTATCAATTCTATCATAAAATACAACAAATACAGATTCAATTTGCTTACATTAAATGGTATTTAAATTAAATTACACTGAATCTTAATATACAGATTTTACAATAGATCACACATTTTCAGAATAAATCAGAAGTAATTAATTTATTGTTAACTTGTAATCTGTGTGCTGTATCCTAACTGAAATGATTTGTATTGTATCAATCTCCAGTGTTCACAATAAAGAATGAATCAACAGTGAATGAGTTGTTCTACCTGTGGATGACCAGTGATGAAGCTCACACATGGATCTACACCACCACCATCTGGCAGAGTCTTGTTATTACAACATTGACTATGGCTGGCTTTATTTGTGCAACACAATACAATATTATCTGATATGGTGCCATCTCTTTACAATGCCATGGAACATGTAATGGAGCTCTGTGTTGGACATACCAGAACACAGACTGCACTGACTCAGAATCAGTACAGAATTTGCCAGCAGGTCTCTTACCATCAGCACAGGGACAAGAATCACTCTTGTGGCTTGAATACAGGTGTAGGTGGGTATGAATTAAATTTCTCTTTACAATAATAAAGTGTTAAATGGTGCAAATGTTGCATTGAAGGCTTTTTCGAACCTTGTGCTTATTTAAGTAATAGCCCTGTTGGGTTTTCTTTGTGGACGTGATGGTTTTCACGTCTGGAGCTAAACAAACAACAGTATAGTATATCTCAAAGGCTGCTGCAAAATGTGGTACCTTATTTTTCTAGTTGAACATTTTCTTAAAAAACATTGCAAGTCAGAGCAAAAATGTAGTCAAATGGAAAACAACCCCTGCAGTGCCCTATGTGGTAATTCTTCAGTCTTAGCTATTTCAGTAAAAGCAGTCAGTAAGATAATTTCTGCTTCCAAATATCTTTGATACCTGAAATTTCATTCTGCAAGGAGGCAGGTGGGAGAGCTGAGACTATGAGGAGTGATTACCAGGCCGGATTAACCTGCAGGTTTGATGTGTAACAGTGTGGGTGTGGAACACTGGAAAAACCCAGCTGTTTTTCCAAAAACGAACACAGTGCAAATCCAGGGACATTTTAACCTGAGCTTTGCTTTGATTGGCCTGAAAATGGTTTATGCCATAATATTCTGTAACAGAGCACAACAAAGCGAAGGGGAATGGAATAATGAGGAGGAGGAAGAGAGGGGACAAAGTGACCAGAAGAAAGGAACAGGTCAACATCACACAGTACGGGACGAACACATGTCATAATACAGGTAAGCAAGCAAGATGAAACATGTTTTTTACTAAATCTTGAAACTTTAATGCAGTTGGGATCAGTTGGGATTGCAAAACCTAAAATGTAATTTAAACCCACAAATCACAGTATACTACAGTGTTTTTCTAGGGATAGCAATGTCAGTCTGTTGGTCCACAGCTTTGGTCCAGACTGAAATATCTCAACAACTATTGGACGTGTTGCCATGACATTTTGTACAGACACTCATGGTGCCCAGAGGATGAATCCTGAAGACTTTGGTGTTCCCTTGACTTTTCATCTTGCATTTTGACCAGCAGGTCAAAATGTACACGTATCCTGTGAAATATCTCAACATCTACAAAATGGATTGGCACACAATTTTGTACAGACATCCATGGTGCCCAGACAATATATCATATTGACTTTGGTGATAAATAATATAATCCACTTCACTTAAAGGGACAGTTCACCGCAAAATCAAAAATACATTTTTTTCCTCTTACCTGTAGTGCTATGTATCCATCTAGATTGTTTTAGTGACTTGCCAAGTTCTGAAGATATCGCCCGTAGAGATGTCTTCCTTTTTTGAATATAATGGGACTATATGGCACTCGGCTTGTGGTGCTCAAAGCGACAAAAAAAAAAAAAATACATTTGAAAAACTCAACAGCAATGTCTCTTTCCAGAAATCATGACTCGGTTACTCAAGATTATTCACAGACCTTGTTGTGAGCAGTTTCATGTAGGAACAATAAGTAGAAAGAAAATAGTTCCTACATGAAACTGCTTACAACAAATCTGTGGATTATCTGGGTCCCGCTACCAACACTACAGCAGGCCAAGAACTAGACTCCACGGTGCCATGTTTTGAGCCTCTGAAGCAAAACCAAAGATTGCTCCAGTTAATTCCACTCTATATAGCGATGATCCTTGGAACACTGTCCTTTCCACTGTATTTTCCTCCCGAATCCTCCATGCCTCCTGTCACCTCTTTTGCCATTACAGGATGCATCTTGGCAGCTGCCTTTGGACTACAGTCTTCATGGGAAATCATCTGGTGTCCATGCGGTCGGTGTGCGGGCTTCTTCCCGGGCTCGTCACCGAGCTGTGGTGGCGTCTCCCAGGCCTCCTCGTTGAGCTGTGGACGCCTCATCGGGAAGGTTGTTAAAAGTGCATGACCCCCCTAAAGTGTCCCATCCAAAGTGTCTTGTTGTCACCCTCCACTCAAAAATCTGAGTTTGACGCGCGTACATGTGAGCAGGAATTAGTTTGCGAGCCAATCATGGTCCAGTATGCAACTTACACAACTATGATGTGGAAACTTGAAGCCATCAGTGAACAAACACTGAGAATTGACTTTTGTGTCTTGTGTTTAAACTTTTGAAATGAAAAATATTTGTATTCGTATTTCTCAACGAGGGATAAGGAGAGGATGGAAAAGAAATGTGAATTAGTAAACTGAACTCTTTTGTGGACAAACCATATCAGACCTTGACACACAATAGATATTTTTGTTTCAGGTCAATAGTTCAGTCTTCTTTGCGGTAAAAGCTACAAGCAAAAAATAGAGTTGTGTAGGAGTTTGTAAGTATAGATGTGTGTTCAGAGTATTGTTGCGTTCTTTACTAGTTATGTTTTATGCAGATGTTATTGTTATGTTATTGTTATGAACAATTTACTTCTGATTTTGGAGAAGTCTGCAAGTTAAGATGAATAATGCTCATCATTTCTTTTTAGATTTATACAAATCTATTCCATGTACATACATGTATATTAGGAGGTCTAATTTTAAATGTAAATTTCTTCATTTTGAATCTGCTTTGAGATGCCACAAGAAACTTTGACCAAACTTTCTTCATTTGAATACATTTTAATTTCTTCAGGCTTCCAGTTTAGACCAATTTGCCTCTTGCTGCTGCTGCTGGTGATGGATAATGTGTCCATACTGTACCGTGTTCTGTCCACCTTTGCTCAATCTAGTGTTCTGTCTCTGTTATTGTGTCCTTTGCTGGAAGTGGAAAATATGTTTCCATGCATGCGTGATCAACACCGTGTGCCTGGACAGGCTGTGACTCAGACTCTGACTAATAGTTATTTCAATTTCCTTAAAACATCCCAGTCTGGAACAGTATGACGACGACCCCCAGAAATATTTTCCCTCTCCCTCTTGTTCATTAGATTCAGTGGCACTTATTAGAACATAGGTGGTTTGAAGCCCATGTTGACCTGATAATACCACCTGAAAAAGTTTTGTCACATCACAACGTCCCAGAAACCTTTAGTCTGTCACAACATTAGTGTATACTTTGTATTTTCTGCTGAAGTACTATCTCTAATTTCTGTTCAAAGGCATAATACAGGGGATACGCTCCATTAAACAAAAATAGCATGAATTTGTTCATTAATCTCAAGCTCATCAGCTCATACAAAAATTTTTTACGTTTCACACTTGGTTGTCTCACGATTTGGTCGGCAGTGACCCTCTGTAACCAACCTGGGGTAAGCTGTAATGCCTTTTATGCTCAGCAGGGGTCACACTTGTTGCACAGATTTGTTAAGTAGCCACAAACAGCAAGTGTTTTTCACTCCAGAATGAACTGAAATAAGAAATAGTGAAAGATTTCATGCACGAGGTCCGGGGTGCATTTAACTTCATGTTTGGACAGTTTTACTTTTTTAAGATTAAGTATTTCTGGAAACAGCTACAGGCATCGTACAGTATGGTTAAGTAACATCCTGTCTTTGCTACATGTATCACATGCATTATTTTTGTTCTGTACAATTTTTACATTGTTAGTGTTAGGGCCATGTTGCAATGAAAATATTACTACTAAACTGTATATGTCCATTGCCTCTCTCCTCTACAGTGTTTGTGCATTTTTTTTTTCCTGTTGGCAGCCACTTTTTCATGTGTCTAAAGGTTTGTTTAGGTTTAGGCACAAAGTTAGGTTTAGGGAAACATCATGGTCTGAGTTAAAATAAGTACTTTGTTAAGGTTAGGGAATGATCGTGGTCATGGTTACAAAACCCAGCGTTGACTGTTGGTTGGAAACAGCAAACAACAGCAGGCTCGTGTGTTAACGTCTGATGTTTTATTGACCTATACATCCATTCCGAACTGCTCCCTACGCGGAATCTGTCGCTCTATAATAATGTCACCTGATGTCCTCCTTTGCTCTGTCATCATTCCTATGGCCACTAGTGGGCTTAGTCACTTACACATGTCGTTTTGGGGCGCTTGCTGCAATGACTGAAGATGTAATTTTCCTCTAATATTTGATTTATATTTTTGTGAGTTACTGGATAGTTTAGAAGAAAAAAAAGCACTTTTTAGTTGAACCAGTCACAAACACTAAGCATACGTACTGATGTGGGGTCACAAGTAGACACAGCTTCTGTCGGGCCCTGTGACAATATCTAGTTTAAGAGCTTTGTTATTTTGGTTCATAGTGTGCTCACATGGTGCATTTTCATAAATAATGGTGTGATTAATTGAATTATGACACACAGAGAGCCTGGGGGCCGGTGTCATTATTCCAGCATAGGAATAGTGGTTGGTCCCTCAATTCTGTTCGGGGCAAATAATGAAACTGCTGTGTGTAATCTGCTGTGTGCACTATACATAATGGAAACTTGGAGGTATCTGGGTACATCCACAATGTTCAGAGGGTGGAAGATCAGGGGGTGGGATCAATGGGGGCCCAAGCAATTACCCTCGGATCCCCTAACAAGTAATGCCTGCCATGCGTAAAGCACACCAGCAGATTTCACACAGTCGTCCTGCTAATGGTCTTGGTTTACCGTAAAACTTTTATTGTTTAAAAGTTCACTTGCTAATGATTAATTCGTACACAAATCCTCATTGTAGTAACATAAATCGCTCCACAATTTTTATTTCCATCCACAGAAAAAGAGAGGCAAGCAGAAGACAAAGAATGGGTCCGCGAGTGGTCATGCTGCCCGAATATGTGTAAATGTGTGCAATGGTGTGAATAAGTAAATAAATCACAGTCATAGTGATGCCACTTGTTAACAGAGGCCCTCATATGACTTAGCGAGGGCCATCTGTTGCACCAGTTGCTCTCCATGTCATTAGCCCTACCTGAGGGCACCATAACCCCGATGCCTCTTCTGTAGTGGTCGGTGTATGTGTGTCTGATTGTGTGTGCGTGCTCATCTGTCACTAGTTGCCAAGCAGTCCACTCTGCTGCGCTAAAGTGACCAGGAACCCCAAACAAAGCCATGTGGCATGCGTATTTGTGTATCTGGAGAAATGCTAGTTTGGTTTCTTTAGTTTCAGTTTGTCCAGAAGGCAGTATGTTTCTGGAAAATCCTAAAGTCTTCCTACTAACTGTGAACACTCACCATGCGAACACAGCAGCCTACCTGTGCTATTTTAAATGAGCCCTGTTCACAGTGAGTGCCTGGAGCAGTAACACTACATGTAACACTTCATGTAACACCACCAGATAAAGCTCTGGGTTATTAATAGGATGAGACAGTGATCAGAGAATGAGTACAAAGTGAGGAGGAGGGTGATCTTTTTGTTCTTGTTGTCTGGGTTTTATTCTTGTTGTAGTTGTTGACATTCTGCAGCATGATTACCATCTTGTAGATGGTCCAATAATAAAAGGCACTGCATCCCTTGAGGATTAAAAACACTAAAGCCCAGATTTGTTTCCAATGTTGTTCTCCTTCCTATTGTTGTTTTTATCTATACACTGTATGTAACAGTGAGTTTATGTTATATCACAATATGTCAGGGAAAGTTTGTAGTGCTTAGATTAAGTGAAGTCCATACATTGTTACTGAATGTCCTAATATATTATTAAATACAGATTTATTTTTAATGTCTTATTCAGTTGCATGTTGGACTGGACTGGATTAGATTAGACTGGACTGAATTGGTGGATTGGACTAGAATGCGCTGGACTAAATTGGATTAATTTGATAGGACTGGACTGAACTAGACTAGATTGATTTTACTGGATTTAGCTGGACTGGACTGGTAGACTGGATTGGATTGGACTGGATGGAATGGGTTAGACTCAACAGGATTGGATTTGATAGGAATGGACTGGACTGGATTAGACTAGATTTAAATTTTAAATGAATTTATCTTGGATCAGATTTAACTGGAATTGATTGGACTGGGCTGGCCTGGTATGGACTCAACAGGATTTGATTTGACTGGAATGGATTGTACAAGACAGCACTGTACTAGACGGGATTAAATTGGATTAGATGGAACTGAATTGCACTGGACTGGACTGGATTGTACTGGACTAGACTGAATTGGGATAAATTGGACTGGATTAGACTGAACTCTGGACTAAACAAGACTTGAATGGATTAGGCTGGACTAGACGGGACTATATTGGATTGTACTGGATTTGACTGGAATTGATTGGATTGGATTCGTAAACAAAAATGACTGATTCACCGACTCTCCAACACAAAGAAAGCACACAAAGACGAGAGGTAGAGATGTACAAATATAATAATAGTTTGGTTTCAATGTGATCCATGCCATTTCATGGACAGAGTATAACAAATGCTTCTCTCTGATTTTTACAGTGAATGACTTCTGGGATCACAGCAATATTTTCTGTTGTCTGTTATCACAGTGCGTTGATTATGACCCTTCCTCTGGTTCTTTGTAATGTTGGTGATGTGGGAAATGTGTTACAGTATTTGTATACGCCTAATGGCCTTCTTTAAATAGATTGATTATCAATATTGGAAATAAACACTACCTTAATCTTTACTGGTGTGTGACTGGGCTGACAGTGATATGTGTGTGTTTCAGTTGCCATTTGCACATGTGAATGGAGCAATATCAGTTTCCATACTTGTGTTTTTGTGTATGCGCGTGCATGTGTGTGTGTGTGTGTGTGTATGGTTTGTGTTATGAAGAGGACTGGCCTTCCAGTTATGCAGTCCCATTAAGATAAGCCTCCTCTCCACTCAGCCGAAGAACGTCAACAAACAGTAAGGAAAACCTCCTGCTGCGACACAAACACACAGGCTCTGCTTGGTTTGTTTGCTTTTCTGTGGAGTAGTCCGGATGGCCCACGTGTATCTACTGTACTGTATGTTTTCATCCACAGATTCAACCCTCGCTGATAAGATGAACTCAAAGCGAAATGATATGGAGGAGGTACTTTATATGGCCGTCTTATTATCTTGAAAATGTATTTATTATGAGTATATTTGTTAATGAATTCACATGGGCTGGTAGGGGGCAAGGCATGCATGGAGAGCAAGGTGAGAGGTAAGCATGCAGGCAAGAGGAAAACATTTTATGACAAAATGTCCTCCCTCCCAACCTCTGCCTCTATCCATGTGACACTGAATCACTGATAACACAAAACACACAAATGATGAAAAACCAACACAAAAAACAAAAACAATGATACTATCATACAAATTATATCATGGCTGAAAAGGCATTGCACCTGCTAACCGTGAGTTCAGAAGCTTGGTGACTAAGTGACTACCCACAAGGTTAATTAGAAAACTACTGTAGCTGCTGAGTTAAAAGCTAACATGCTAGCCAGGGAGGGAACATAGTAGAGCTACTTGGTCACAATACCTTTTCCAAGCTAGCTGGCTTGGTAACTGTCAGTTAGCAAGCTAGCTAGCTCAGCACCTAATTGGTTATAATAAGTTAACACAGATTATTCAAGATACTTATTTGTACTGTCAACTGTCTCATAACCGTCTGCACACCATGCATCCTCTGCGCAGTAGTTTATACTCTGACAGAGCAGGGTTGCTGTAAATTGGATGGTGCAACAGAGCTGACATAAACGATGAAAGCATCCTCTGGACACTCTGACTCTCCGTTCCCTCAAAGGTCAGCACTGTCACCACACTACAGTTTGTTTATGGTAAACAGCGCACATTTTGAAAGATGGAAACGTGGATTTCAGGGATGTTTTAGAAGAGCTGGATGTGGTGCTGCAAATTTTCCACACTGGCCAACTGCAGTACTGCAATGAAAAAAATCTGTTCACATATCGCCATTGAAAAGGAGACATCTGTAGAACTGTTGACAGGACACCTCAAACTGCAAACAAAGTCAAATATAACTCTGTATCATGAATTTTTTAGGTGGAATATTTTTATATTTTTGAAGGTTTTGTATTTGTAAAACTTTCTCAGAGCTTAGAAAAGCTGTTTTATGTGCGTCCCTATGTAAGCATCCCCTGGTCAAGCAATTTTCAGTTGGCTTAAATTGTAGCTGAATCCAAATGTTCCCACTCCGGTTGTGCGGACTGGGCCCAAACATTTTCCAGTCTTTTATAGTGTGATGTGTTTACCATCATCATGTCAAGCGTGTAAGGGCACTGGGCCTTTATTTCACCGGCAGAGTAATCACAAGGATAAAACGGTCGGGTGATTTAAATGCAGCAGTATTACAGAACTGCCCCTGACATTATGCATGAATGAAGAGATCGCGTGCTTTCATGCTGCATTCTGTCAACAGGTCGACAGACACTGCCATCAACAAACAGCAGACATCATGCATGTATGTAAGCATTTACAATAGGCCTACCGCAAATACAATTAATGCCATATCTAAATGAACCATTCATATTATTAGTGCAAGAATGATCTCATTTTTTGGGGGCTTATTTTTAATTGTATGACTGCTGTTCAGTGTGGGCTGGGTTGTACTGTTTTTCTGCCAACATGTTGTCAAGCGTTGTATCACCCTCATTTTTCGTTGACAGTTTAGAAAGACTTTGTACCTGATTTAAAGTCTGAGGGCAAAATTCTTAATGATGACATGTTTACTACAAATGTGTGTTTTGTGTATTAATGTCATGCAAGGATTGTGCCCACTTTATAGATTGCAGGAATGTTCTTGCCACATTGTGGTAGTACAATATCAAAGGGTTGTCATGTTGTCTTCATAAAACAAATAATAGTTGTATATAGTTATACATGTATAGAGTTAAACTATATACTGTATGTACAGTACTTTAAAGCTTTATTTTATTGTTCTCAACTGCAGGCAAGAGTTGTCCAGAGCCGGCCCTGAGACCAGCCAAGCTAAATGTACAGACAATGAAAACAGTCACCCGATTGGCTGCATTTGCTTTGTGCATGTTCAACACTGGTGGAGGATTTATTGACGCAGGTTACCTCATCTTCAGACAGAAAAGTGACAAAGTGTCTATGTGCAGGAGCTTGAAACAGTGATTGACAGGAGAATACTGCCTTAGGTTGCATGACTTAGCTGTAATTACATATCAAAAAGCTGCTGCCCTGCATTTAAAATCAGTTATGTAAATGAGCTACTGTCGGCTCCTTTCATCACTTCTCTGTAATGTCCTTGGCTTGGCAGTGGGAGCAGGTTTTAGAGCAGGTTTTAGAGTGATTGTGCCATTATGGGGCCTTAGTCCTGCAGTAATTCCAGAGAGGAAAGCATATTCTTATTCATATTCTTTCAGTGTAGTGTCTATGGGGCATGATTTTATGGACAATATATTTATCCTTGTGTTTGATAAGGACTATATACATTGTATGTATTTGTAGATTGATGTGGTCCCTTGATGACTGCAGTCATGATGCATCTTTGTCCATGACTGACTAGGGAGCAGGTTGAGGAGTGATTCCTGCACGGGGTTGATGTACCTATTCAGCTATGACTTGAAAAGATCATACTGAATAGATGGACTATGTTTTTTCTGTTGATTTGTGATGAACGTTTATCTATTTATCTTTCCCTTTTTCAGTCCCTATTTCATTCCTTTACAGCCTTTACTACTAGTCCAGTACTACTGCACGTTATGCTTAGTGCTAATTAGCAAATGTAAGCATGCGAACACGCTTGACTAAGATAGTGAACATGGTAATCATCTTAGCATTTTCATTGTCTTAGCCTGGTGATATTTAGCATTTAGCTCAGAGTATAGCCTCACAGAGCTGCTAGCATACCTGTAGACTCTTAGTCTTGTTATCATGCATTTATTCATATATAACATCTGTTTTGTTCTGCCACACTTCGTGCCTTCGAGTTTTGAGTGAATGCAGATTTTGTGAATTGAAGTCAGCTATTCGTCTTACATTCCATTATTATGTTTTGTCATCATTTGTGCTAATTAAACTACCATAGGAATTAAATTTAAGATTGTCACATGCCTTTGGATCTGATATTGTCCTGTATATCAATATGGTTTGGTATCTCCTGGAATGACTCATATATATATAAATATATATTATTTTTATTTATTATTAAAAAAACTTCGTCCTTCACCCTTCGCAGGTGGTCTCATCCTTCAAGCTCGGGTCCTCTACCAGAGGCCTAGGAGCTTGAGGGTTCTGCGCAGTATCTCTGCTGTTCCCAGTACTGCACTCTTCTGGACCGAGATGTCTGGTGTTCTTCCAGGGATCTGCTGTAGCCACTCCTCCAGTTTGGGGGTCACTGCCCCGAGTGCTCCGATGACCACGGGCACCACTGTCGCCTTCACCTTCCACGCCTTCTCCAGTTCTTCTCTGAGCCCTTGGTATTTCTCTAGTTTCTCATGTTCCTTTTCCCTGATGTTGCCATCACTTGGTATTGCCACGTCAACCACGACGGCTTTCCTCTGCTGTTCGTCAACCACCACGATGTCAGGCTGGTTCGCCATTACCATTCTGTCAGTCTGAATCTGGAAGTCCCACAGGATCTTGGCTCAGTCGTTCTCTACCACCTTTGGAGGTGTTTCCCACTTTGACCTCGGGGTTTCCAGTCGCATCTCGCCCATGCGATATGCGATATATATATATTGCATTGCTTTTCAATCACCCCCAGGTAATTAAGCAGAGAGGGGTTTGTTTTCAAGCCATGGCACTGACATTTTCGATACACTTTGGAATGATTGTTTGACGGTTATATTATCTTTAGATCAATCACACAAATTACTGCTTTGCTAAACCCCTGCCCCGAATAATGATTGTCCATCATTGCTTAGAAACCGTAGGCACAGCAGGTTTGGATTTATTCACATGCCAAATGATGTGCATGGGGCTGTAGTAGGAGCCATACTCCTTACATAAAGAGTTCGCAACGCAAAAACAAAAGAGCAAAGTGTAACAATGTATTAAACATTGTGTTTATCTGCTCTATGGTAAGCTGCAAATGTTAGCATGGATGGCTAATTAACTTACAAAAGTAACGTAGCATATATATATATTGATACTTGGTTAATTCAGTCATTTTTCAAGTAAAACTGCTAAACATTCAACTCAAATGTACAGATTTTCTGCTTTTCTTTGTCATTTATGATATCTTTGGGTTTTGGACTGTTGATCAGACAAAACAAGCAATTTGAAGATGTCACTTTTGTCTCTTGGAAATTATGATGCACATTTTCACAATACTTTGACATTTTATAGACTAAATGATTTATTGATTAATCGAGAAAATAATCTGCAGTTTAATCGATAATGCAAATGATCGTTAGTTGCAGCCTGTGGAGGTGGGTATGGGTAGCTTTAAGCTGCAGAGGGAGAGGTGGGGGAGTTGCTCAGGTGAGCAGCATCAAGGAGAGATAATTGGCACAGCTGAACCCAGTTAACTAATTATTCTCTCCTTAAATACAGTAGCATGCTGGACAAGGAGGAGGAAGAGCGGACAGAAGAAGAGACAGAAAAGAAAGCAAGAACAACCAAAAATAAAGAACATACACTGAAACCCTGGTGTCAGCGTGGTATCTCAGGGCCAAGAGGAACTCTCGGTAGCACGATTACGCTACACAGCCCAACATGTATATAACCATCATGTGCAAAAGACTGTGACAGTCTTCATTTACAGTGTTCTCATTTTAAATTGAGTCAGCTAGAAACAATAAGAAGTCAGCTGAAGAGTTTCCAACCAACTCACAGAGTTAGGGTAAGCTAGCTAACTATATAGCTGAAAATCTGCTAGCGACAATGGTTGTTGGGTAGAAATGAGGAGCCTGCTTTTGTTTGTGTGAAATGAAAACCCCATATTTCAAAAATTACTACAAATTTAGAGTGTTTGTAAATGTTTGTAAAAGGTACAGCTCAACTGGTGAAACATTGAAAATTTGCTTTCAAGAATCCCATTTGTTCACGTAGTTTTTCTTAGGAGGCCATATGTGTATATAATGTATGTGTGAGAGTGAAGCAGGATGCGGCTGAACAAGAGAATGGATTGTATATTCATTAACCTCTTGTAGATGAACAGCCGACAAAGGGAGAGTGTGCTGGTGAAGTCCCACCTAGGGGTGCAGGTCTGACAATGTGGGGGATCATCTGAGGTGAGAGAAGGTCTGGCAGATGCTGTAAATAACTTCGGACAGACAGTATGGCTGCAGACGTCTGGTATTGATTCAGTGTATCCTGCCTGGATCCAGCCGCAGGTATAAATATACTGTAGACAGTTGTCATGGCAACATGGCAATCAATCTGGCAATCAGATGAGTGGAGATGTGTGATTAGAGAGACTGTGTGTGTGTCTGTGTGTATTACTCAGCTTTATGGTGTGATTTTTCTTGAGAATCAGCATCTTCTTCTCATGTTTATCTTCTTTACCTTCATATTAATATTATGTCTCTTCTCCTTCCTTTTCCCTGTCCTCCTCCTCCTCTGCTGTTTTGTGTCTTGCAGGCAGTGATAGATGGCAGATACTGGGCGAATGGGTGAATACAGATTAAAACCCAAAATAAATGATAAATGAAATTTGTAAGACTGTGACAGACTTATTTTGAGCCTTTTTGCTGGCATGTTCTCAACCCACTTGTGTTAGTGGACATGTGTTTGTGGTGCTGTTGCAGAGACGCTGCTGTAGCTTTCCGTTTGCCTAGCTCTATGAAGAAATGATCAAATTAGAAAGAATAAAGAAGCATGTTCACTGAAGAGGTAAATTGAAATTGTCACAATTTTATATTGAATTTGAGAACCAATCTAAACGCAGATGTTGTCATTATTCTATATCAGAATCTGAATAAAAAATTCTGATTCTGCTTTTTTTCTGAAAACAGCCGATTGCTGCAGCTAGAAACGGCTCTGATGAGAGCGGTGAGAGTGAACAAAAAGTTGCTGGTCGTAAAACCAAAACAATGAGCTGAAAGATGCTAAAACGCTCCACAGAGCTGAGGATAACTGCAGAGTTGGTTGGTAATTCTTTGGCACAACGAGCAAGACCTCTCACATTATATAGTGTAATTTCATCCATTGTTGATAGAAACAATATTGATTAGAGCAGCTTTATCTTCTGGGAAAAATACATTTTAGTGTGGTAACAAGATCCTTGTGTAGTGATGTAGTGACAGGATCTGTCACCATAATATGTGTATTTAAGTTAACATCTTGCTCTCACAAGATATACAAATCTTGTGGGGTATCTGAGGCTCTTTACTACTCTGGCTGTACCATATATGACCCTGTATGATGGAGGGCTTCATTTCTGAGATTATAAATCTTTGCATTTTGCATTTTAAAGTATCAAGTATGTTTGAATGCTAAAAATGAAAAACAAAGCTACATAATATCAGCCATTTAGTCAACAATACCTTTTTAGTAAACAAAATAATTTAACATTTCACTATTTAATATTACAGTGAGAATTATTATTATTGTATTTATTGTATGTAGTTGGTCAGTAGTGTAAACAAGATCAGTTTGTTCCACATTTGTCTCTGTCTCCAGTCCCAGCACCGCCGCCGCCTCCAGTCCCTGCTGGATCGCAGCAGCCTCCAGTCCCTGCTGGATCGCAGCAGTCATCACTTCTTGCAGGATGGCAGCAGCTCCCCACTCCCAGACTCCCTGCTGGATCGCAGTCGACTCCTCTCCCGGCTGGATCGCAGCAGCTCCTTGTTCCCAGTCCTGCTGTCCAGTTGCCGGCTCCCAGTACCGAGGCCCAGCCGCTGGCTCCCCGTCCTGATGTCCAACCGCCGGCCCTTGATCTGGTTCACTGGCCTCCAGCTAGCTCCTCAGTGTGTGTCCAACCTTGTTCATGACTAGGACTCTCCACACTACTCAGCATTATGCCTATTCTCCCTCTTCCAAGCGATCTCCCTCTTCCAGCATTTCTCCAGTCTCCAGCGTTTCTCTCTTCCCTATCTGTGAACAATTAAACTCGGGCTGTCATCTAAATAATCTCGGTGTCCCCTGCCTGTCTGTTCCGTAACACCTGTCAAGTAGAGTGAGCTAGCCGGTTTGATATTAACTATATTCAAAAGAGCAGCAGATGCAGACTGACAGCAGCCAGAAACGTATGGAGGGAAAGGATCAGGTTCTTGTTTGAGTGTTCTGTACTCACTGATCTTTCAAAACGAGACTGTGCCATGATGCAATGCCTGACTGCTGGAAACTCTACAGCAAACATGTGCTTTATATTCAGTGCAGTTATGGATACATGAATCACTGCAGTATTGTTTTCTAGGTTAACAGGTTTACTGTGTTCTCACAGGGTAATCCCTTGCTGACTCAGGTTACTGGGGAACACAGTGACATCCACACTGAGTGTGAGTGTGAGTGTGAATGCGAGAGTGTGTGTGCTCTGTACAACTTCATATAAAGTGTCGTGTCAATGTCCTTTCGATACGCACTTGAGATGTCCTTACGGACACATAAATGATTTACTTGTTTGTGTTCTGATCACGTACAGTAAAGGGATAATTGGGTTTTTGGGCAGAATTTAGCCACAGTGAAACTAAATCGGTCGCTGCCGATTCATTTTAGAATTCGGTTTAGAATCGGTTGTTGTCTGATGTTCAGTTTGAGAGGGATAGTGGTTCCTGATTAAAGCCTAAACAATCAATCTGGCTGTTGGACAATCTAAATGGATAGATTTCTGTTTTGTTTTTACATGGCTGCTGTCAAAATATTTGCATTTTCCCTGCCATCTGCTGTTCCAAAGTAGACACAAAGTGGCACTGCTATTCTCTCTCATATTTTGATAATGATGCCATCTTTATCGGAATCATCACTGGACAAAACATATCAGGGCTCCCGTGTTATGTTCAGTGTGAGCACCACACGTTGTGACCAGTCGATCAGTGTGAGCATAGAAGTCACATGCTTCAAAAGACATTCCCATCATCCTTAGCTGTACTTTGTGTTTACTGCTAATTAGAAAAGTTTAGCAACCTAACGTGCTAAAAAAAAGAAGGTGAAAATGGCAAAAAAAATTATACCTGTTAAACATCAGCATGTTAGCATAGTCATAGTCAGGCATGCTGACTTAAAGTGGAAATAGACAACTTTTTTGCTTTAACTTATCACTATGAAGTAAATATTAATTGCACAGTGTAATGGATATAAATCAAACTCCAGTCAATATTGTTTCTATCAACAATGGATGAAATGACACTATATAATGTGAGAGGTCTTGCTCGTTGTGCCAAAGAATTACCACCCAACTCTGCAGTTTTTGTTTTGCTTTTACGACCAGCAACTTTTTGTTCACTCTCACCGCTCTCATCAGAGCCATTTCTAGCCGCAGCAATCAGCTGTTTTCAGAAAAAAAGCTCTAATGCCCTCTGTAAGCTACCAGTCCATCACCAAACAGCAGACAGACGAAGTTAGCGACCAGCTGATGAACATAGTGGAGCATCTAGCAGCTAAACAACCAGATATTTCCCTCAGGAGTTGGTGGAGACCAAACCAGAGCCAAAAGGAGAGTGATTATTGGTTTTATATTTGTCAGGAGGATACAAACATGCCACCAAATTCCCCCCAATTTTTGCTTGTCTTCCTGTGTTTGTCTGTCAGCAGACTTCCTCAGAAAGCAATTTTTGGTTAATAGTTTGGTCTTTGTCCAAGGAATTTTTTTTTATTATACTTTGGTGGAGGATGAGGATGAGGATGAGGCCACAAGGATTGCATAACTTCAAGTGCTCATGTTTGCAGAAAAAGTACCTCCAGGTTGTGTTTGGCACATTGCAATGAAAGTTGTATATACATTATTTGTGCTTTTCCAAACTGGACATAAAATATACAGTAGTGTATGCAAAACATTACACAGCTGTAAAATATAGATTTCTTTATTTATAATCCCTTAAGATTTGCTGAGATATGACAGGTTTGAGCTTTTTAATCTTATAAATGTATATTCATTAGTGTTTTGATTTCAGACTGTACATTCTGTCACTTTCATACAATCAACAATTCTTTCTGAATAAACGAAACCTAATTTCTGAAGCAGTCTCTGACCAAACAGCTTGACTTATTCCTAAAAGACAAACATCACTTGTCCTCAGCAGAGTCATTGCTATGGCCACCACTTCCATGGCAACGGGTTATGTATCGCTAAAGCAACATGGTCCAACCTCAGTAAAGATGAAGACAAAATTTGACCATGAGCTACTTACAATTCATGTGATGACTAAATGTGTGCACCTGTACTGATCTCTTTCTCTTTTTACCTCACTCTTTCCACTGCACACTGTATAGCTTGTCATGGGGGAGAGAGCTGCTACAGCTACTTCTTCAAATCTAACACTTTCTGTCTCTGTTTCTCACTCATGGACACTAAGTCTGATCACTTTCCCAATCATGTATGTAGCCCTCCCATCCACCTTGCTCACTTGCATAAAGTTAAATATTAAGGAAAAGCACGGGAGGAGCTATGGTGGGATGTACTAATAATATGCTCGTTATCTAGGTTCTCACTAGGGTCACTAGGAGACATGAAAAGTTAATGTCATACAGAATGGCTGAGCCTATACCTTGGTGAGATAAAGAATGGACAGATTTGACCTTTCCTGTAGGTCTAGTTCCCAGGATCATGGCTCAGTCAGTTCAGATCAACACTCTGTGGATCATAGACATGTGGTAATATGGAAGCAGAAGCAGGTACTTGAAGCTGGACCCCTACTCCCACTACTGTACGTGTTGTTCTCTTTCTCTGATGGTGAGAACCGCGATATTGTTCAATGGCGTGAAACCCCCTGTTTATAGCATCAAATAACTAATTAGAACTTATCAGAAAAACTAACACAACAAACATTAGTGTGATAAGAACTAATATAAAAGTGCCTTTCTTTCTCAATCTCAACAGTCATATCTCACACAGCACAGTTGGTAGCAGTATACAAATCAAAATAGCGGTGTGGGGAATTGCAATCTATCTGTAAGCTGTTATGCACCGACGCATCTGCACCACACTGAGAATCAAACTGCAGATTTTCTATTTTCTTATTTGGTATAATTAATAGGCTAAACAAAAGTGGCAATAATAATTATGACTATGCAATCACATGTAGGTAACTTAATGTTAGCTTATTAACATTAACTTAAAAAAGTAACATTATAATCAATGACTCACAACTAAAAAAATCTAAATTCAGGTTAAGTGATTTCAAATTGTTCGTTAGACATGTATTAAGTAAACATTACACTAATTCACGGTAACACTGCAAGTCTCGACAAAATCTAGTGTTGCAAATTACCATAATTATATATTTAAAAAACGTTGGGGCATTGTAAATCTTGTCTAGTATAATCTCAATAACAGATAAATCATTATTTTGAGTTTTATTGTTTAGTTTCAGGTTAACATACCTCAAGAGTAAACTGGGACGATGACTGGGTACTAACTGTGGACTGCCAACCACATACCACAGGGTTAGCCAGCTAGCAACCCAGAGTAGCATATAGCCTAGCTTCTTAGCCTTAGCTAGCTTGGTAACATTGAGCCAGGTGAGCATGTTTCAGCAACCAGGCACCTCAGCTTCACCCACACTACACCTCATTGCCCTTTTGTGGTTATCCGGGAGCTAGGCTGAGTGACATGCTGCCAAGATGGCGACGGCTAGCACCGCCCACTTTGAGCTTCAAAACAGCTCTTCAGAAACCCATGGGTGACGTCACGGACACTATGTCCATGTTTTATACAGTCTAAAATACCTGTGCAATGCCTTTCAGCATTTAAAAAAAATACCAGGAGATACTGAATATGCATGTCAAAATAAATACAGTGCACCTGTGGTGTTGAAGTTTGATATTTTGACCAATGTGAGAATATGCAGAATATGCCTCCAATTTTGATTAAAATATGTATAATGTAAAATATGTTTGGAATCCTGTCATGTCCACTGCTTCTGCTGTGGTCATAAGGTCACAGTCATGATGGAAGAAAACACATGAGAAAGACGGAAAACCAATCATCATACACAATGGATAGAAGAAGGCGAAGCAAAGTTAGACAGAAGAAATGCCACAAGACATGTAGCTGTGTGCAGTGAATATCTACCCGATTATGGCCTGTCAGGAAAGTTTCAAAGACTGACGGATAGACATCTTCAAAAATGATGGAAAAATATAGACAGCATGCAGTAAAACCCAGAGATACAGGTCCTGGTCATAAAGACAAAAATAGATATCATTAGATTCCCTACCTGTTTATTTCCCCTCCTTGCTCATCCCTGCAGTAAATGAGTTCACTGGAAAAGTATATTAAGACTGCCATCCAGAAATGGAAATGTAATCATATGGAACGTGAAGAAATAAAATAATAATACTATTTTTTTATTTGCAATAGTGTAGCAGCCAATTAAGATGTTCATGGAGAGCAAGGAGATAACCTTTTGTCACCTAGAATGTAAATATTGCTCAAGTTTAAGTTCATTCTCTGTCCGCTCTCTTCACAGTGTCACACTTTAAAGCATTAACAATCTGTAGAAGTGACTGTCAAATCCTGTGACCTGTGACTTTGCCGCTGCATTCGTTCATGATGGTTCATTTTTTTTAAACTTGCAGTTGCGGCTCTTTGTGTGACCATGGCAACCACAGAATCCATTGCGAGAGACACAATACAGGAGCTGATTTTACAGGTATCTGATTTCCCTCAGTGATTCACCTCTTCACCAGCAGAGAAAAGACAGTCAGACATCAGTGAAGAGAAGCGATATTGAAGCATCATCAGCTTCAAAGTCATTATATGGTCTGGAGCAATGAACAACGTTTATGATACTAGTTAGCAATTTGCTATATTAACTGTTTCATTCATTTCCTCTATTTTAAGATACAACCAGCTCTGTTTAGGTGCATGATGAGATTATGCTAGATGGATAGCAGCAGCCTGTGCTGTACAGTCTGGTAGGATCGGAGGTAGACAGGAGCAGTGGTGGTGGTGTTGTGCCCTGCTGCCACCAATTCAGCAACCGCTCGCTGTCTGAAAGCACCTGGAGAGTCTACAGCCACGCAAGCGCTTCTGTGAGGCTGTACTTTTGCTTTGAGCTAAATGCTAACATCAGCATACTAACATGCTCACAATGACAAAGCTAACATGCTGATTTTTAGCAGGTAATGTTTACCATGGTCACCATCTTAGTTTAGCATGTTAGCATGCTAACAGTTACCAATGAACAAATTTAAAAAAAAAAAAAACAACCCACAAAGTACAGCTGAGGCTGATGGGAAAACTATTTAGGTTATGCTACTAGCATGGCAAAAAAAACACCAAAACGCTTAGAATGAAATTCGTGCAACAACACGTTCTATAATACGCTTGTGTTAAACAGTCAAGGTTTTTATGTGTTTCATAGCAACTGTTAAATGTTACAAAAAATTGTTTGCACAAACTAAGAGCCTCAACTTTAAAGTGTCCCCAAACACAATCCTATGAGTTACAAAGCATTGATAATCCAGCAGATAGCAATAAATCAGTTCTGTACTTGTATGACACATACAACACACATTGAGAAGTATTCCTTTGATTCCTTTTCATGCTTCAGTTCTCATTTGATCTCAGTTTATGGTCTGATTAAGAGTTATGCTTCTTTCCATTACAAACTCCCCAAAGCAAGCTTGAGTAAAATGTATGCAATAATGAGAGTAAAGAGTTAAGAGGAAATAAATGATACAAAACATTTTATTTTGAGCTCCAGTTTATTGTGCTTGTGTACCTCCATCTTATCTAACATATCAGTTTACCGTTTCCTTAATTGTAGGAATATTTACACCTCTTTATCAAGGTGAGGTGGTAGTGAATGATCCCCACATTCATACATTTGTGCATATTCTACAGCTGCAAAAAAGGATGAGTCCATAAGTATACAACTGCAGATAAATTCAGTTGTGTTTCTGACATATGTGACATTGTATGACCTACAATGGTGGCTACAGTTATTTTGTGAATGTAGAATTTTGAGTGCAGCTGGAAAGGATGATGCAAAAATAATCATAATGACTAACTCAGTATAGATTGGGTATTTCTTTTTTTTTCTCCTTGTTGCCTGGAAAGTCTCTTGAATCATCTGCACTCACCCTACGTTTACCTTCCCCAAATCAAGTTTGCCCATTTTCTAGACTTTTTGAGCTCTTCCAATTGCTACCTTCTCATCCGAATACTCCACTCGCCACCAGAGAGTCCTTTGAGGTCACACCAGAGGACTTCTATTTCACTTTCATTCATCAGAAGCCAACCTGTATCTCCTTCTTGTCCCTCATACATCACATAAGAGTGTCAGACACCTTGAACCAAGGTGGCTTAGTAGGGCTCTATCACACAAACAGCTGTTTGCATTTTCTTACCTTTTCCCCGTCACTTTCTAATACTGGAGGGCTCAAAAGAACCCTGTTACTGTAAACAGCAGTGAATAGTGTCCTTTTGTGGCAGGAAACACAACTTTTGTGTGCGTGGGACATACACTCTAGGTAAATATAATTTGTAAATCAGTGCTCCTTTTAATATATCTGAATTTGTGACCAAAATCAAAGCTAAACATTGTATCATTCATGTCGAAAACTTGACATGAAGTAATGTATTAATAGTGTAGTGTGGACTGCTCACCTGGCACGAGTATGTAACAGAGTTTACAGTCAAATTCACCATGAAAAAAATCCTGGTGTGGTGTAATAAATGTAATAATCATTGTTCATTCATTCAAGTGTATTTAGGCCATTTTTATTGCATAGTTATCAAGGTGAAACACTTTCCTGGAGCTAACATGATGCTGTGTGTTTTAACTGATGAAGATGAGAGCCATCTATGCCAGAAAGCCAACTTGCCCATTAAGGGCTATCACACAGTGTTTATTGTTTTTTTCCTCCTGAAGATGGAAAACAGATTGATTCACTTGTTGTTTCTCTCCATCCTCAGACTTCACAGCAGGACAGATGCTAAGCTGCTGGCTCTGTAGATTTTGGTAAGAGACAGTAATTGATAGCTCTGGTCCAAAGCACAGCTTCAAGATAGACAGAGCCTCGATGCCACCGTGGGAAAATGAGATCACAGATTCATAGGGTCTGGTTATTGAGAATTTTTGCCTCAGCTATGCAAATAATCAAAATCAAGATGCTAAATTAATTAGCTATAGCTGACACAGCACACCTAATATTGCATGCACCACTGTAGCCTATATATTATAGCAGGGATTTTATTTAGTTAACAGTTTTCAAACCACAAAAACACATTTCTTTCCAATGAGCCGCTCTGTGGTTTGTCTACAACAGGAAATTACCTGTTTCTTTCTAAGCGAGTGAATTTAAATAAGATGAAATCATGTAATGTCATTACCCAGTTAGATGAACCATAAAATGGAAATCCATTATTAAGCTTTGCATTTTTGCGTCTTTATCCTAAATTGGAATTAGTCATTTATAAATTTGATCAGTAATTTAATACCATTCAGCTGGTATAACCCTGTTTGTGACATATTTCTGGAAACAACCTCTAAGCTTAGAGCCTGTGTGTGCTTTTCCCATGGCAGCAGTTCACTGACAGTTGAGGGCCAGCCTTGCCAGGTGATGTGCTGTCAACTTCTGTGGCTTATGTAAAGCACTTTGAATTACCTTGTTGTTGAAAGGTACTTGCATTGCTTTACTGACAGCAGCACGTCATTAGCAATGTAAGCCGGTCTGCTCCTTTACAACATTCAGCGTTTGGGAGGACCCTGTTTGTATTTCACTCCCAAAGTGGAAGCTAGTAAGTTGGGTAATTAGCTTCCTAATTAGAAGCTAGTTAGCTTAGCTTACTAACATTAGTGCTGATTTCCACTAGACATTACTTTTCGTTTGTTTTATTCCAACACCTGCTAAGTCCTGCACACTTAAAGATGCGCTCTTTCCACATCATAGGAAGCAGCTGGGGTCTAGCTAGCTGTCTCTCTTTCATGGGTCTCCAGTTGTGGTAACGGCAAATTACCAGACTTTCAAAACTCACAGCAACAGTCTTGTGACCTCATCATTCATTTTTTTTCACCTGCAATTCGAATCACAAAACAGAGCAACCAACTTCCCGGACTAACGTAGGGAGATAACTTTAGGTTTTCTGTGCATGATTTATATTCAAACAGATTTTGTATTAAAAGAAAGCAGCATTTGACTACACTGAGAGCCTTGTTGAGTGTACTTTCAAAACTGCAATTAATGAGTGCTCCATCACTAAGCATCAGACACCTGCCAGATGTGGGCGTTTTCAGCGGCACTGTAATTCACTTTGTGTTATGCAACAGGAACTCTTCAAGGTCTGATGTTCAGTAATGTTTGTGTTCACCTTGTGATTCAAACATCTTTTAAGCAATCAAAACCTGATGGTTGATGTGTCATGTCCATTTTTCCCCTCCCCTTGTCTTCTCTTGTTTTCTTTTCTCTTGTCTCTCTTAACTCTTGTATTAATCTATGACTCAGAATCAGGAACAATGGAAGAAACTGACAAATAATTGTTGGTGCAGATGATGGATGAGGTGAGTGGTGCGGACAGGATGCAGTAAAAAGAAATTGCAGTTCAAACCGCTACCTTTCTGAAACGGTGTGCAACATTTCCAGCTTTGGGAGATATTGAACAAAGTGAAAATCCAATGAAAAATTCACTTACAAGATGTTTATACTTTCCTGTAATGACAACTGCGCTATTTACATGGAACTACAATTACATGGAGACAGGATATGATTTAGGAATTTACCACCCAACATCGGTGTTTCATTCAGGTTTTTCAAATGATAAATAAACTTAAATCCCAAAGGTTATCTCTTGATATGAGAAGTGACACTACATTGTAGAGTAGCAGCCCCAAGAAGTCTAAACTGAGCTTTTATTAAATGTTCCTTACTAATTTTTCCACATGCCATTCATTAGCCTTTGAGATTTTGCTCTTTTGGGTGGATTTCACCGTGTTCCTTTTGCTCCTCATTAAATGGGTCTTCATGCTGAGAAGCTGAATCAGCCTCCTGAATTTGTCTTTTTAATTGTAACAAAAACTCCCACAAATTTCCAAAGGAACCAGTGTCATTTTCCTCCAAGAAAAGTAGCAATGCTGCAGCGGACTATATGGCCACAGATGACCACTGTGTAAAATATGATGGTTGTTACTTTACATACACGACACAGACATGGCTGATTTGCTTGTGAATACAAAACAACTCTGCAAATTTTGTATTGACCTGAATATATATTTAAGAAAATTGTAATTGTAGTCCGAGCTGTTTTGTAGTACCATATAAGCTGTTGGGTTGAGTGAGCCTGTTACTTTAAAGTTATAATCCCTGAGATTTTCATGAAAACAAATCCCATTTATGGTCTTTATTTTTTCTGCAAAAGCCATTCAACATTCTGTAATAATGTCTTTATACAGTAGTTTTCCTTGTTAGTGGCAATGGCCTACGCATGAGGGATTCACAGGAAATGATGCTGCAATACTGTTCATAATTTTGTCTCATTGATGTCAGCCTCACTGTTACCTCTCTTACAGCCGTATGAGAGCTGTATTACATTACTGCTAATGCAAACCAAATATTTCTTTTTGCTGCTGGTTCACATTAAAACATTCAGCTGGTGAAACTCAGGGTGGCTTTTTGCACGCCGAGTGCAGCATGAAATCAGATCGCAGTTGCAATTATTATTGCAATTATATGGCTGCACTGTAAATAGTTTTCCTTCCCTTTCTGAGGAGTGTTTGCTGTAGTGCACTTACTGTCACCATAGGTCTCGCCAAATAACCCAGGATTGAAATCTTAAATTGTTATAACTTTAAAGGAACACGCAACTGAAAATCAAAGTTTTGAACATCAAACACTCACCGCTTTTAGACTTTAAAGGTGGCTCAAAATGATTGCAGGATGCCAGTTTGGATTCACATCAGTTATAATTTACAGTGACCCAGTTGGACTGAGAAAAATGTACACAAATATCCATATATATAGAATGTACACATGCACACCAGTACATGCAAAAGCTTATTCCCACACAAGAGCACAATGGCAGCTCTGTACGGCTCCTTCGCCCTGCAGAAATGTGGCCCCTCAGTCAACAGGGACATCTGCCACTCTCCTGCCAAGCACTAAACACACAGACAAATTTGGGAAAAAGTCAATGTTTGAATGTGTGAGTGAGTGAGTGAGTGAGTGAGTGCACAGGTCATTAAGTGAGTGAGTGCAAAATTCAGTGTGCTAGTCTCTGAATAAATGTATGAGTGAAAGGGTTGGCAAGCGAGCGAGTCGCTGAGTGAGTGGGTGAGTGAATTAGTTAAAAAGTCAACAAGCAAATGCATGTGAAAAAGTGTGAATTTGTCATTAAGTGAGCAACTGAATCAATGAGTGAGTGAGTGAAAGCCAGGGCCGCATCATGGTCCCATGAGGCCCCTGGGCACATGTCTTTTGGAGGCCCCCCTGCTTTCCTATATCGGTGTCTTTCTTGCCTTCCTCCTTGCAAAATCATCCACTAGATCGTCAAAATCTACCTGTATGACAATATCTTACACTATTGACATAAGTGACAATGAGCTGAGACATGTTTGGCACATGCTACAGCACTCCAAAGAGACGTAGGTCATGGGTTCCCTCAGCTCAATCTTTGGTCGGTTTTTGAATGAGATTTTTTCGCTTGCTCTAAAACATAAAATACACCAGACCCACTAGCCCGGTCCATAATCCAGCCTTGGTGAGAGCCTAAAGTTTCGTTTATGCTCGAGCGAGACACCGTGGCCTATCCTCAAAAATTGCACTTCCAGAGTCTACGCGCTCGACACAAGAGGCGCAATGAAGTCACTTCTGGTGCATGAACCCTCACGCTGGGGACACCGCGTCGAGCATAAACAAAACTGAAGACACTGAGCCAAACAAGGGAAATAATGGCATTATGTAACAATAGAATAGGGAAATGCATATTTTATGTTTATTTTGGCATGTGGTGTGTCAAAGACAGAAATAAAGAGAGAGGAAGTATAAACATGAGGCTGTGCTAACTCTGCCACCAAACACCAACCGACCAACAGTTTAAATGCTGCCACTCTGTGCTCTGTGTGACTCATTCTCTTTCTCAGACTGGCAGCCAAAATGAAAGGCCTCTTTGCGACCAGCCTCCGTCACTGCTACAGAGGCCTCTCGTTGACAGACTCATAAAATTACTATGATCAAATTAGAAAACCGCGTTAATCTCCTTCTCTGGGCGGATTGAAGAGAGTCTCCCACAGAGAGGTGACGCATGTTTCCTTGTGACAACGTAGGAAAATATTAGGAAGTAGAAGTCTTAATGGGAAACTATATTAGATGGTGTGTAACTGTAACAAGGTGTCACCTTTAATATATTGAATGGGGGACTGTCTATGTTAAATACTTCCTTAAACTAGTGTAATTTTTTTGCAGGCCAAAATCTATTTTTAGTTAATTTATGGCTGAATCATGCTTTACTGAACATGTAGTTACATTGACATTCTGTTCATATTTGATGGAAATGGCCATTTCAGCGTCGGCGTACGAATGACGCATGAAGGCATTTTTTTTTCTTCAGGCAACAGTTAATGATCCCACATGAGCCTGGATGTGTACAGAAGTCCTGTCTTTGTCACCTCCCATCAATTTACTGCTGCAATCATGCGGCAGCCATCAGCTGTATCGATCCACAGCGACAGGGTGACTCTTTGTTTACATACAGAGTTCAATCGCAGATCGCCTCATTTACACTGTAATTACAGGGGAGGGAGGGAGGGAGGGAGGGAGGGAGAGGTGGAAGGGAGTGAGGATGGAGGAAAGGAGGGAGTTTATGGAGGGAAAGATAGAAAGAAGTTAGGAGGGGGAAGTAAGCAGAAAGGAAGAGAAGTAAAATTATGTGATGAATTAGCCCAGGATTTTTGGAAAGAGTGGGAAAATGAGAGGAAATACATGGTGAAATACAGGTGTCAGTATGCTTCAAATGAATTACGTCATAGATTGTCTTAAAACTTGCAATAACTATTTTTTTAGCCACTTGGGGGCAGCAAAACAAGCTGTGAACACAACATGGACATATAGTATTTTCACCTTGATTTATACGGTTAACGTGTTATGAGTTGGCTATTTACATATCCAGCAGGCACAGAGCAACTTTAGCATTCATTTCTGATATTCACTCTTCTTTTAGCTCTGTTTTTGGTCTCCACCAACTCCTGAGGGAAATATCTGGCTCTGTATCTGCTAAATGCTCCCCTATGTTCACCAGCTAGTCGCTAACATTGTCTGTCTGCTATTTGGTGCTGAGCAGGCAAGATGACAATTTTTTTAAATGCATATCAGTCTAAATGCTGAATAATAATATCAAAGAGTGAGGGAGTTGAATTGAATGATGACACACGATAAACATTCAGTATAAAACAACTTGAATTGCTATAGTATATGGAGGACTGCCCTGAGGCGGTAGCAAACATGGTACACTTTTTTATGTAACAAAGACAAATGATGGTGACATCATGTCAAAAATAACTAAAATGAGCAAAACATAATATAATTTATTCTATTTTCCTGAAAATCTATCTTAATGTACAACATTTTGCCACTATAACTATGATGTATATGTATATCATAAGGGTTTATGTTTACATACAAGGCAAAAACATTAGATTGAAGTATGCTGACCATAGCGATAATTAAACTCTCTCCAAATGAGTCAGAGAAAATCATTCATTCATTTGTTTTACCTTTATTTATCTATTTCTTACATACATGAACAGTGGCTTTGTAGGCTGACATACACATGTGGACAGTTGTGTGCTGTTTTGATTACTGTCCTTTCAGTTATGTCGTTAAAGGACTTTTTTTTTGCTGTTGTTATGATCATTATAATGGTCCATTCATGTCATTTTTATGCTAATTACTGTTTTGTTGTCTTTATTGTCCCATTAATGCAGTTGCCATGCACCTGTCACTGTGATTTCCATGTGTATTTGCTCTTTGTTTCCAGTTTTATGGGAAGAGGTTTGGGTTAAAACTAATTGAACACTTTTCAAAATAAAGAAAGAAATACATTTAGCCTTCATTACATCACAGCAGGTAGCAAGGACTTAAATCTAATAAAGCTTTCTCTGTTTGTTTACTTGCCAACAGGACATAGGAAGAGTGGGCAGCACGTGCATTCACCTCCTGTACCAAAACAACAACATCCGTTACTACACATCATAAGCTTGATCTGCTTAACCCAATGATGCCTGGATTACAAGAAACTCCTCAATACACTATCTGTACATCTTGTTGGCAAATATTACATCGGCAACTATTACTGGAAGTTCCAGTCACTCCTGTGTAGGGATCAATACGTTCTTTGTGTAAGTTAATTGGTGTAAATTTGCTCTTTGCGTAAATTACAGCTAGTTTGATATCACATGGCTGTAACAAATCAGTGGACGAGTACAGTACCAAATAACGATGAGTTTTAGGATTACGCATTATCATCGGTGTTAATTCAGTTGAGCTGACGACATTAACAGCAGGGCTGTCCAAGACATAAACAAGAGGATGATCCCCATTGTTTCCTTTGATAAATTTGCTATGCTTATCAATTTCCTGTGCTGCGTTATCTGATTCCTCACTATTGAGATTTGTTGCACTGGTCTGACACTGTACAATGAACTGACCGGCCGGGACCAGCTCAACAAGCCAAAGCTCATAATGGCAGTGGAAACAGAGATTAGAAATAAGACTTAGCTCAAATCATATCAGTCTTCATAATTGGTTGCAGATGAATGAATGGATAGATGGATGCTTGAATGGGTTGGTGAATGAATGAATCATTGGTACATGGGTAAATGGAGGGTAAAAGGGATGGATTGATATGTAGCTGGAAAATAGATTTATGATGCTAAATATGGCTCATGAACTGAAGGATTGACTTCATTTTTGCTACACAGTTACTTTCGGTGCAGAGTGGAAACATAGTTATATCATTTTTTAGAGGCTAAACTGCGCTGGGGGCAGAAATAATCTCATGGTCCATGTCAAACCTCAGGTAGAGCAAAGGAACCACAATTAGATTTAGTAATTAGACTGAAGCCTGGTGAAACCCAAAATAGGTGCTGTAAGACAAATGAGTTTATTTCGATCCCCAGATGCTGTATAGTAATGAAAGCTTACTCTGGCATTGATTTGGTTGATTTTTAGAGCAGTGTTATTTTTTTTTTTGGTCACTTGAAGGAAGTGGAACAAGCTGTAAACACAATATTGACATATGATCACAGTTGTAACATGTTTCACATCCAGCAGATATGGTCTTTTTGTTCACCTGACGAATGTAAGTCCAATATTCACTCTCCTTTTAGTGCTGTTTTGGTCTCCACCAACTCCTGAAGGAAATAGCTGGCTCTTTAGCTGCTAAATGCTACTAATACTATGTACACCAGCTAGTCACTAGTAGCGTACAGTTGGATTGTAAGAGTTGTTTCACAGCTGCCTGCAACCTAGTTTAATTAGAGTGGTGAGAGCAAATCAAGACAGCAAAGTTGCAGGCCATTAATCCAAAACAATGAGCTCAAAGGCGCTAAAATGCTCCATATAGCTGAGGGGAACTGAAGAGTTGGCTGATAATTTTCTGTGGGTTTGTCTGAATGAGTGACCTCTTTCACATTACACAAGTCATTTAATCCATTGTTTAAAAAAGTATTGTAGCGTTGGTTTCAGCTGCACCAACTGTTTTCAGCAGAAAAGCTCTAAAAATCCACTGTACACTAACTGCTCAGCACCAAACAACAGACAGACACAGTTAGCAACTAGCTGGTGAACATAATGGAGCATTAAGCAGCTAAAGAACCAGACATTTCCTTTAAGAGTAGGTTGGGACCAAAAAAGCTAAAAGAGAGTGAATATTGGAATTACATTTGTTAGGTGGCCAGAAATATGACTTCAAATGAATGCTAATTGCTCTGTAGAGCTGAATGTGTTAGCAACTGTTTGCTAACAAGTTCACCTTATCAACTAAAAAGGGGATGATAAGCCAATGTTGTGTTCACAACCTGTTTCCCCTGCCCCCAAGTGGCCAAAACAATCAGTTAATGCAGGTTTTAAAAAAGTCAGTTTCTATAGCCAGAGTCAAGTACACATCTTTTGTTCAGGCCACGTGCTTAAAGTCATCCGAACAAATGAATGAGAGAGCACACTGAACCTAATGGATACCGTGACGATAAATGTTTCAGTCGCATCATCAGATGACTGTTACACCGCCTTTATTTCTGGCATCGCTTCCCCTTGTTTATTTTCCTGTCTTTTTCACCCACGTTGTGAATTAGTCTAACTAACTAAAATGATCAGCAGTCAAAAGCATTTTAACATGAACTCAACCAATGTCTTATCTTATTTGTAGCACATTATCATATGTATCACATCAAACAGTTTATGTTAACTAACTGAAGGAGGAGCTTATGGGTGAGCTGTGAACAGAAGACCAACTGTTCCAGTCCGATAGTGGCTCTAGGCATTTATAGCATTGGTTCCCATGAAGCAATCTACATGCTCACAGTATACACATATAATGAATCAGTTGTACCATGAGTTCTTACCAGTACACAAAAATTACTCTTAACTATCCTTATAATGATTAACATATTTGATAGATATTAAAAGTATTCCAACACTAAACCAAGTAAATATAACATTCAATATGTCAAGAGGTTTTAAAAAAAAAAAGGTTCACTTGCAATACTGGATAACACACCATCAAAAAATCTAATCACATTAATGGCACTTAATTTTTCTGTCTCTCAGACGTGTGGTCATGAGAGCTTGTGTGTTTTTGAATAACATCGACCTTATTTGTTATCTGTCACTGATGATTCAATGCTTTCACTAAGGACAGAGGGATTGAGGGAAAGCAAACGTAGAGCCTTCCGCTGGTTGTTTTTTCCCCTGCCTCTGCCTGGGTCTCGTCTTCTGTGAAAGCGTCTGACTGTAAACAGGAGAGGAAGCTGGAGGAAATGATGCCGACGAGCAGCTGTTTTGATAGACAGTGTTTACCTGTGCTGAACACCATGTGCGCGTGTGTGTTGTATGTGGCCTTCTGGCTGTGTGTTTATGTGTAACGTGGGTTTGTGTTTTAATGTGTTACACTATGAGGACCTACTTGCCTCATGCAAACAGAAATAGTTTGGTCATTAGTGAATCTTATACACCAACTTTGCATACAATGTGTGCACTTTTTAAGCATTTGTCTTATTGTTTTGTTGATTCTGCAACAATCCAAGGACGATTCAGAACATAAACTGAAGAAATATGCAAGAAAATACGTAAGTAGAATCTGTGACATCCATTTCTGAAGCCTGGAGTTTACTGCTCACTGCCATATTTGCCAGTTACTGGGGCCAGAAAAGCCAACAGGGTGGAGTCTTGGTGATGACATTTTGGTATCAACTCTGCAAAGACACACATTAGAAGAACAGGTGGATTTCAGAAGATTTCAGTCCCGATTGATTTGGTGACACTTGTGGTCACCATGGTAACAAAAATTGTGGTTTAATACTACAGTAACACTCCTTGAGCAGGTATTTACAATAGAGGAACAACTGCTGGATCTGTTTACAGTGCAGCCGGACTCACATTGGCCTTTTTTCCATCATTCCATGATGAACCGCTCTGATCTGTGTTCATGCTGCACATGGTGCAAGCAGTTTTCCACACAACAGCAAAGCACAGTGAAAGGAGTTACCTGGCTGAGGAGTTGGAGGTGTGCAGCCTGTCGCCTTCTGTCCCCTTCTTGTTTCCTTTTCCCTGCAATATTTAGAACTAATCCATTGTCAAAACAAATGTCGAAATTGACTGTTGTCTTGTTTAGTAGACGCTTTTTTGGTAACCGACTTCGGTTACTGCCAAACTCTGTGACAAATGCATTGCATTTCCCATGACTGCTTTGCAATACAAGCATTCCCCTGCCAGTTGAATGCTTTTTAATGTGAAGCAGCAGCGGTAGGAAGTGTTGGATTTGCATTAGCAGTAACTTAATACAGCTGTGATATGGCTGTAGGAAAATGATATGTGATATCACTGACATAACTTGAGTTGCATTGAGTAATAGATGTTGTCTGTGTTTCTATCCACCTTCAATGATAGACTTAGGGCTTGGGCAAATACTGTAGTTAATGAAAGTCCAGAGAAGTGTGTGTTGCATGCATATCAGAGGGAAAAGAAGAAAAAGGGCAAAACAGAGTTCTCAGTGGCTACAGTATATTGATTTAAGTGTGAGATAGAGAGAATGAGAAGAACAGACTTAGAGCATTGTTATCCTCATCACTCTGACAGCCTTCTAGTCTCATAGCAACTTAATTCACTGCAGAGAAAGGTGTACATGAGAGATCAACCGGCTTCTGCTGTTCTGTCTTATATTTTCCTCTGCTTGTTTAGTCTCTATTTCAGTAATAAACACAACACACACACTCTTCCTGTCTAATCCACAGAAAAGTAAACACAGTTAGCTGTGTGAATGTTTAACTATGTGGAAATGGGTGCGTTTGTGTGTCCTGCAAACGGAACAGATACTGTATGTAAACGGCAGGTCTTGCAAACACATTTGATTATATATGTGTGTCTATGTCTTTGCGCAGACAACTAACAAATACCGTTTATTGTTTTTAGTCCTGCATATATGCACACATAGGAGTGATTCAGATCTCTTTTGTTTAAATGTGGTATTGTATTGATCACCTGAGGTAGAATTTCTTCTTCTGTCTTGACCTATCACACTAACTCTATCGCCCCAGTACCGCATGCACAGAGAGGTTGGATGTCAGGATCAGCTGCAGGACAGCAACTATGGAGCTGTAAACGATTTAGTTTCACTTGTTGCTCATTTGGTTTTGAAGCTACAGAACTACATTGAAACATGCATGTTGTAAGTGTGTGTGTTTGTGTGTGTGGGAGGAAGAGAGAGACTGTGCGTGATGCTGTTAGTTTCCCTTCATCCCTACTATAAACAGCAATGAAGGATGAAATTCAGGATGACCCAGCCTCTCTACAAATCATTCTTTTTTTAAAACAATGTCAACAGTGACTTCCTTTAACAACTGTCATATAGCATACATCCTCATGCTGGTCTTTGTTTTCACTGTCTTTTGTTTTTCTTTTTTTCTATCTCGAATAAATAGCGAAGTTGTATAAAACTAAAACAATTAGCTGAAAGCCTTCTGCAGAGCTGAGGGGAACTGCAGAGTTAGTGATAATTATCAGTGGATTCATCACTATGAGCCACCCCTTTCACAAGTAGTCATGTGATCCATTGTTAATATATACAGTACCGATTATAGCCTCGCTATAGGTATTTATATTATATTTATACTTTCAATGCAGTTTTGTCCCCAAGCTCCCTTGTCTGACTCTTCTATTATACAACGATTTCCTCCGAATCCCATCCATCTGTTTGCTCTCAATATGTAATCATGTTATTCCTTCCAAAGTTTTATACCAATGTCCTTTCAATTCCATTTATACGGATGGATACGAGAATGAAAAGAGTCAAGAGAGCCTTAGAGAACAGCCTCTGTCATTACAAAGATGTTGAACACAATAACAGCTGAAAAAAAATGTGTTTTGGCTCTATCTGCAGCGGGAACAGCACAGAAACAATATGCAGACTTTGAGTGACTGCCTTTGGTGGGGAACAAAACAGGGATTGTGCAAAGGATAGAACTTTTTTTGTTGTCATGTTTGCATTAAATGTTTTTTGTCTCTGTTTGGATGTATGGTCCTCATGTAGTTTGCATCTGGGGGTGACAGGAGCTTAAGGAGCAGAAAAAGTACAGCTGAAGGAGCAAGAAGGATGGGAAGACGGAGGAGAGGCTCTCAATTATAACCATAATCTTTACCTGCTGGATGGATGTCATGCCCGTTTTATTTTACATGATGAAGTTCTCGGCGCTGACACCTTTCAGGCTGATGAACGGACTTTATACTCAGTCAGGGAGCTGCAAGGCTTTACGTGCCCTCTATTTCTCCCTCCACATGGGGCGTCTTCTAGTTAATTGATAGACTCCAAACAAACAGCAGGGGGTGGGGGAAGAGAGGAGAGGAGTGGAGGGAAGGAGAGAAGTGGAAAAGAGGTGGAAAAGGAAAGAAAAAAATGGTAGGAAAGGAAAAAACGCAAGATGAGGAAGGAGAAGGGGAGAAAAAAATAATGTAGGAGATGAAAACAGAGGATGGAGGACAATACAAGAAGAACAGAGGACACTAGAAAGTGAATGAGAGGAAAAAATGACAGGATGAAGGGCAGAGGAAAGGATGATATCAGGCTAACATAGAGAGGAGGAGTTGAGCAGAAATATGAATGAAGAGGACAGGGAAACTGAAGGAGGAAAGAAGAGAAGAAAGCAAATAACGGTAATGACATGAAGGAAGGAAATAAATAGAAAACTGAAAACAGTCAAAAGAATGAGAAATGAGGCAGGACAAAGAAATATACCAACATGAGATGAGAAGAAAAAAAGAGGAGCGCAGAGGAGTGAAGGAAAAAGAGGAGAGAGAAAAGCATGGAATGAAAGAATGGGTAAAGAGGAGGGGAGATGCAAAGAGGAGGGAAGAGAAGAGAAAATGAGACAAGAAAAGGAGGAGAGAGATGAGAAAGGGAGGGAGGAGAAGAGGAGGAAAAAGAGGAGCGAAACTGAGAATGATGTAAGATAGGCAGGAAGAGGGAGTATTTTTATTTTATTTCTGTTTTTCATGTCAACCAACCAGATCTATTTAGCCTAATGAAATGAATGAGCTGACATGCTCGCTGCAGTGATTACAAGCATTACTGATGCAAACAGACCCATTAAAGCACAAGAAAACAATAACAACTCACAGTTCAGGTGTTAGTCACTGTAGTAAAAGTCAGTCAAGTTGGGAAAGATTATTTGAATTTTGGTGGTAATATTACCGTTCAATTTACATTTATAGACACCAAATCACAGACTGAGCCCTTAGTTCAGGTTGTATGCCAATAAATTTGGTGACACTTTAAAAAGCCATAATATTTTCAGCCAACAGATGTCATTATAGATCAACTGACTATTCATTTACTACAAAGTAGAAAACTAATGCAGGACGCAAAAAAATCAATCCTACAGGTTATCATGTGTAGCAGCAGGTCCAAACATGAAAGATTTAAGTTCATTTCTGAGTGAGAAAAGTGGCTGCCTGTGTGAGCTACCAATCCATTGCTTTTATCCAGTTCAAGTGAGCTATGAACTACATTTCCCAGAATGCACTGAGCAGGGTTAGAGGTTACTTAGACGTGTGTTAGTTGTCCACAGCACAAGTGCACCCTTCTTTCACTGAAACATAAGACCCTTGCACTCAATATTGTGCAATATTCGTTATCTCCCACACACACATATAGGTGAGTGCTGGTGGTGTGCCAGTGTTCTCTCAGTGTGTATGAGCGACAGCAGCACTGCCGCTGTGCGGAACAATAATCCTGCTGGAAATAAGCATCCTGTGCCGCTGGACTGCTGCGGAGGACTCGGCAACGTCGACTATTCGAAGGTAAAACTGAAACTGTTAAATACGAAGCTGTTGTGCATGTCTAACCTTCACGTGAAACGGCACCACTTTCTCAGACAAGGCTGCCTCATTGCTGCGCTCCCGACAGCCGGAAAACAGCCGATACAGTCGCCTCTTTCAAAATAAAAGCATGGTGTTCTGCAAACCCGCACTACACAAATGTTGACCCCAAGCAATACATTGCACCTTCAACAAAGCACAATATCAAAGTAACTTTTAAATTGTATAACGAATTAAGGTAAAAAAAAACAACCCATAAATAATATTGTTACACTTTTATTTTGATAAAAAAAAGTACCATTGGTTTTGTAACCTGCATACAGATATGTTGAAAAGTATTTTTTTTTTTTTATCTCTTGTCATTCATTTCAATAATAAGTCCCATGATGTCATGGGATTTGTTGACAATAACAACAATGCTAACTGACAGCCACCTGTACCGGCCTGCAGCAGTTAACAACATATCATTTGAAATGTCCCTGTTTCGCTCACTTACTTGCAAGCTCCTTACTCGAGGTCAGAGCACTCCTTAAACTCAACAGGGTAACTCTGACCTGCTGCCCGTGTCAGCCTGTATCACTGGAAACAGATGAGAAAAACCGATCTGAGATAAATATCCCTCCACAGTGAACAACAGAAGCAGCTCAGAAGGTGGCCTGTAATTCACACACAATGACAAGAAATGACTGTTATATGGAGTAAGCTAGCTAATTGTTGCAGAGATCCAGCAGAAATGTCAAATATTACCGTCCTCCATAGTTCATTATCTGTGTATTGAAAGTCCAATGAAAGTGGCGTTTATCTTTCAAGACAGAAATGGAAATTGAATATGAGCCGGCCATCATTTTGTGCAATGTAGCAGTAAACTCTTGAAACATTCAGTGATGGAAGAAGAACTCAGATCCTTTACTAGTAAAAGTACTAATACCACACTGTGAAAATTATATTATCATCAAAATGTAATTAAAGTATCAAAAGTAAAATAGGGGGTTAAATAGTTCTAAAGAAGTCGGAGGATTTTCTCAACCCATAAAGGAAGTTAATCCTTCAGTTTATCAGAAATATTCAATATCACCAAATTTGGAGATACATGGATTTCACTGGACAGGAAGGGTATGAAAATGTGTAATCTGAAAAGTAACTAATAACTAAAACTGTCAGACAAATGTAGTGGAGTAAAAAGTAACATTTGCCTCTGAGATGTAGCAGAGTAGAAGTATAAAGTTGCATAAAACGAACTACTCAAGTAAAGTACATGTACCTCAAAATGTGTACTTAAGTACAGTATCTGAGTAAATGTACTTGGTTACATTCCACCACTGTAAATATTCATGGTGTTATTTTGTATTTTTTTCATTGCCACCAGTGCAAAATCGCCTGCATCAAAATCGATGCAGGAGAACCAGAGATATCGTCATTTTTATTTGCAGCCATTTTACCATTTAACAGGGCTTTAGGCATTACACCATATTTTTTTGGTTCTACTTACAGTTCGCTATTTACAGTATTTGTTCATTCTAATGATACATTAACACTCAGAATTCTGTTTGATGTGATCAGAGTCTAATATAATATATGAGTCCAACAGCTTAAAATGAAAGTGGAGATAGGGCCTGTCAAACTGTAAAGTGACATGACATACGTGTGGCTGTATTGCCCTTGTGTGTAAAACACATAAAACACCCAAAGCCAACTGAAGGCTTTGGCCTAAAACACATACTTTGTTGCTCTCCATCTCTGGCGTCAATAGGCACAAGCTGGAAAACCACACAGAGCATCCCAGTGTGTGACAGAGAAGGATTATCAGTCTATGCTGCTCCAACTCATATCAGTCTCTCAAATTCATTTTTATGCCATATGCCGTGCTTCACTTCGCTTTTTTTTTCTCCTCACAACTGTATTTTTCACGAGGCGGTTTCTTTCAGATGGACTTGACGCTGATGGAAGAGCTCCTGAAACTCATCGACTTTCATGACTCCAGCTTTTGTATCGCTGTGATCGCCATCATTTTCAACCCTTTCTTCTGGAATGTGGTAAGAGCTACTGTAGATCATACTGTAGATATTGTTGCTACTAAATCATTTCGCATGGCCTCTTGTATACTGAATCTTGTGTAGCCAAAACTTTGTCTCGTTAAGCTCGCTGAGGTCTGCAGCAAAAAAAGTGGGACATTTTCCAGAAACTATACTCCTAATTGGATTTTGATTGGATACAAGCAAATTTTCCATAGCATAGTTGTATTATTTTGAAGTGTATAGGCAGCTTAGTGTGTCTTCACCCTTTGGCGCTTGCATTTCACCAGACTTCTGTGACCTTTTTGAGACAGCAGTCTGACTATGCAATATTTTCAATCCAATTAAGAATCTTGGCAGCCTCAAACAACTCCTGCTGTTGTTCGTGGCTGTGAGTAATCAGCAGTAATCGAGACAAGCTAATCAGTGAATTATTGTTTGTGCTTATCAACTCAAGAAATGTTGTGGTGCTTTTGGCTTTGCAAGGTGCACGCAACTGATTCATCGTTGGAAGCCGGTGAGGGATCTTGCTGCATTACTGACTCCTACTTGTTGGTTGTGGCACCTGGTGAATATGGGAAGGTTCAGGGGGAAAGTGTGAACTTCTACTTGAGTTACATTCTCCTCCTGAAGCCCTACTCTGTTGGGTGCATATGGATACATATAAAAAAAACACAACAAAAATGACACTGTACTGACATTACTTATGCCAATAACTCGGTTAATGTAGTGGAAGAAACCAATTGGGAACTTGAGCGTTACCAGCTATGGTTTTGAAACTTGTGCATCTGTCCACAGTCTTTGTCAAATCAAGGCAAACTGTCCCGACAGTGTCCCTGAGCCTGATAAAACTGCCCTTCTGTCTATCACAGAGGGTTATCTTTCACAGACAAGATGGCTACATTTTATGATCCAATCTCAGATATCTTAATTGTTGATTATAGGTAATATCTAATAGACTATACATTGCATAACATTGCATCTCAGAATCAGGCCATAATAATGGTGGTGTTTCGGGTGTGTCCATTGCAATGCTCTGTAAAAGAGTCAGTCCTGGACTGTCCGTTTCACAAAGACATACAAAGAAGATGTTCTCTATTGTTTTCCATCAGAGATGCTCCAGATATCAAGTGCACACAAAAGTGCTATGCAGACTGTAGTCATGCATTTCAAATCACATCTTCCTTAGTGAGAGTGAATCATGCCAACACTTCAGTCTAATTATGGTTTACATAACACTGCAATTAAGGTATAGTAGTCATATTAGAAAAAATCCTCTCTACCTGTAGTCCTTACCCACCATCTTTATGTGGCACTTTGCTGTAAAGTGCACCATGAATTATAATTAATCAATTAAAATTCACAATTCACAAGAGGTTAAACAGATACATTGCAGGTCAAACATTTTCATGTATTCTATCAGTCTCCTTTTACTTACTTTAGTTATGATGTTAACTACATGTTATAATGATCTCTTATTTTCCAGATTGAATAATAGTGCTGTAGGATCATTGGCTAAAATTGGCATAATTTCCTCGCTGCTTTTGAAATTACAGGTGCATGTGTTTCATTTCCAGAATGTCATTTAACTAACCTTTAATGGTGAGTCATTTGACCATTGGCTCTGTCTACCATCACACCTGCACAGCCCAGCAGGACGTGTGTTCATCATACAGTAGCTCTCCCTTTACAAAAGAGAAGCCAATTATTTGCATTAAAGTAAATGCTGCTGAGGTGCTCTTGGCTCTGCGCATGATCCCAAATCACCCCTTTTGTGCATTTTGCTGGAAGATAAGCTGTAAGTGGCTGTAATGGGGGTTATTCGGGCAAACAGCATTAGGACTGATGGAACTTACTTAGGTCATGAAAGATCCTTTCATCTTGGCTGTTTACACTACAATGCCATATTCCTACAAGGTCTGAGTGTCGGGGATGGTGTGTCATTTGACTTTATTGGACTACCGTCTTCTAAAGGGTGGAGGAAGAAACAGACACACATATGTGATGGATGTCTGTATGCTAAAAACAAACTGCCTTGTATCCCAGCGATTTCTAATATTTCTGTACTCCTGTCACACCTGATGGCTCAGACAAGTGCTGATGGGATGTTGAGGTGACATATGTGTCATTAGGGTGCTAACCTGTATCTTTGTCCCTCTACACCAGGTCCAAGGAACATGTTCATCTATGGCGATGGCATTTTGATGAAATGTAGTGGTGAAGTCCGTTTTTCACCATCAGTTGTTTCAGGTCACACTGTTGCCTTGTTTCATGGGACTCCATGTGCTGTGCTGGTACCTTGCTCCTGATAGTTCTGAAGGTTTAGCATGTCAGTGCTGAGATTGATAAGCACAGAAAGGCTGAAATGTTTCAACTTGAATCAAAGGATCACCTTATCAGACTGCTTTTCCATAGAAAATGTCTTGGCTGAGTGCTTTTAGCTCTGCTTTGGCCTTCATCAACTCTTGCTGTTAGCTGCTAAATGTTCCACTATTTTCACCAGCTAACTTCTAACTTTGTCTGCTGTTTAGCACTGAGCAGGTAGTGTAAAGTTTGTTTATCACAGCTGTTATCCTGTACTGTATCCCATACTGTCACAGCCAGAAAATAGAATCAGAAGAAGAAACGGGAGACTTCCAGGCTAAAACAATGGGCTCAGTGGGGCCATGAGGTCAGTGTGCCACAGTGAGGCTGTGACACATTGACCTTATTGTGGAACAGAGCCAATTATTCTGTCAGGCACCGGGAACGGTCAGCCTGTGGTTGCACCAATTTTGCTTTGTACTCTCGCTCTGTTGGGAGTGTTAGAATCTCTGTGGGGTTGTCACTATGAGCCACACCTTTCATGTTGCATGCTGTCATTTGGCACATTGTTCTTGTAAAAATTTAAATTGTTACAGCTTTAAGATTTCACCTTTGAAAGGTTATGTCAACAAACATTCAACCGTTTTCAAGGCTGCCTAAAGTATATTGAACAGGGAGGCATCTTGTATTTCTACATCATTGATTAGTGTCTGGTTCTATCTAATCTTTTCAGTCATGTTTTCCACCTACACTCCCCTCCCTTCCCCAATCCAAGATTGGTGAGTAAGTAGGAAGCTTCCTTTTTTTTCTTTCACAGTGGCAGGAGTGTGAGGTGCATGCTTCCCTGTTAGTCGTGTAATAAGAGCTGGTTGATATGACCGCGGAAGTTGTGGATGTTGTGACCACAAGAGTCTGAACTGAAAGGACCCAGCAGTCTGAAACAGTTATTTACTTGTTGTACAACATGTATGCAGCTCTTTTACTAGGCAGCATTTCTATTAGGTCAAATTGGCATTTAATTGTGTTCCAGGATGGTCTTAGTACACTCATCAGCTGGGGCTCATTCACAGGCAGCTCAGAAGTCAGGGTCAGACTCAGAAGTGGCGGGAATTCAATAACTTACTTTGCAGTCTTTTCCAACCTTTTCTGGCCCGGGACCTGAATTTTTATGATGCCAGCTATTTGAATAATGATATTTCTTTGCTATTGGATACTTTGTTAATGACTGACAGGGATTTTTGAGATTAGTTTGGAAGAAGATGGCAGTCTTGTGAAGGTAAAGGGTCATGTATCTTGCTGTAATTCAAACGAGTTATCATTTTTTCTTTTTTTAAATATAACTTGTTGAAAATTAACTCAGTTTAAATGATCTTTATATTTATTTATGAAAAAATCTGTTTTTAACTTTCTTGCGGCCTCATTTGCATATCAGGCAACCCTGCATAGTGTCCTGACCCCAAGGTTGGGAACAAATGACCTTTTTATGTATAAAGAAACGTAAAGAAAAAGACTGGCTGGGATACTTTTAATACAAAAGGCTCAAGGTACCCATTATGAGTCTCAACCTAGAGGTAACTGTAGTCTGCAGGAGGTATGCTGTGGAGTGCTGTGTGTGCCTACACATGGTTTGACCTGTCAAAAAAAACAAACAACCATAACTCAGCTTTTTCCCATATGTGCTCTCAGAGACAGCACAATTACTGTATAATTGTATGTTGTGACGATGCAATTCCTTGTTATCCTGGTCAAAACAGTGAAAGTCTATGTCAAGGTGCAAAAGTGCAATGATATTATTTTGTTTCCTCAGACCAAAGCAAATAATTTGGATTAATAATGGGAATCCCTGAATTTAGTGAAATAATCACTGTTATTTTTTCCCATTATTGCTTTGCTAGCTACTCATGGAGGATCGAACATCAGTTTCCTCTTTGATGGGAAGTCTCTCTGCTTAACATCTAAATATCTATATCTAAAAATCTCCCAAGTAAAATGACTGAGTAAGTGGTGATGTTTCATGATATTCAGTTTGATTCCAACAACACGGACAGCAGGTCAAACAAGCTATGCTACTTCCATGGGTTGTCCAAACATTTTTGTGTTTGGCTGACACATTACCAGCATAAATTTGTGACTGGTTTTCATACCATACATTATGATTTTGATTTTGAAAGTTTTGTCAACATTCAGAAATAATTCTGTGGCGCATCATTTGAACAATATGAAGCGATGAAAGTTGGGGCAGTAGTAACTTAGTAGCAATAACTTCAATCTACTTTCACCCCCGGCTATGCCTTAGGAAAACTATCAAATGCTGTGATTTATCAGAAGACATATTGAAAATAAGTCTACATTCCTTTGTGTTGAAGAGGCAGATCAGTCAAGTGATATTCTCTCTTCTTTAATGATTTTTCTTTGATCAGTGACACATGGACACGGTTACAGCCAGAAAATAGAATCAGAAACGGGAGACTTCCAGGCTAAAACAATGGGCTCAGTGGGGCCATGAGGTCAGTGTGCCACAGTGAGGCTGTGACACATTGACCTTATTGTGGAACAGAGCCAATCCTGCTGTCAGGCACCGGGAACGGTCAGCCTGCGGATGCACCAATTTTGCTTTGTACTCTCGCTCTGTTGGGAGTGTTAGAATCTCTGCAGGCTTAACTGAACTCAGCAACACCTGCACAGTGTGGGCTACAAGTGTGTCTGTGTGTGACGGTGGCCTACATACTGACACCTCTACAGACCGGAGCCGAGTCTCTGAAAGCCTCTGGTCAGCCCGGCACAGTGCAGCACTCTCATTAGACTCAGATCCAGCTTGCAGACTGCTGCGCCTAATTACACCTGTGCACTGATTGCAGGGGTGTCATCAGGTGTTGATGATGTCATTTCCTCCCACTAAGCGTGGCGGTGATAACTGACTGACTAACGGAGATGAGTGTTGTGCAGCAAGCTGATTTCTTGTTTTCTATGTATCTGTGTGTGTGTGTCCCATCATATTTATTCATATTCATACCTCTGACAGTCCAACTTCTGTGCCTACAGCCTCTATAGTATACCTCCAGATCGTGACTGCTCTGTGACAATGGGTATGATGACTGTCTAAGGGTCATTGATTATGGTCACTGATTATTAAACTTTGAATGCTTACATCCAGGGAGCGAGATTAGTAGGAATCGAATGGAATTTCATTAAGGCAAAGCAGATTAGTCACTGCATTAGACTTGCCATCTAAATGTTGGGTCAGTCATTAGGAGTTGAATCCATTTACGTGGGAGTCTTTTTTTCTCTTTAAGCGCTCATTGCTGTGGAGTTTTGTACAGGCATCCCTCGTCAGTCAGACAGTGATTGCAGGAGTGTGTGTAAAAAGAAATGCTAGGTAAACCTAGGTATCGTAAATGCACTAACCTTAACTTAAAATCATGTTTTGTGTCCTTGATATACTTTATGATAGATAATGTTGTATTTGCAAAAAAGATTTAATTTTACCTGAAACAACATGCAGAGATGGTGGTGGTTTTCAGCCCTGACTAGTGCTTGCAGTCTTAATAATAATATAATAAAACTTTATTTATAGAGCACCTATCAAAACAAAGTACAAAGTGCTTCACAACAAGAGAAATAAAATACCTCAGTCTTCACCTCCATCAGTAAGGCAAGGTGGACTGTGTGTAACCTGAGAGGCCAAACCCTGACTTGCTGCACCACATGCTGCTGCTTCTTAAGCTTATTGCTCTGGGCACATGGTAATAATTGAATTCGACTCAGATGAGTATATCAATGCTTTTATCAACTCCTCTTCTCATCTGAATTTTGTATGTCAGTTCTGTTTCTGTAGCGTTTCCATTTCTTTTTCTTTTTGGAGACTTTCCAGAAGTTGAACTCCATCCCACAGATGGTGTTATTCTCTTGCCTTGTTTGCCTAATACATGAAACGTACCACTTCCTGTGTGCCAGAAAGATTCCCCACCACTGGTCATGCACAGCCCGAACACATTACCCAGGTTGAAAATAAGTTAATATCTGCTCATACAAATGTTTCATAGTGTATCCGTAACATCTTCCCTGTGCACCTCCTCTTCTCCAGCTCTTCATTTCCTTTGTTTTTCTCACTGCACCTCTGCATCACTTTTCTCTTTTGGCCCCTGTTGTGTTCTCCTTTCAGTCTGTCCTGCTGCTCTCGCCAACAATGCTTTTGTCACAGGAAGGGTTAGTGAATCACACAGTAGTCATTTTCTCTTTTGTCCTGTATGATTAGGCCTTCATCTCCCCTCTTGCCACTCCCCAACGATCCCCTGGGCTTTTCTTTCCTACGTATCTGTCTTCCTTAGTCTCATTCCCTCTCTCTGTCCTTGGTGATTGGCCTGTCTCTTAAAGTCACAATCTGTATGTATATTAAAAATGACTGTTTTGTTAGTCCAGGCATTCCATTTACTAATCTAAACGTGTGTAAGGTTGGGCCTCTTTCCTAGCAAACAGCCTCTGATCCACAAGAAGAAGTGTGTTACGTTAACGTCAACCCTAACCCTGACCCTATGAGCAAATCACCAAAGCAGGGACAACTTATCACTAGGACTGGGTATTGAACCTCAGTGCTTTTTGAGTACTGCAATGTGTGTTTCTGTGACAGCTTAGCCTCTTACAGATCTCAGACCTTCAATGTCATTTTCCTTCACTTTCTCTCCTTTTTCCTATATCTCTGAACATTCAAGAAAGGGAGTCATAAAATTTTGGGATAGGTGCACATTTTTGACCATTTGGCACAGCCTTGATCAAATTTGTGTCCATTCGCACCCAGTTTTCCTTTTTATTCTTCCTTTAGTGCTATATTTATATACTTTGTTCTATTTTATTGCCTATTTTATTGTTTTACTCCATTCTAATTTAAATATTTGTTTATACATTTTCTGTGTGTGTAGTGTGGAGGGGGCTACAACTACATTTAATTGTGCAATCCTGAATGAGCTGTAAATGTGCATACTTCTCCTTTATTTCTGTTCTAAATGATTTCACTTGACTATTTAAATTTTGTTTTTTCTCAAAATACACAGAATTTACAAGCATGAGTTTATTATAGGGTCTGGATCCTCTCTATTCATGACATTTCAGTTCCACATTCTTTAGCCTGCAACAGCCCTCATGAAATCTTTTTGAAATTAGAGGTATATTTTAAGTTTAGCTTGACTAATCTTCATTTTTTTTAAAAATCTTTTATATATGTAAGTAGTTACGCTATGAAGTTGAAGTTTTAGAATCTCAATTTATATGTTGAGTGAAAAGCACAGGTGTATTTAGTAACATTAATGATGGCTGCATACCACTTTTGCCAGTTCGAGAGAACTTGCATTGTGCACGCTGGTTCAATAGCATAACTTACTGGAACCCTTAAAGGAACACACCTGTGTCTCTGCTGCTATGCTGAGTCAAAATGTTTGCACAGTTTATTTAAGTGATAGTTTGAATGTGTACCTCCGTTCCCTCAAAGGTCAGCGCAGTCAAGTTTTCTGTTGGTCAACAGCGCAAATTTGCATGACAAAGTTCATCAAAGCTGAAATTGACATGAAAGAAATTTTACTTCACCACCTTGAGCAAATCCACTAATCGAGCCAATTAAATTGAAACTGCAAAATTTTATTTTGAATGCCAATGTGACTGGGCCTTTAGTCTTGTTTACTTATTCTTTAATTATAATTTTGCTAATTTCAGACTGTATTTGATTTAGACAAAGTTTCTGTACTGCTGCTTGAGTTGGGACAAAATGAAACTGATGTATTTCAAAAGTTTGGCTTATTTTGTAAAAAAAAAAAAAAAAAAAAGGGCCAAGAATTGTTTTGCAGAAAAACAAGTTTATGTTCCTAAAAGTCAAGTATCAAAATATTAGTAATTAATTAATGAATTATTAATTTTGGTATTGGTACCATATTCAGGTATCATACTGGCACTAATATCAAAAAATTACACGATACACACCCTATGTATCACCAAAGGTGTTGCCAAAATCAAGACTAGCAAGAAGCAGCTAGAAGTATTTTTCTGCTCCTTTTGTGTTTTCTGCCTCTTTTCTTCTTTTGGACTTGGAGGCCATTAAGTGTGTCTGCTGTACTTTCTAACAATTGGGCCTTTATATGTATACACAATGTCCATGTTTTTACATCACCCTGCAATTTGTAATATTGCTTCTGCTGTTTGTTGTTTTCTGGATGGGGAGGCATATACATTCATATTCATAAACACAGTTATAGCTTCAGTTTCTAACTCACTGCGAAGGAATTACAGAATCTGAGTCTAATCTGCATGACAACCTTGTGATACGTTTATCAGGGACCAGGGGCTTTTGCAACCGATGTGTTTTAGTCTGTCTCTCACTGATTACTTATCGCTATCAAAATGAATTATCAGCTAGTTACAGAGGATTGCATTTAGAAGCTTCTCTTCTTAGCTTGTTTTTACTCTCCTTATGTTGCAGTCGTAAAATTACAGCCTTTCTTTATTTTCACTTCAGTGAAAGAGTGGGCTTGTACTTTGTCCTTACTTCCAAGTTCAAATAATTTCAAATTTACCATTATGTGTATGACAGCTGCAACCCAAAATAAACTGTGTTCCATATTAGAGACAGTGAACTATTTTATCATTGGACTCCCAACATTTTCTGGGATTTTTCTGCTGCTTCTGCAACTTAAAGGCACCCTGTGGAGTTTTTGACCACTAGTAGCACTATGGAGAAATATTTTTTACGAGTGGGTCCCCATTTTGTTTGTTACCCTTGCACGTGCAAGGGTAACAGTACACATTTCTGCCAGTGGTTACTGATTTACAGGTGGCAGTAAAATGCCAAGAAAGTAGCAATGCACCAGCAAAATGCCCTTGGCCTCCTATACTGCAGCTTGCAGCTTTCTCAATATCATCGACCTGCAGAGCCAGAAAGCCCCCACAGTTCTAGATGCAGCAGTTGCAGACCCACAGTTTTAGATGTATGCATGTGCCACCAGTTGTTTTTCCTTTTTTAAACTTTATTAACAACTCAGTAATATTACAATATGCCACCAGTTTTAGACAGTTTATTGAGATGTTTCCAAAACATGAGCCACACCTAAATTATTAATAATAATAATCATTATTAAATGTAATTTAACAAAGAAGCAGAAATTACATTTAATTGACTGAATGTACGCCAAGGACACACTGCACACATGAAAATCAAAATGTACAATCGTTTTATGTATTAAAAATGTCAATGTGTTATTCAAAAATTTGATTATAGACTATGTTATCAGCATTTGTGGGAGATGCTGAAAGAAAAGCCTTGCCATTGAAATCTAACTGAGTGAATGAATGAAATCTTTACCGCTATATTATTACTATTAATAAAATTCATGCTGAAGCTAGCCAGCTACCCCAACAGTGTTGTGTAAGTTCACACTTCACAAGAGTTAGCTCAAAGTTCAGTTCACAAAGGAAAGGCTGACATTAATCATTGAATGTAGCTAGCAAACTTTAGCTTAATAACATTAAATTTACCAATGTGTAGAGTTCTCAAAACGTTAACATTAAAACTCAAATTAGCTGACGCCTCATTAGGTATAACCAGCGTCGTTGAGAGAAAGGGTTAACCCTAACCCTGACCTTTCCATTTGGAGCACGTGCCCATTTGGAACGGGCTGATTGCTGGCCTCCTGGTATTGCTGCTTGCAGTGTTCTTGAAAACCACTCTTCCGATCGACTTCACACTTAACACTTCACTCTCTTGGGTCCTCAGCAATACACCCGCCAAGTCTGAAGTCCATCAGATGAACAGTTCACGAGATATGCAAAGGACAGTCATTCACACATACAGACAGATATTCCTATAGTTAGATGATGCTGCTACAGCTCCAACGATTAGCCAAATGGCACCAAATTTGTCATGGTCACTCAGACATCATGTCTACACATGTCCACCAAATATGGTTGCAATAGCATAAAGCATTCAGGAGATATGACATTTTTTGTAATATAAGCCAAACTTTGACGGCCCTCTATAGCAAAACTGTATGGAATATCAAAAATACAAAAACTTTTTCCGGCTTGGTCCAGAGATGTTCTGTAACAACTTTGGTGACAAATTCAAAATGGTGGGAAATCAATCTAGACGCAAATGTGCATGGCTTATATGGATAGATTTGCCTGGAAAATAATTTTGTTTCTGAGACTTACGGTTCAAAAGTTACAGGCCAAAACGTAACGTAAATGTAAAGTTTGTTTTTATAGTGCCACCATCTGGCCAAATTGCACCAAATCGACACTGCACTCGAATGGCAGACACAGAAAGAAAGAAAGCAAGAAAGACGATTCCTTCCTTTACAGTTAGATATTTTCAAGTCATAATTATGTAGTCGAGGAAAAGTGACATAGACACTTTCTTTTTTCATACTCACTGCACTCTACTTCAGCCTTCACTTTCTAATTGAGAGTAAATTTAAAGCACTCAGGTGAAAAGAAAAGGTTAGTGCAATAGATATTTAAAATGTTTTTTAATTCAATTTCATTTGCGTCTCTCATTATATAGACCCTTGTGAATTAGTTGCCCGGACAACAGGCATGTAGAATGTACCTGTGCTTGGTCATTGGAGAGGAAACAGTAACAGATGTGGTAAGGAAGATGAAAACTAGGTCATGTACATCTTTGCTTGGATGCATAACAATAGGTTGCCCCAGTACCAACCTCTGAAGATATCTTAAACTATTTCAAATTCAGATCTGCTCCTACATAAATTAGATTAGATTAGGTCAGTGGCTGCATTAGATAGATGTCACACTGACACTGAGGCACTGGGAGGAAAGTGTTCAGCCTGTTCTTTCTTGTTTTATCTCACTACCTTAGGCTGACATCTCAGCTGGAATCACATGGACATGACGTCAGGTTTAGATAACAGGTTGTGGGAACTAACTGTGTAACTATAACAGGAAGATTGCTGTGCAAGCCATATTCTGCTACCTTCAAAATAATGCTCCCGTCCAGCAATAGTGGCTTGAATAAATTGTTGGAAAAGTGTGTTGTAAAGTCTAGTTTGAAACCAACAGAAAGGTTTTTAGAAACTGACTGCAAAATGGAGAGTATTTGACATCATGTCTTTTCTTGCTTTGACCAGTGATTCCTAACCAGGGGTACCTGTACTCCTGGGGTATAATCAGAATCAGAAATACTTTATTGATCCCCAAGGGGAAACTCTTTTGTTACAGCTGCTCACTATCACGTCAGGGCACACAGGAATAGAAGTACTAAGCAAAAAATATAATACACTATAATACAGGTCAGATAAATTAAGTACCAAGTGGGTATAAGTATAAAATTAAAATAAGTGTAAAGTACAAAGTGGATTACCGGTTGATGATAAGAATGTACGGTATAATAATACAATGTAATAATATAAGTAATAAGTAATAGTGCATCTACTGTCAAGTTAAGTGTAGCTTATTATGATTATTATAAGACGGTGGATATTCAAGTATCAATAAATATCAATAAATTAGACTAAAAACAGAGTATATTGCACTGGAGTATTAAACAGAGAATATTGCACGATTATTTCATTTTTTACAGTGATGTTAATGATCCAATGTCCAGTTTATTGACTTATGGTCATATAGACTGACACTTAGAGGGAGGAGTTAAAGAGTTTGATGGCCACAGGCAGGAATGACTTCCTGTGGCGCTCTGTGGTGCATTTTGGGGGGATGAGCTCAAGGTACTCCTTTGTTTCACCAGCACGTCATGGAGTGGGTAGGAAACACTGTCTAAGATGGCATGTAGTTTGGCCAGGATCCTCCTCTCTGACTTCACCGACAGAGAGTCCAGCTCCACAATGTCACTGGCCTTACGGATCAGTTTGTTGAATCTGTTAGTGTCCGCTACCCTCAACCTGCTGCCCCAGCATGCAACGGCATACAGGATAGCACTGGCCACCGCAGACTCATAAAACATCCTCAGCATTATTCAGCAGATGTTGAAGGACCTCAGCCTCCTCAGGAAATAGAGGCGGCTCTGGCCCTTCCTGTGAAGAGCTTCAGTGTTCCTAGCCCAATCCTGTTTATTGTCCATGTGTACTCCCAGGTACTTGTAATCCTCTACAATGTCCACACTGACCCTCTGGATGGAAACCGGGGTCCCTGGTGCCTTGGCCCTTTGTAGATCTACAACCAGCTCCTTAGACTTTGTCGCATTGAGCTGCAGATGGTTCTGCTCACACCAAGAGACAAAGTTCCCCACCACAGCCCTATACTCAGTCTCATCACCACTGCTGATACATCCCACCACAGCAGAGTCATCAGAAAACTTCTGAAGGTGGCAGGACTCTGTGTGGTGGCTGAAGTCTGTGGTGTAGATGGTGAAGAGGAAGGGAGAGAGGACAGTCCCCTGTGGGGCCCCAGTGTTGCTGACCACGCTGTCAGAAGTCAAAAAACATGATCCTCACTGTGCTTGCTGGCTTGTGCAGGTGGGTGTAGATGTGCTTCAGCAGGATGATGATGGCGTCCTCAACTCCCAGCCAGGGCTGGTAGGTGAACTAAAGGGGGTGGGGGAGGGGTCTGACCATGGGCCGCAGCTGTTCCAGCACCAGGGTCGTCATTATGTGGGAGGTTAGTGCTGTATGCGTCCTTAACGTTAGCATACAGCAGGTCCAGTGTCCTCTCCTCTCTAGTAGGACAACTCACATACTGGGTGAAATTAGTTAGTGTTGTTGAAACACTGACATGGTTGAAGTCACCTGAGATTAATATGAGTGCACTCGGTGTTGAGTCTGGAGTTGCGCTATGGCGGTGTGAATGGCGTTGCATGCCGATGCCAGGTTAGCGAAGGGGGGGATGTAAACAGCCACAACAAAAAGAATTCACGTGGCAGATAATATGGCCGGAGTCCCACAGCTGTGGGCTGTCCGGGCTACAGATACTCTGCTTGATAGTAATGTGACCAGGGTTACACCATCTGTTGTTGACAAGAACAGCAAGCCTGCTGCCTTTCCGCTTACCGCTCCTGGTATGATCCCTGTTGGCCCGAACAGTCTGAAAGCCGTCGATGGAAACATTATGGTCTGCGATATCCTGGTGTAGCCATGTCTCTGAGAAGCACATCAAACTACACTCACGGAACTCCGTCTGACTCCGGGCTAACACTGTTAGCTCGTCCATTTTATTCGACAGTGATCTCACGTTGCCCATGACGAGAGAAGGCAGACACGGCTTAAATCTCTTGTTCTTAAGTCTCTTTTGTCTGCATGCCTCTCTCTTCCCTTACCGCTTCATTCCACCTCTGCATCCTCCAGATCTCAGTATACAGTACAGTATACTTCTTTTGTTGCCAGGGGGTACTTGGAAAGACTGCTCAACTAATTTACAAAAACAGAAATTACAAGTTGATTGAAACAATCCACATATTGCGTCAGCTATAACACCTGGACATTTTTTGCTATAGAGTGTGTGAAAGCTAGCTAGCAAGCTTGCAGATTAGTCTAAGCAGTTAGCTAAAAGTTATGGGTAAATGGTTAAACTAGAAAGCTAAAAGTGATAAACAGTTCAGATAATAAGGTAAATGTATTGGATAAACAGTTGAACTAGTACTACTACTAGATTTTTTTGGCCACTTGGGGGCAGCGTAAACAAGTTGTGAACACAACATTGACATATTACCTTTTAAATAGATATGGCGTACTTACATACATACGTACATGCAGCAGTTACGGAGCAACATTATCATTCATTTGGAGTCATGTTTCTGTCCACCTGGCAAATATAAGTCCAACATTCACTCTCTTTATAGCTCTGTTTTGGTCTCCACCAACTCCTAAAGGAAATATCTGCCTCTTTAGCTGCTAAATGCTAAATGTTCACCAGCTAGTCTCTTTGACTGTCTGCTGTTTGGTGCTGAGCAGGTAGTGTACAATGGGTTTTTAGAGCTTTGTCTCTGAAAAGAGCTGCTTGCTGCAGCCGACATGGACGCTATCAACTGAAACTTGCTATAAAGCCGATGGGAGCTGCAGATTCGGGTGGTAAATCTCTGTAGGTTTATCACTGAGAGTGACCCTTTTCACATTGTCACAGTTTCCACATTGTCATTTGATACATCGATAAATGGATAAAAGTTTGAGCTTCTGCCACTCCAAGTGGTAGTAGAACGATTGCAAACTTGACCAAACCAACACTGACAATTCAGTTGTATGAAAAAATTATTTTAACAATATCCACTTGTATAGTGTTAAATAATATCCAGTTCAAATTCAAATGAATATCTTGAACATGTTATTAATCTTTAATTGATCATTCTCACTCTGCTTTCAAGCCCTAATCACAGCTGATACTATAGCCAATTACAGAAATAAACTCAAAAGCAGCACCCCGTTAAATTGCATGTGATAAGTCGGCAGATTAGATGCTGGCTTACACCTATGCAAAAGTGTGCATACGTAGCCTCAGCTCCCATGTTGTGCTCCATCTCTCAGGGGTCTTATCTGATTCAACCTTGTGCAGAACAATAACATCTGAATGTGTCATCAGCGTTTAGACAGCTACAAGGAGGGACTTGATGGAGTGAGGCAGAGAGAAAAGGGAAAGGGATAGGTGTTTCATTTCATCAATGTCTCAAGAAATTAGAGAGGAGAGGACAGGGAGGATGGAATAAAAAAGCCAAAGGGAATATAAAAAGCGAACAAGGGGAAGTGCAACGTGATGTCAATGTGACCTCCACCATATCTCTGATTATTTGCAAACTCTAAATGCCGGGAAAAGGAGAGAATAAAAGCAAACTCTGAAAATGAGGCAGACGATCCTTTTGCGTGTCACAACTGAGGAGAAAAGAGGGGAAAATAAATCAATTTGAAAAAAATGAGACACTGAGGGGTCAAAACAGCAGAAATGAAAATTAGAGACTCAAAGACAAGGATGGAAAAAGAACCTCTCAATGAATAGTTGAACAGATAAGGAAAGCTATTTTAAAAAAGAACTGAGTAATGGGGGAAAAATACAAGAATAAGACATGAGAGTAATTGTGAAAGGTGGTGATGATTTGCTCATATGTGTCAGGTTGGGAAAGCCATTATTTCCTGATAAGTGAAGTGGATGTCAATGCCAGATTCTTCTTTTTCTGCTTATAGTTGAAGAGCTTTATTCCAAAACAAAAGAAAATTGACACCTACTCTTAGATTTGAGGTGGGATAGTGCAGACAACCGTAGAGTTTATTATTATTACTATTAACGGTATCTTGAGATATTAAAGATAATCTTGAGATATCTCTGACCATATTTACATGCATACACATAAATGAAGTTATATGTGTACTGTACATTTTCTTTGTAATGAAACCCATCAATTTATATGATAACACGACAGGTTCTGGCAGAATGAAAATTCAACAATCAACATTCAGCCCAATTATTTTTATGGTCTGACGTGAAGTGTTGCGTACATGGGAGCATAAAGTCTTTTTCTTAGAACACAAACTTAATGGCAGTTATATTTAGAATGATTATTAGCGTCAGCTGAGGACTGTGCAGTTTGGATGCTGCTGCTGCTGTGTGTGTGTGTGTGTGTGTGTGTGTCTGTGTGGGCGGGCATGTACTTCTATCCTACAAGAGCCAGTTGTAGCTTTAACCTCAAGTGACAATATTTTTGTGAAGTCAGGCTTTTGGCCAATCCTGAGCTCTTCAACGGTTTTGGTTTAGGGTTCAGAAGTGACTATTTTTACTTGAAGATCTTGAGATGTACCGTATAGTAAGGCAATTTTGTGTTAATTTGGATTTTGTATTCCAATTTGCAGCAGTATCATTACACCAATCTTGTATAATTGACCGTTTGCTAAGCTCTGCTCTCCTTAGTTACTGTTACTGCGGCTGTCAAGCTTTCCAATTTAGCGCTGCACATAGGCAGTGTACAATGATAACTGTGGCAGATTTACCACTTGAAATTAATGGTAATTTTTGTAATGGTATTGTTTTGTAGTATTATTTAAACATTTTTTTGTGGACAATTACCAGGATCATGATTATGTGGTAGTATAAAGATTAAGCAGGCAAATATTTCTTTCCCAGATTGTCAGCAATCACTTTGCATGTAAAAAAGTAAATTCCAACTGAATGAAACTTTTTAAAACAATTTACGAATAAGGAAATACAACACAAATGAAACTAAACCGGATTTTTAATTCTACTTTCATTTTATTTATAGCACTACGGTGGTATTTAACAGCAAATGGTTATTGTACAGTAAGAATCATTGTGATGAGAAATATATTCGTGCACTATTACACATGTAAATTCAACTTAAAAAGAGTCATCATCTGCTCTTTGCGGTTTATTTGACCTGCTGTATTCATATTTGAAACTCACTCCACTGGATTCCCAAACTGTTAGTGCGTCATGACAGGGAGAGCCCTGTCGTTAAAGGGGATGGAAGTAGTGACTGTGATTAGCCATGACCGTCACAGCCTCTATCATGCCCACCTATAATGTATTCTTTCTGATCCCAACCCATATGCCTGGCAACGAAAATACAAGAAGTGCGCTTGGCACGTCCCTGACGCACTGGGCAGGGCGCGTGTGACTGTGATCTGCTACATGTTTAAGAAAATAAAGCCCACTATTTAATCCATGCCATACACGTTTGCTCTTGTGTTTACCGTTTCTGAAAGAAAAACTAAATACAAAAAACACACCACGACCTTCGACCCAATAGTGTATATATTTTTTCTTTGGCTTCATCTGCAATCAGATGATCCTGATAACTGTCTTTTTTCCTACTATTTTTCCGTAACTGCACAAACAAAATCTCCCCTCTCAATGTGCCCTCACAAGCAGAGGTCAGCCTCAGTTGAACAAATAGATTAAATAGATGCACCCGGTGCATGTATTATCAACCTGCCCATATGTGGCGATGAAGCCGATAGAGCAAACAACATATTAAACATCATCTGATCTTCTCCCTGCATATGGAGTTAGTCTCAGTCATCAGGTCTGTGCTGCCCAGTGACCTACATCTATGGGAACAAAGTACTCATCAGCTCATGCTGTCCACGTCAGCTGCTGCAGTGGCTGGTAGTCTCATGCAGCTGAAACTGTCTGTTAGGTCAGGAGAAATCAGAAATCATGATAACAAGAGCTTGTTGAGCCAAAGAAAGCAAAGGATGGGCAGTTGGTTTTAGAGATTCTGCAACATGCTTCGAATACTTTTTGGTTTGATTTTCTTTTCTGACGTTTAGACGATTAGATTGATTAGATTGGAACTAATGTACTAATGTACAACTACACTGAGTTCCTTTTATGTATTTTTATTTGTTCCAGTTGTGATGTTCCCAGTAAAAGTGATACAGGGAGAGCATATCAGTCCATAATTTTGATGTCTGCATGTATCGATCTTGTGATTTCGCAGCCTATAAGCATTTCAGCTGAATCTTTGTTGGTGACATAATCAGGGTGATATGCTCGGTTCAACCTCATGCCTTTGCCTGGAGGTGGAATGGGTGCAGCCATAACAAAGGTCTTAATATTATTAGGCTTTAATTAACATGAAAGGCATGTCTTAAGGGCAGAATTAAACTGTGTTTATTGGAGATCAAAATGACATACTTACTGTGTTTCCCCAGTCCAGTAAATTAAATCAGCCTTCAGATTCAATGTTTCATCTGTTCAGTTCAAAAAGGTTAGCAATGTCAAGGGGTTTGTAGTGCAGATCCAACTGAGAATCAACTGAGAACTCAATTGAAACCAGAAATTAAATACCAGTGAATATGCATTAGTATTTTCTCCTGTTGATGTTGCTGTGTCTGTTGGATACGCAGGCAATTCTTTGCTAACACGGTAGTCATATGAACTTGTTAAAGCCCCAAAATTCTGCTAGCTCCCACCCTCCCAGCATATTTAAAAAATACAGCAGAGGACTCCAGGACAAACACTTCAGGGGGCGTGGCCTCGTGTGTGCTGCAGGAGGTAAGGAGACACCAACCAGAGTGACAGACAGGCAGCTAACCAGCCATGAGCAGCTGCTGTCAGACTACTCGTGTCTGCGCTGGAAACACACTGGAGCTTTGACAGTCAGAAGTACATTCATGGCCCTGTGTAAAAGTTTCTGTGTGGTACCTGTGTTGTAGCTGAGCTAACGTTAGCGGCTCAAAGAGGCTGAGAGGCTCTTCGATGAGTGTGTGCATCTGTGGGGGAGTGTCAGTAGCCGCAGCCCTGCTGTTTATCATGGGATCATCGTCAAGGGAAAGAATGCAGTCCAGTGGTGCTTCTACAGCCGTCAAAAGCACAAGTGCGTACCATTGCGCCAAAATTGAATAATACTAAGTAGAGAGTTAGCAAAAACTGGCATAAACTCTTGTCAATGATGCATCGCAATCATGCATATATATATATATATATATGCATCAATGTATATATTTGAAAATGAGTGCGGTTACACAGACTCCCACTCAAAGGTGGGGGAGGTGGGCCGCCCATATCTGATTAGAGGACGTTAACATTATTTTTTTTATATAAATGTCATGGTGTAAATTAGTCCCAAAAGGTCGACTCTATGTCAAATTGGCCTTGCAAGGTTGAGGATGATTTAAAACAGTAGAGGGTGTGTTGAGCCATTTTCAACCCATGAAATGCAGATTTTCATAAATTTGGTAAGAATGTCAGTATAAACACTGGCATTAATGTGTTTCATCACAGTACAGTCATTTAATTTAGTTTACAGCTCAAAAAACACATTTAAGTGTGCAGTACCTCTTTAAAGTATATCAAGGCTTATTGTTGTTTGTTTTTGTCTTTCCGCCTTGTGGTCAAAAATCCCTTAATGCAGCTTGACCCCAAATGACTGTGATACTGAAAATAACATAATCAGTTGCTGATCTGAGTCAGTAATCAAATTCTTTATTGTACATATGTATTTTGTTCAGTCAGGTAAGAGATATGCAGATAGATTTTCATGACCAGTGGAGAACTAAAGATTCAATTCATTATTTTCATGTTTTCATTCATTGGACTCAATTACACTGATTGCCTGGGTGATCTGACCTCAAACGTACCCACGCGATGTAGGCTAAAGTTTGTGTGCGTGAGTGTGTGTGTGTGTGTGTCACACCGCTGGGCACTGGAAGCCATGTTGAGATTGCTGTTGTTTTCTTCAGATTGGGTGTCACTAACAAATCCGTTGTTCTTTAAACACATTCATATTTCTGAACTCGGATGTGCTGTTTGATTTGCTGTGAGTTGAAGTTGAAGGGCACATGTGGTGGCAGCTATTTATGTTAGCTTTTCAATTGGCCTCAAATTCAGGAAAGGTTCTGAAAGGCAGACAACAGTTTTTTGGGAAATTGCTTCATTGTTCAACATACAGTATTCTTTTAATGACAAGAGCACAAACAAAAGAAACACAAAAACAAACTTGTGCCCCTAACTATTTGTTGGCTTACTGCCTGTAAATATATAGATAAAAAACAACAACAAACTGCAATTTACTGTACATTCATGTCATTTTCAGAAAGTGGCCTCAATTATTTACATCAGCTGCTGAAAGAATCAGGCCTTTATTTTTTTGTCATTGATTGGACAAAGTTACACTGATTGCCTGACCAGTGGTGACCCCCTTAGCTTTTTTCCATTGCCACATAGCTTTAGTCCATAGCCTCATATTCAGCCCAAAGAGATCAACAGTTCTTAAAGGAAAGGTTCTTAAAGACAGACAACAGTTTTTTGGGAAATTGATTCATTGTTCAACATATTCTTTAAGTGACAAGAGCACAAACAAAAGAAACACAAAAATAACAATTTTACTCTTTGTTTAATGATTGACGATGATAATCATGTTATCATATGTTAATAATCATTTATTTTCCCATGTAGTAATTTGTAGAGGAACCATCTCCCATCAGCCATCATCTTCACTTCATGTGGCAAGAGAGAAAGTAATCCCAGTAGTAGAGTGGGCCATATGGATAAACAATTTCACAGACTAAGTGATTTTATAAGACGGTATCAATATATTATTTATTATATCATGATATAATCCATTTTCTGGAAAATCAGTTGGTAAATTGTTGACAGGACTGGCAGCAAATTAGATACATAAATATCAAAGAGCTTAATCTCATCATATAAAAATCTAATATTGCCATAAATCAGTCCTGCTCACTGATTTGCAACATTGCCCACAATGGCCTAATACACTCGATATTATAACTAGATATTAAAGGGACAGCTATACAGAGCTATATCACCTGACAGTACACACCATCATATTGCCCACCCCAATTCTATAGCTGTCTATACTGTGCATACTATTAGTCAATATAGTAGCAGATAAACATGGATCATATGTTTGGTAAGTCTCCATCAATCCCTTCACGGTCAAAGCTTTCATGCTTTACAAAATCTAAAGATGCCTGTCCTTCCAACCACTGTGCCACAGATTGGCAAATGGTCTGTATGTCCGCAACTTTTCATAAAGGCAGATGATCAGTGTCAAGAAAGGCAATGATTATAGTCACATAACTGTGTCCATGACAAACAAGCCACAGTCTGAGACTGTATGTATTGATTTTACGATTTCGCAGCCTATAAGCATTTCAGCTGAATCTTTGTTGGTGACATAATCAGGGTGATATGCTCGGTTCAACCTCATGCCTTTGCCTGGAGGTGGAATGGGTGCAGCCATAACAGAGGTCTTAATATTATTAGGCTTTAACTAACATGAAAGGCATGTCTTAAGGGCAGAATTAAACTGTGTTTATTGTAGATCAAAATGACGTACTTACTGTGTTTTCCCAGTCCAGTAAAATAAATCAACCTTCAGATTCAATGTTTCATCTGTTCATTCAAGGGAGTAAATACATACAGTGGATGAGCTACTGAGAGTTAGCTCTTGTTAATGTGCTACTGAGCAATGCAACTGATTGATCCCTTACAATACTGTGGCTGAAAAGTTAACCTGAGAGTGGCAATAGATGACTTGGGTCATGGGGTCATGGGCCAAGGGGTGTATACCTGAAGGTTCATGAACTTGACCAACACATTTCATGGAAATCTGACTGTTAGATAATGAAAAATGTAATATGCAAAGTTGACATAATTTCCAGACGGAGCCCTAATGGAAAGCTCATGAAGTGTCCAAAATGGCAAGCGTGAATTGAGTGGAGCATGTTTTGTTTTCAGTATGCGGATTCAATTCCTTTTTTGTGTACAAGTGAACATTTTGACAAGAAAGGTCAAGAGGTCGCAAAAATGTTAGAATTAATCCACTCAGGACCATGAATAACCACAGCCCATACTGTAGAAATTCAGCCAATAATTTTCTTTTCACGGAACAAAGGGGGTCACCAACATGCGAGGAATCATCCTCTGGGAACACAAAATGTTCATACCCAATTTCATAGCTATCTGGCCAGCAGTTGTCAAGATATTTTGATCAAAGAAGCCAATGTTGCCTTCCTTAATATAACAAAAATAAGAGTCTACAGCCATGCTAGCTGCTCTGTGAGGCTGTACTTCGGCATAATCATGCTTTTAGCTAAATGTTAACGTGCTAACATGCTGATGTTTATCAGGTATAATGTTTACCATGGTCACCATTGTGTTAGCATGCTAACATTCTAAGTAGCATACTAAGTAGCACTAAACGTACATCTAAGGCTGATGGGAATGTCATTCGTTTTTCAGGTATTTGGTCACAAACCAAACTATTTGACTAATTGAAATTTTGATCCAATGATGGTGCTAATTGAAAAGTAAGTTATTACATTTCATCCTGAGGGGAACATGAATGTCTGTATGACATTCATAGCATTGAATAGTTGTGGTGGCAACCCCAAATGTCAACCTCACTGTAGCACTAGAAGAAAAGTCAGCGGATGACCAAAGTCATTCAATCCATTCAATAGTTGTTGAGACATTTCACAAAAAAACAAAAATGTCAACCTCATGGTAAAAAATGACCTGCTGGCAGAAGACCACCAACTCAGGGGATCACTGCAGTCAGTAGGCTTCATCTTTTAGGGACCATGAATGTCTGTACATAATTTCATGGTAATCCATAGGATATTAGTTAAGTTTCAGTCTGGACCAAAGAGGTGGACCAATTAACTGACAGACAGCATTGACATCCCTAGAGCCACACTGCTAGCATGGCTAAAAATTAAATGGCCCTGTCCCTAGATTTTGATCCATGTTTATCTAAATTTAGTTTGTTTTGTTAAAAGAAGATGTGCTCCCAGTATTATCTGCACTGCAGTTGACAAAATGTCCATAAATCTCCAGATATTTAAATATTCAATCAGTGTTTTATGAATTGAGAAGGATTTAATGAGGGTGTCGCTGGTGTGCATGTGATCCACCTATGTTCTTGTTCTCTTTCTCCTTGTTACTCCAGGACAGCACACATCCTTGCATTAATACACTTAGCTGTGCATGTGTGTGCAGGTTGTCCTCCATTAAACACAGCTGTACACCTCCTGCTGTTGATCAGGCTGATAGAATCAGATAGAATGAAGGTACTCCAAAGTACCCTTTTCACACAGTAGTATTACATAAGTTGTATTTTCGGTTGTGTTGTCAGTGTGTGTGTTCTTGGCGTGTGGATGAGGTGATGATGAGTTTGAGGGTGCTTTCAGTATATATTTTCCCATTTTTGCTGCTTTTGTTCTCCCATCAAGGAACATGAGACATCAGTCCCTCCCCCTCAGATGTCTTCCCGATGTCCTAAGTTCAAGCCCATTCAAGTGTCTGCATCTCAGATTTAAGTGGGGATGCGGGAGGAGTCTGTTACCTAAGCCTTGATTGAATTTGTCTTGGAGAGCTGCTAGTTCTGCCAAGCTGGCACCGCTCTTTGTACTCTCCTCATCCCTGCCCTCCGTTATTTCCATGGCTTGATTGATGATTTGATAACAGCATCATTAATCTGTATGCAGAACACCTGAGTATTTTTAGTGGACTCCATCACCCAGTGGAGAGTTGTAAATCATGTTGGACGATTGTGGGGGAGCTTGCAGTCCCATCGCTGCCTCGGACTAAAGCATACTGGCATAAATGGCCTGCTAATGGGGATGATGGAGGGTGCTTGGCATGTTTCCCAAATAAGATCATAAGATGTGTTCTTGGGTTTCAAATTAACTATATGTATTTCTCGTAATAAACCTCACTAAGTCATCACTATTTTTTTGAGGCTACAATTAAATTCTGATTTAATAATATTTCTAAAGATGTTTCTAAAAAGATAGTAACATAGAGAAAAATTACACACAAAACAAAAGCTTGCCCATATAAAGTGCAAACCTTTGCATTGTAAAAGTCTTGTGCAGTAATAGCTCAATAGTAGTTTAATGACCACAGTAACTCCCTGTGCGAAGTGGTTAGATATTATTCATTATTCATGGCCTTACTGTTTTTTTTTTAACTAATTCTGTGTAGAGCTTGAGAATTGACCTTGAGGTTGATAAAATTTTCTTATCCACATTGTCTTACCTTCTTCCCTTAATATTTGTATGGAATGGGCAGCATATTATAAAGTGTTATTATTATGCCATCCAACACCAACACCACTAACTAGGGCCTAAAAATTTACCAGAATTGATTCAACACCTCTCTAAAACATAAGCTTAGATCCTCTAAGCCCTTTCCAACAACACACCAGCAGCATCTCCACACTTTAGTGTGACCAGGTTGCTGTGAACAAACTGTTATGTAGCGTAGCCTGCTAACTAACTCATGGAAAGTTGCAAAAGACTAGATTGAGGAGAGAATGTGCTTACGTAAATATACATTCAGTGTTAGCTGACCAAATAACAGTAGCTAATGTTAGCTCAATATCTTGATAGATTAGAAGACTGCATTCAGGAGGAAAACGTGCTAACAGAAAGGTACATTTTGTGTTAGCGGACCAAATAACAGTAGCTAATGTTATTTGTCGCTCTTTATATTACTCACATCCATAATGGCCATGAAGTGATCCGTTCCTAGTACAACAACACTGTAACAGATGGGGGACATAATCCACAGTCCTTGTTTGAATTCCAAAGTTGTGCCAAAGTTTATATGAGGCTTCAGCAGGTTGAGTTAGCTAAATCTAGCAGGTATTTTCCAAAGTTAGTCTTTTTAGCACATTTCCTTTTTGTGTTTCCAGGGACAGTGTTGCCTAGCATAGGGATACTTCCTGATGTTGTGTCTTAGGAACAAACCTACATTCGACATCCAAGACAAAGATAGCTACTGTTTGGCTAACTCAGTCCACAGAAGCCTTAAATTAGCTTCAACTAATCTTTGGAATACAAATATGTTTGGAAAAGGGACTTTCAACATACATGGCATGTGAATAATTGTATTAAGATAGGCTTAAAATCCTAATCTGTTCTTTAAAGTGCCCACCGTTGCACAAGCTCCAGTTTGGTGCAGTATTAGTCTGTTGACAACACAGCCACCTCTTCAGTTCAATAATCAGTGTCACCCTCAATTGAAGACATACCACCATGCTGTTTGAATTAAAAAGGTATGTGTGCAGTTCTATTATGTCTCACATTAAAATGCATTACGTCATCTTATCATCTCTGCATTCTCAAACGTGTTACCTGCAAGGCTAATTCTCACCATTATTCTCTTCATTGTTATTGTTGACGTTCTGGCTCGCTGTGTCCCAGTGTCCTACAGAGCAAACTGTAATGTAATCAACATTTGGACGTAACCATAGTCTGAGTCACAGAAGTGCTTAAATGGTTGGGCTTTAATTACACAGCAGTCTTCCTTTCGTGGCATGGAGGTAGAGAGGAAGGAGGGATGAAAGAGGCTGCTGGCAGCTGAAATGAAAATACAGTGGACATGGGGTGCAGAGGAACATGGAGAAGGAGACTAAAGATATTCTTTGGTCAGTTATTCTAAAGATCCAAAGGGAGTGACTAAGTACCCTTGGGTTTATCTCTTAAGTAAATCTTCATCAACAACCTCTGATTGCACTTGAGCATGGAGCTTAACTCCCTATCACTCATCAGTTATCCTATCAGTTCTTCAGTTTTCAGTTTTTCTTTTATTACCATATAAAGTTGGTTTCCTCTCACCTACATTCATTTTCCTTCTCTTTTTCTATCTTTCCTCTCCTGAACATAGAAAAGGTGTTGCCATGGCAACATTTGCTGTGTTTTACAGTCATCTATGCACTTCCTCAGCCCACATTCAGTCAGTCCTTTCGAGTTAGTCAGTCAGTCCATCAATAACTCTTTCAGTCAGTAATGTTGAATATTTCCTATTTTAGGTGTGAAGTTCATCTGGGAAAATGCAATTGTGACCACTTAGATAAGATCTTTTGCTGCCGGTCCCTGTGGGATCTGCATGTTGCAACACTGAGAAAACTGTACAGCAAACATCAGTTACAAGCTCCAGCAAGAGAATACAACTACCTGGTTTGCTTTAATGTGCCAGCTGTCTTAGAGATGTAAACAAATAAGAACAATATGAACAGATAATTCCCTCTGAGCAGATACGAAGCACATCAAATTGTTGGCAGTATTTTTCATTTATTTTCCCCTTTCACCCATAATTTGCCACAAATGTCACCCAGCGGACCTCACTGTTTACAGTGGTAGGATCTTGAACGTCCATCAAGAATAACAAATCCATTTAGAAATCACAGAAGATGTCCTCGCCGTATAACTTCAGATCTTGCCGCAAAGTCATCAGATTCAGACTTTTTCTTCAGTGTCATAGGAATCCAGGTGATTGTTGTCTATAGAGTGTGAATGGAAATTCTAGTAGCCACAGCAGCATGATTTTCCATGATGCAGATTTGCTAAAATGAAAACAAAAATTGGCTATAGGCTAAAAACAGAGAGGTGTAGATCGTTTTAAGTTCGACATTCCATGAGGTTCATCCTCAACAAATTTTCATCAGTTTTGACATATTTGCTGTGCAGTGCAGGATGTACCATAGGTGTTATTTTTACCTTATGATCCGGTATTGAGGCCTGGCACTTTTCATCTGGCCCTCCTCCCATTGCATACACATCCTGCTTTTTAAAAGAATTATGCAATGTACAATGAGCTACTGTATTATGGTCGTTTTTTGTCAATGGCTCATTTGTTTGAAAATAGCTTTTTCACATTTTTTTTAAAGATGCTTAAAACCAACTTTATTTTGATCCTGGCCTGCTATCATTACAACCTCCAGTTTTCAAAGACCAATCACGGGATGCCGCCCAATGCAATTCTGAGTTGTATCTTCCCCACAACTTCTGGTGTAGACCCCGCTCACTTTGGTATTCATCTGAATACTGATATTTTTGTGAAATAAACAGATTGAACAGATGAAAAATCTCAGCACAAATGTCCATGATTCCACTTAATGACTTGTAAGAGATTGTGCTGTCCAAATACACAAATCCAAGCACTTGATGTGGGTCTTTCACATCAGATTTCACAAACAAGTTTAATTCAATTTTATTTATATAGCGCCAATTCATAACAGAAGTTATCTCATTGCACTTTTCCTATAGAGCAGGTCTAGACCGTACTCTTTATAATAATTTTGTATAATTAACAAATATAATATACACAGACCCAACAAATTCCACCTTGAGCAAGCATTTGCCAACAGTGGCAAGGAAAAACTTCCTTTAAGAGGCAGAAACTTTGGACCGAACCAGACTCAATGGTGGGCGGCCATCCGCCGCTGCCGTTTTGAGAGGGGGGGGGGAATAAGCTCAAAATAAACATGTTAAACTATATCAATAAGCTACATATCATGCAGACACCTTGCAATCAAGGGAAAGCCCTTGACAAGGCCCTTGTGTTCATAATTGTAAGCCTGTTTATCTGGTGCTTGTTTTCTTGATGGAGTCCTGCTTTTACTCTGGAGGCTTAACATCCCTCTGAAGTACAGAATAAAACCCACTCAATCTGAACACAGTGTCAGTCAGCCATTCACTCAGTCACTTCTTCAGCCAGTCAGTATTTGCATCCACTAGAATAGACTCTCAGTCAGTCCGTTTGTCAACTCCTGAATGGATTCTGAGCTGTCTAGTTTGAAGATATTTCAACTAGGAAGCATCTCGTTCTGTTTCTCTGCTAATCCGCACTAGAGCAATGCCTAAAATGATGAAGACATCATTACACCAACCACTACATTAAACATGAACTTTTCCCTAACAGCTGAAGCAAGGTGTCACAGATATGCCAGGCCTCACCAGCCTGTAATCACCCACACCTGCTCCCATTTTCAGGCCACAACACCACTGTTTCACCAGAGTGTCACCACTGTCATCAGTGCCATTTCCAGTAGCAGTAGGCAGCTGTTTTCAATGAAAATCTCTGAAAACACTAAACTGTAGCAACTAGCTGGTGAACAGCGTTTATCAGCTAAAGAGCCAGATATTTCCCTCAGGAGTCAGTGGAGACCAGACCAGAGCTAGAAAAAGGAAGGAACGAATATTGGACTTACATTTATCAGGTTAACAGAAACACAACTGCAATAAATAAATGCTAATGTTGCTCAGTGTCTGCTGGATGTGTGAGCAAATGTTTTCTAACATACACATTTGCCATAGTTACTTTATAAGGTGATAATATATTGATAATAAGTCAGTGTTGTGTTTACAGCTTGTTGTGCTTCCCCCAAGTGGCCAAAATAAATCAGTGAATGCGGATTTATCTTTTAAGTAACTAAATCACCATTACAAACTTTCATTTTAGGTTGCAAGCCAATTAGCGCTGTTTTTCAATCCATCCATATACTGAAATATTTTTTGTCTACGCAGTTTGTTTCCACTCATTGTTATCCGGACTGTACCACCGGGCATAATAAGGAGATCACCGGCACTTTCAATAGCTACTTGATGGGATTTTTAAGGGAAACCATCATCTCATGCCCTCTGCTCTCTGTCATTTGTCATTTGTCAGGTGGCGAGATGGGAGCATCGCACACAGAGACTCTCCAGGCTCTTTGGCAGCCCCTACCTGGCCTGTTACTGCCTGGGCTTCGTCATCATTCTGCTCAACGTGTACCGCAGCCACAGGTGAAGCACACACTTTTCTCCTTATTCTGCTCAACTCATTTTTAGCCTCTTCATTTCCATAAGCTCCATTAGCTCAGTTTTGATCAATTAAAATTTTATTAGAAGCATGAGTCATTTTGGGTTAGCATCAACACATCATTGTGTGACTAACTATAACATTTTTACTTCATTGGTCGCCTCATGGTGCGTTCAGTTTGAATGTGAAGCAGTTTTACAGCTCACATTTTTCGTTAATTTGTCTGCTGAATTTTGCAATCACTACAGACTGTAGACTACAGACTACACATATTTGCTATAGCTAGCTAGCTATTCCATTTGTTTCTGTTCTTTTATGAAGTCGACTCTTAAAGCTACGAGACAAGCGTTACAAAGAGTAACAAAAGCATTGTAACGAGTAATGTAACTAATTACTTTTGCTGTTGAGTAATTAGTGAACTAATTTATTTACTTTTTAATGAGTAATACATTCAGGTCTCTTGCCCAACATTGCCCAACCCTGTTTCTTCCTGTACCTCTTGTCTTTGCCATTGCTGTTTCTCTCACTAATATTTTCTTACCCAAAGAGAATAAACATGTTTTATCTGCCTTTCTTTGAACCAGGAAGTGAGAAAGCTTTAGCTTCATTTGTTCAACAGCGCCCTCTTCCTGTTTGGTGCTTTAAAGTAATTCAGCTGATTTCCTGCCCACCCCGACCCACTGACTCACAATGTAAAATGCATAATGAAGGCCTGTCTTATATAATTTTTCTCTCAATTGGCCAGTTTTGTTTCTACTTTCTTGTTGATGCTTAATACTACACCCAGCTGAGCAACTTTGATAAACCTTTGGTCATTCTGTTCAATTTCTAGCATTTTTCCCTTTCACCCTGTTTCTTTCGCTCTTCTTCTTCTTTCTTCCACCTCTCTGTCCTCTTTTCTTCTCTCTCAGTGCTTCTCTTGCCTTCCTTCCTCCCATCCTAATCTGTGCCCACGGTTCTGTATGTGCCAGTGTCACCCCATGCCTGCCATCATACTGTACCCAGTGGAAGTACACACTCCCACAACTCCCTGTGTGGATCAAAATGGTGACAAACCGCCCGCAACAAAACCACACATATACAGTATGCCAGTGCAAGAAGATTTTTATCCCTCTCTCGGAGGATGTGATGTCTGTTGCCAGGCAACAGTGCTTTTAGAACAAGCTGCATTAAAGTGATAAATTGTCTTGCCAGTTTTCTCTTGTGCTTCTAAAGAGAATGTTTATCAACACACAGTGCAACATGAGAAACTAAAAATAGTAGTAACAATTCATTTACTCAGATATGCTAGGAACAGAAGCTGTGAATGGGGTGAACAATGGCCAGAATGCTCAAATGTTCAACCTGGACTTGCTCATATGAAAGTAACTCTTTGAAATAACATGTATAGCATTTGAAATGTTTTGAGTTGCACTATTGCACTGTAATGAAATTAATAAAGAAATGCCAATAAGTGCTTAGAAAATGTAGAATACTTTTTTGTCATTTTGTTTGCTGGCAAATTTAAAAGCACAGGCATTAGCATTTCTAAAGCTCCACCTCCACCCCAGCATCCACCTGTAGGCTCTGATTCTACGTTCCCTTGGGAGACTCTCTGCAAGGGTCACGTGACCAAAGGACACAGCCAAAGGCATCAATAGGCTAGTTTTTGGTAGCCTTTCTATCTTGTCTACTTGTATTGTAGAAGAATGGAAACAGTGAAGAAGGTCATAACATAACATGTCCGTGAAAAGTTGTAAAATGTATTGCAAAGGGAAAACACAGTTTTCAACAAACAAACAAACAACAAACAAAGCTGTTGATTAACCTGCTGTGTTATTCGTTCACCTCTATTTAGTTTTGACAAATTGTGATCAGAACAATACAAAAACTTAACATAATTATAATAAATGTAAAAATGATGAGATAAAAATTTATATTTTTTACTCATGAATTTAAGAACAGACACTCTCTGTATATCTCTCTGTATATGCTGTATCTCTCACATGCTGTGCAGGCTTCATTCAGGAATGAGCCTCTGCTCCACAGACATCACTCCTACCTATTTTATACACTTGTGTCGATGTAAAAGTAAAAAGTACAGTAGCTGAAAGAAAATGTAGTTGTGTTTCTTTATTGAATCATAGGCTTGGAAATCATTATTTCTGATCTTTACATGTGTAAACTGACAAAAAGACAGGGTTTATACTGGATAAATGGAAAAGTGCACAAACAACGTATTTTCATATATTTGTATACATAGCCTACTGCGTGTGGTTGACAGTGATGGAGAACGTACAAAGATGGACTCAGTGGTGTAATAAAAGTGCTGATTAAAAGACACCAAACAAGTACAAGTGTACAAAATAAGCCACTGAGCATTATGAGCCAGCAGACTGTTGTTGCTGCCTTAGAACATTTTGCAGACCATTTCATTTAACTTCTTTCTGAACCGCATTTCCAGAGTGATTAATGTATTCATTAATTATTTTCTTTTAGGTATTATTAGGTATATTTGACAGTGATAGCTGACACACATTCATATATGTGCTATGAATTCCATGTCATGTGTGATTGAAGACAGTTTCATGGCAGATAGAAATCCGCCCAGAAGAAAATCTTTTTCGTGTGCTGCCTGTGTCATCAAGCACACGTTACATGTGTAGCTGTAATAATCAAGTGTCGATTGACACTCTACTGTAATGTGTGCTGTGTAATAATGATCTGCTGTTGATTGCAGTTAATCTGGATGAGCCGCGGCATTTAAATCGGTTATTAGAAAGGTAGCTGGATTGTCACGCTGTTCAAAAATCGATAAGTGTGTTTATTTCTAGCATTTTGCTCAGTGCAACCTCAGCTGGGTGGATGCTGCGCAGCATGAAGCAGGATTGATCTCCTTACTTTTTAGTCCACTCTGCTGCCCAGTGGCAGTTTGAGTAGCTGCTAATTAAAATAAAATCAGACCAAGGGCTACTGCTGCTTTGCTTAATGTGATGGAGAGAAAAGTACAGATGGGGTGTGTGCATTTTGGATTGCCATACTGCTGACGACTTCATTATAATACCTCGCTTAGGAAGCCGGTTAAAGCAAGTCATTCCCATGGAGAAAAAAAAATGCAGTCTTCAATAATAAGCGTTCAAGCTTCACCTATTTTATTTCTGAAAACTGTGCAACCCTGATAGAATATAATCAGCATGGTTTATCATTTGAAAGGGAGCAATACGTAACATCTTGACTGCCCCACAGCACGAAATGACTATATTTCCAGGGGGTCGATGTGGTTGCTCAAAGACTAACAATTACTTCACCACATGCTGAGGTTTACAGCTTTCAGAATTCACTCTCTGGCCCATTCATTGTTTGGAAAGAAAAGCTCCTCAGGCATTCAAAATTTCCAAAACATTAAATGATGCAAGTAAAACTACAGACGTCATCTGAACTTTCATTTTACAACTCAAGTTTTCAAAAAGCCACCCTGGCCATTCTAGTGAAATAAGCTTTATTTTGCATCTACATTTTGCTAAATATTGCTGGAAAACATTGAAGATATTTATGTTTTGCAGTCAGCTCAATGCACAATTGAGACAAAAACAGCTGCGTAATCGTGTGTTACACTAAGTGGTGGCTTTTTATTTTCCCTAAATGTTTGGCCTTCGTTCTCTGCCACTCTGCCACTCTTATTACACAAACATAATTTCTATTCTTTTTATGTAAACTTTCCATGTTTTGGCCAATTCTGTATAGATTGCATACCATGTCATACAAATTGGTTTGCATACTGTATGCTAGTTTAGTATGTATACTATATGGCTTTTATAATACATACATGTTACATACAAACATTGTATGTTTTTTTTTTTACAAAACTGACTGATTCACTGGCGTGCTGATTAGCTGACTGACAGCTGTGTCTTTTTATAGCTCCACCACAGATTTATAGGCTGTTTGACAGACAAGCAATGGATACAGAATGCCTATTTTTATCTGCTAAGTACACAGCAGTGATGCTTTCCACTGATTATGCTCAAATTTAACAGGTCAATTTTTTATGAACTCGCTGTGTTTAATTGCCGCTTAACAGGAAGTCTAATGAGATGGGAGGATTGGGATTTACACATTTAGAAGTATTAAATGTAGAAATGTTACACTTCCCTTCCCTCTGTGTTTTTGCTCAGGAAATATTAAAAGCTAAAAAAAGAATATACCAAAACCCATGTTTAGAAATATGATGGGTATTTCCATTGTTTAGTCTAGAATGGGGTAGTGTGTCATTTGAAGAACTAGTTATTAAATAAAACATACCACATTAACAATTCTTATATATTGTGATGTTAAAGAATTGCTTGGAAAATGATGTTTCTTCTAAAGTACAATCATATTATTGTTCAAACAACACTAAAGGCCAATTCATGGCTGCACATGGCCACAAGCGTCTGTGACCCTAATGGGGATCCAATTAAAGGACCCCCGATTGTAGCATGTATAGAAGGGCGTGTGCATCCGCTGTCCACATTTAAGTCTGCAGCTGTCCGCATCAGTATTAAAGTGTGAACAAAGCTTTAGTCTCAGTCATGCTAGTGGCTCTGTGAGGCTGTACTTATAAATACTAAAATTAGCATGCTAACATGCACACAATAACAACGCTTTTGCACCCTGCTGCTGCCAAAATACAGAACAACCACTCAGTGTCTGGAAGGACTGTAGTGTTGTTCGGTCACAGGTACTATCCGAGTACTGCAGATCAATATCTGTTATCACAAAAACACAGTGCATGTGTGTTGAGGTATAAGCAACAAACGTCCCTCCCTCCCCTTTTAAACCACATTAAGGGCTACTTCCTAGAGTACTGAACAGGCCTGGCGGAAAAAGTTCATCTCGTTCATTTTTTCTGAAACACGTTGCAGAGAACATCACCTACGGTGGCCCTGCTTGGACTCTACTACTACGAGCGGCCCTGTGACCAAATCTGACATTTTTACCAAAGGTTCTCTGTGACTTTCATTTCAACCAGGTGATTGGAACAGGGAATATGTAACTGGGCGGAGAGATATGATGGAGAACTAAAAGTAACATGTCTTAAATCTGCATGAGTTAAAGATAACATTTAGATAACATTTTGTGTCTTTCGAGTGCATCAGTACTAGAAAGAACATTTCAGACATCTATTTTTGTTAAAATGTAAGAAAAAGAAATACACACTGGTGGAAGTGACAGTAAGGTTGTTGAAAACTGCTGTGTCAGAGAATATAGTTCAAGATTTCTGCAGCATTTCGCTATTATTTTGGTTTGAAATATCAGAAGCGATTGTGTGTGTGTGTGTGTGTGTTCCTGTAACTGTTTAAGCTTGTAATCCTGCCAGAAGTAAGAGGAGCCTGCTTATGTCTGACACATTCAGTTTTGGAAGATGATTCAGATGAAGAGAATTTGAAGCTTAATGCCTGAAATTGTAGAAACAAGACCAGAGTTTAGGCAGAAGTGTGGTTATGTGACATCACCAGCCTTGCTCCTCGTGCTTCTTTTCTAAGCTCTGCTGTAAAGCGGCGCATTGTGAAAGGGACTTTGTCCGACTCCCACACTGAACCTTCCTTCCCTGACCCTCATATACTTCCTCCTCCTCCTCATCATGCCGTTTTTCTCTATAGTCAGATTTTCTTTTTAATATCCTGAAAGGTACAGAGGAGTGGGTCTTTAATTTTATACTATCTAATACCATCATCCTTGCTGTGTTAACATGCGCCGACTCCACAGTCACAGATAACACCCAAAAAAATGTTACACTATACTATAAAACAGTGTGGAAGTGAAATGAAAAAAGCATGCATCAATGAGCAATTTGCAGAGTGCACAACTTGGTCAATATTTTGCACATTCCTGCTCGATCTGTACAGCTCTTTTTTCATATTTTATATTTTTCAATTATATATTTTACATTTCTTGACTTTTGTAGTACTTTTTAAAAAAAAATCTTTTTTACTTTCTCTTACTATGTTTATTGTTTTGATTCTGACATAAGCAGTGACTAGTCATCAGTTGTAACAGTACATCCAGCAGTCAGTCCCTCACACCCGCTAACCCCTTACTCACACCTCCGTCCCCCAGACCCGCTTTCCCAATCCAAATCCCAGCAGTTTGCCTTCCTAGGCCATCTTACTTAACAGAAAGCCCAGGGGTCGCTCTTTGTGGCAGAACAAAATCCAACATCACATTATACTTCCTGCTTCCTTTGACAAAGGGAGAACGCCATAAGACTCACAGCACAGACCCCATAACCCAGTTTTCTCTTATTAACCCCTAACCTGGTTTTGATTTGGGAGCCATTTTTTTTTATTACGGAAGTACACCACATTCAGACGGCAACCCACACACACAAACACACCAAACTCCATCCCTCCCAGCATCTGTGTGTGTGTTCCATTATAATTTACAGCATTACCCTTTCAACGCTGGAATTACTAAACATTTGAATTCTGTGGCTTAGTAACGTTTAGAGGCTGCGAGACACAGTAGCCTTAACACAATTTACATAAAATGCAAAATGAAGAGCACAAAGGGGTTCACCAGAAATAGGCTACAATCAGTCTTAAAGCTGCACTTTCCATACAAAACAGTTTGCTTTTTGAGGGCTTAAATTATTATCCAAAAGAATATCTTAATAACAAGTCGAATCTTTGGGATCTCAGTTAGTCAGAAAGGGACATTATTTTTGTTGGAGCTACAATGTGGGATTCATGTCGGTAAAACAGGTGTATTTTTACACAAGTGATCTTGCATTCATGCATATTGAAGTATTAACTAAATGTTTAGGCCTGTACATCAAGTTCTTCATGGAATGCTTAGAATATACTTTAATACAGTGACTAGTGATTCCCATCTATCCTCATTCATTAGTCAAACAAATATTGTGCATTTTAAGCTGTTATATGTCATTGTATCCCTGTACACCTAGATAGAATTTTTTTTTCTTCTGGAGCATTAACTGCACAGTTTTTTTGCCCATTAGAAGCAACATTTATTTACTATCTGAAAGGACATTTAGAAACCCCTTTACTTTGGTTTGGTTCTCATAGTGGACGGATCAAGCCACTGACTAAATCCTGGTAAACATTAAACCTGATGATCATCAGCAACTTTGAACTGGACCTGAACCAAAACATATTGCATCTCAACAATACACTTGATATCCTTTTTAAGTTTTTATTTTTTGCTAGTAAATTGCGGTTTTATATGAGTCAAATGAGTCTAAACTACTTGGCGAAAAAAACAATGGTAAATAAAATGGCGACGTCTACACCTTTTAGCCACCTATTGCTAGCTTGTTTTAAGTTTGTTTTAAGCTTCAGAATGCATGCTGTTGCTGTTACATAAACCTACATCTTCATAAGTAGCACTGAAACAAATCTATTAACAGTCCATTAATTGGTGAGTCATTTGACGGAAACTTAATTGCCGAAAATGTGCTAATCAATTAATCATTTGAGTAATTTCTCAAGCAAAAATACCAAACAATCTCTGGTTTCAGCTTCTCAAATGTTAGGATTTGCTGATTTTCTCTGTTTTTCTATCAATGTAAACTGAATGTCTCTTTGGGCTCTTGGAAATGGTGATGGGTGTTTTTCACTATTTTCCACCCATTTAATATTTTTGATATTATTGAAATGTAGAAAATAATCAATAATGAAAACAATTGTTAGTTGGGATCCTATTTAAAAATATTTTTTAGTTTGTAATATAAAGTAGAAATGTAGGGACTTGTCAGCTGAGTGATAACGATTATTTTGGGTGAGTTAAAAACAGTCAATTATAGTCACATTAACTTTAAAGTATTACAGACTTGTCTTCACATTTTGCCGTGACTTACCTTCTAGTGTTCATATCAGTTAAGAATACCATCATCAGTGGGGACAGCAGTTTGCCTTCATTTCATTGTCTTTAAAAGCATGAGTTATGTTTCCAATTCTTTCAAACTATACACCAGACTTGGAACAAGGCTGAGACAGTTATTTGGTGCCACCACATTTTAAGTAGTGCTATTCTAAACTGCCAAAAACAACTGAATTCACTCCTGAGTTTAAATCAATTGTTACATCTTAGTAAAAGTTCATTCTTTGTGTTAGCACTCTGCAGGTACCATCTTTTATATACAGGCAACATTAAAACCAAACTGAGCACCTTTTAAAGCAGACACTCACCCTTTCAGAAACTCTTCATCCAAACATCGTAGGAGTACACAGTGGATACAAAATGAAAATGCTTTTACTGTGACCACACTTAGGCAGCGCACGACCCTCACATCATCTGTCAGCGCAGACTGCAGCTGAGGGTGACGTCAGGGAAAGTTAAAAGCACTCTAGCTAACAAGCAGTCTCTGTCCTTCTATACTCACACACACATACATGCAGTCGATGCATTAGAAGAGACTGTGGGAGAGTTTTCAACAGAAAAAGTGCTTGATCATTTCAATTAGTGAGGCTTTTGTGTGCTACAAGGCTAGTTTGATGCATTGAGACTAACTTCCTGTTCTGTGTTACCAGTTACAGGTATCACACTTCAAACATAAATAATGCAATGTACATTGGCTCTGAAGTACAAAATAAAACAAAGGTGGACTCAATGAGTGAGTGAAATACTCTTGGTGAACAAAATGAAAATGTGACTCTCTAGTATTATTAATTATCAATCTCCAGTGATTACTCCTCTGGTTGTCCTGAATGTATTTCCATGCAATGATGTCATGATGATATCTCAGAGTCAGTTGATCCCATAGTGATGGCATTCAAGCATGATGAAACTTGGAGTGATGCTGGGTCTTTGCATTCTAATGGCCCATCACTGGTGGTTTAAAAATAGATTTGAATTTAAATCTCTAAAACTGCTGCACTACTGCTGCTCACCAGCCCATGTTCAATGACACAAGGGGTCAATTCACATTTCGTTTTCACTTCATCATTCAGTTTGACAACGTGTTCTCATGTTCAACGTAATTTTCTAGTTGTGGTAGCGGCGTGGCTCTATGGATGGCAATGACGGTCTGTTGATGGGTCAGTCCACCACTTTGGTCCAGACTGAAATATCTTAACAACTATTGGAGGGCTTGCCGTGACATTTGTTTTCCCCAGAGGAAGAATCCTACTGACTTTGGTGATGCCCTGACCTTTCCTCGAGTGCCTCCAGCAGGTCAAAATTTTTCCATATCCAGTGAACTATCTGAACATATACTAGTTGGATTGGCACAAATATTTGTACAGACATTCAGGCTCTCCAGAGGATTAACCCTAATGACTTTGGTGATCCCCTGACTGTTCCTCTAGTGCCACTATGAGGTTGACATTTTTGGTTCAGAGTGAAATGTCTAGACAACTATTGGATTGATTGCCATGAAATTTGGTTCAGACATTCATGTTGTAACAACCTTTCATGATTCCTCTAGTTCCATCATCAGGTCAAAAAGTTCAATTTGTCTAGTACTTCGGTTTCTACCCGGATACCTGCAAAATGTATGACGTTCCCATTAACCCAGCTGTACTTTGCTTTTAATGCTAATTAGCAAATGTTAGCATGCTAAAATTCTGAAATAGTGAACATGATAAACATTAAACTTGCTAATCATTAGCATTTTTACTGTTTAACACAATGTCATTGTGAACATGTTAGCATGCTAATGTTAGCATTTAGCTCAAAGCACCATTGTGCTCACAGAGCTGTACTTGGCTGTAGCCTCTGAAGCTGTGGTTGTGGTTACAAGAAGCAGTTAACCAGTGTTTGAGCCAGGATTGTTTGGGAGGGGGTCGAATTCCTTCCGATGGGGAATCAATACTGTGAAAACTGTACGCCCATTGAGTGCTACAAAAAATATTAAAATTATATGAGAATTATTATTATACACATTACATATAAGTAATTTTGATTTCAATTACACCATATAATTAAGAATTTTTGGGAACCTCCTGAATCCTTCTCTAACAAACCTTCTTGAGTTGAGCATAGACACCGGTTTGCAATTCATGTTTCCTAGGTAACAGCTATCAGTTTCATTTTCTAGTTTGGATAACTCATGAAACAAATGTTGATGCAGCATCTAAAATAAAATATAATCTATAAATCGACTTAACACAACCTGTATAGTTGTGTCGATCTCATCCACACTTGCTGCTATTTTTGTAGCAATTTTTCGGGTCACTATTTTTCTACCTTTTGCACTGAAAGATGGTGTCCCCCATTCTTTAATCCCACCTACAAAGCTCTGATTTGATTTAAAGACAATATTCACACCTGCAAATTTAAAAACAACAAAGTAAAATACTGATGTAAAATTCATCTTTACATATCAATATGATCTGCACAATAGAAAACTAACGAGTACTTTGTGAAGAAAAAAATCCCATATCTGAGTTTACAACAACTGAACAGAGACCTTTTGGGGTATTGCCAAAATATGGCAGAAGAACAGCCCCTTTTTCTGCATTTCTACATCACAATAGCCGAGATGTGAAGAGTTGTACATCTTGTTATACTCTCTCGTGATCTGTTCGTAAAGGGTCTTCTGCATGCTTAGGTCCATGCAGTTAGCACTACTCATCAAAACTAGAGCATATACAGTAATACACTGGTTAAATAAAGGTGGTTGTGATTTGTTTTTTTCTGCAGTATGACGGTGGCGATGAAGGCCCAGGCCAGGTGGGAGTTGATGGACAGGACAGATGTCTTCTACGCTGGCGTAACTCTAATGGTGCTGGGCACTCTGCTGGTGGTCAGCAGCTTCCTGTCTCTGGGATTCACTGGAACCTTCTTAGGTGGGTATCAAACACAGTGTCAAATATTAAAGGGGCAGTCTGATTTTACATGTCAAGCTACATTCTCTAGTCACAGGAACTAGTACTCACCCTGTGAAAACAGTTGTATAATGACATCACTAGAGGATCCTGTAGGGATCCTACATGAACACACTATTTTCGGCCAAAGTTAGAACAGTTATGGTCATTTCACGTACAAGATTTCTGTTCTTTTTTTATTCACACTGCTGTTCTCATTGGTTTGAAGTGGGCGGGGCTCAGTTGTAAAAGGGTGATGTTACTACTTTCGTGCACCAATCATAATTTAGCATTATTTCAATCAAAATCTAGTGAGTTGGTGCATTGTTTGGTCACTGTCAAATCAAATCTGATCAAACCACACCCACACAGTCCTGATGAAGCAAATTAAGTTTTTGAGTCACTTTAAGTCACAAACATCAAAGCACTGCAATTACAATTTGAAATACTGTAAATATTGTTTGGTGCTTTTATCTTGTAAAATTATTTTTTGAGTACTTAAAGGAAACATTTGTTGTGTTTTTTTAATGATTCTACATATTGATGAACTGTATTTCTCCTGGATTATTTAACTTTAGTGACCAGAAACACTATAATGCAATCTAATACCACAGTCCTGTAATCAATACTACCTTTGCTAAATTTTTTCAAATTGTTGTTGACACTGTATCAGAGAGGTGTTAATTTAACTCTGTTCCTTTTTGAGGTCGCAGTTTGATGTAGTGTATTACACTCTGGGGGAATAAGGTTTTTTTTATTTGCATGCACAAAGGTTTGTATAAAGTCCAGATAAGAAGTCAAGAAGCCACAGGCTTATACACCCCCCCAACCATTAACTAAAATGGTGAACACGATAAACATTATACCTGCTAAACATCAGCATGCTAGCATTGTCATTGTGTTGTATGTTAGCATGCTGACATTAGCATTTAGCTCAAAACATTGTTGCACTTAAGTACAGACTGTCTTAATTACATTCCTCTATTTATATTTATTACATACTACTTACAGTATGTACTATGTATTGTGTACTATTTAACATGCATTTATTTTTATTACTAAATAGTAAGGTGGCATTCATACAGTAAGCAACACACCAAATCCAGTTTCTTGTATGTGTAATAAAAATCAGTCTGACAAGATCTTTGGATCTTTGGGGAAAGATGCACACACATGCTGTATCCTAACGAAGACTTATAAGTGCACTTGGGGACAGACACGTGAACTCAGACACAGTTGCACCAATTTATACAGCCGTCCTCATTTGCGTGCAAACAAACACTTTCATGTCCTCACATATGGCGCACACAAATGTCTTCGCATCTGTCTCTGAGACAAACATGTTTATTTTCCTTTGTTGTGCTGTTGAGTACATCCAGGCCTTGATTCAAATGGACACGAGTATGACATTGCCATTATGACCATTTGGCAAGCTCTGGTTTCTAGTTTCTAGGTCAGTCATTTCACTGAGTCATCTCCAAGATCCAGACTTTTTGTCTCAGCTCATGCACCATCTTTGTTCATCACTGTCCTGAATGTCCTCAGTCCATCGCTCTGTCTCTACTAATCCCCAACTGTGACAACAGAGGGGAGGCAGCGGGAGCTGCAGGTGGTGACAGGAGTTGGCAGGAGTGTGTGTGTGTGTGTGTGTGTGTGTGTGTGTGTGTGTGTGTGTTTATGAACAGGAGTCTACTTTGTATGCAGATTGAGCAAACCACTCACAAGGGACTCTGCTGGCATGTTACATTCTCTGACCATTTGGAGCACCAACGTTAAAGTCTATAAAGCAGTGAACAAAGTTATTTTTCAAGGACAACAGTGTGACTGATGAGAAGCGCCAGAGACCAGGCCCAGCCAATATCAGCTCATAGACAAGATTCCCAGGCGCATGTGAACACAGATGGGCAACAGTAAACAGATAGTAGTCCAGAAAACTGAGGTGAGAGGAGTTGAGGACAAGTTGTTGCTGCCTGAATTGTAAAAGAAATGTTCAATATCCCCAGAGGAAAACATTAATTTGCTGCACAGAGTAGATAATTATATGCATCCAGTGATTTATGAGAATGCAGTTTCTACATTTTTGTATGGCTAGCAGTGGATACCGACAGCTATCATGACATTTTCTATGGATGTCTATGTTCACTTGGGGTTCGGTACTAATATTTGTTTTGTTTGGCCCCTGATCTTCTTTCCGGCCAAAATTACTACTTGTACACAAGAAACATCAGTTAGGAAATTCACTTAGTATAGTCATGCTCCCCAGAGGATAAACCCTTTCCAATTTGGGCACTGCAAGTTTTCCTCCAGTGCCAGGCTGAAATATCAACTTTGTATAAGAAATATGTCATAGTATGATTGGTATATTGCGATGAAAATTTCTGAACACATTCATGTATTTTTAATAAATTGATGTGAATAAACTCATGGCCATTCCTCTAGCATCAGGATGACATATATACGACCGTTCCCCAAAAAGACATATATGACCGTTGGAAAGTACCAGCAACAGGTGTACTGCTTAAGTACTTTTAAGTCACGTAACGTAAGTCACATAACGTTAAACACGTGATTAATGTTGTGAAACAGTCATAGTTCGGTTAGGTTTATGCAACAAAACTACTTGGTTAGATTTAGGAAAAGATTGTGGTTTGGGTTAAAATACATTATGTATGTCACATTAGTCACATGACGTAAATAACGTAAGTCACGTGGCGTTATTTAACTTAAACCTTTAAATAATGTCAACGTAGACTTGGTTTCACACGGGACACAAACCCCAGTCTCCTGGATGAAAGTTCTGTGTTTGTTTGATCCAGCCACATCCCAACGTGGACTTTGTCGCTCTTTAAACAACGTCACCTGACTTCCTTCTTTGCTCCCATCATAATTACTATGGCCATTAGAGGTCACTTCCTCCCACTGTGCAAAAATAAAGCCAAAATATCCCGGATACGGGAGCCGCTTTTTACGTCATTTGGAGCCAGATTCTGCACAGTAGTGATCGGAGTTGGAGCTGCGGTATCGAGGTCCTGCCCATACACAGCTCAGCTGTCAATCATAACGTGAAACCCCCTTTTTATAGCATCAAATTACTAATTAAAACCAAACGTATCAAAAAAACGAACACATCATACATCAGCATGATAGGAACTAACTAAAATGACATAAACCATCTTTGGAAAAAATTAATTTGACGTGTACTTTGAGGTTGTAGTTTGGCTGCAGCCAGCCAAGATGTTTTGGCTTAAGTTTTGGGGAGCTGACATGTCGTCCATCTTTATATGTAGTCTATGCAATTGACCTTTATGGCCGTTTTTCTGGTGAGCATGGGCTGGATAGGTAATGCTATCAGCTCAACAAAAAGGTCACTGATTGAATTAAAAAAATTAAATACCTCTGCTGTGGGATGAGATCATTATTGTTACATACTGTAGCTCCCTAAATCTGATACTGTATGACCTTTGCTTTCCTCATTAGCTGTTTCCAATATGGTGATCCAGGAATTATTTTACAATTATTTACGTAATTTACTTTTGAACTCATTTTAAGTTACAAGGGTGTGTATGTGTGCGTGCGTATGTGGGGGGTGAGATTTAATCCTCACCACGATCTACCTGCATCGTATTTCCTTTCCATTTCCTCCTGCCATGGGCACCCACAAAGATATACACACACATATACTAGAAGATATAGCCTGTGAGTGTGTGCTGTAATTTGATGTGTCTGATTTGCTCTATATTAAGCCCTTTGAGTCACTACAACCTGGTGATTCAAACTGATAGCACAGGGGTAGAAACAAAGATCCAAATTCAATCAAATTACACACAGAGTGTTAACGTATTGGCCGACTGGCCCAGGATCCAAACTCTGATCACAACCTACTGATCACAGACCCACTTCTCTAACCTCTAGGCTACCACAGTGCTATCACTACTCTTCAGCAAATCCAGATTGCCCATTTTCACAACCACAATGAAACGACAGTTACGCAGGAACACACAAAAAAATTTATGCTTGGCTTTCAAATCTGAATGGGTTACCGGTAGTCACTTTGGAGGTCAAAAATGAGGTTAGCATATAGTTTGAAGTCCAATTACAGCTGGTTTTCTATTCAAAACCAAACACATTTGTTTATATAATCTCTTTTTTATCCTGCCCTTTTTGTGTTGTTAACATGAGCATACATAATGAAAACTGTTGTATAACTTGGGCATTAACAGTCTCTCTTTGACAGGGCCAGCAGCACCACATGTGTAATTCAACAGGTCAGTTTTACCTACTGGTGTGTGAATGTGATTGTGTGTGTAGGAGGGTGGACGAGGGAGTCATAAGTATTTGAATGTCCGTGTGTGTTTGTGTGCACACAATACCTGGGAAACTTATTACATAGCAAACAATAGTAAGCTGCCCCCGGTGTTTTATTGGCTAAAGACCCACACTGCGCAAGTAACCACACACACACTTGTTTGACATCAATATCTTGTTTACCACAAGCTTCCAATACCGAAGAAACATGCTAAAATTACTTTTACTGAAAAATTTAACAGAAATTGAAATACATTTTTGCTTAGAAATAAGTATGCATATTTAGTGATGGCGCTCCCTACCTAGAGCCGCGTTTCCACCATTTTTGGTATAGTACCCTTGAAACCCATACCTAACCCTTACCTACATGTACCTAAACCCTAGATCTGTTTTGCGTTTACACCGTAAACAAACACCATTTTCTTCTCAGTATGTGGCTGTTTTTTACAACAATGAGACAAACTTTGTTTGAGAAAAGACTGCAGCCAGCAAGCTCCGTTGCAATTGATGGGATATTTAAAAATGGCGGGTTTGTGCATTGAGTCCTTTGTCGCACAAGAAGTGACGATTCTGTTGACCAATCAACGGACTGCAGTGTTTCTAGCGCCACCTTTAAAGTCCTGGGCCAGTGTGCTAGGTACCTCAACAGAGGGGTAACAAAAAAACGGGATGGAATGGAGTGGTTCTATTGGTACCATCCACAACTTTTGCCAGTGGAAATGCGAAAATAGCTGTTCTAATGTGTAACAAACTGGACTGCGTGGTGGAAATGTGGCATAAGTGTTGTCCAGGGAGCGTGAATTTCTGCTGCTGACTGACAATGTTGGTGCAGTAATTTGATTTGTCAAACTGTGTGGATGGGTACAAAAAATTGTTTGTAATATCAATACAATTCCAACAACCACACAGAAAGTTAACCAGCTGGGGAACTGACGTTGTTAGCCGGTGCTTAGTACTGTGTGTGATTTGAGCACCACCTATGTTACTCTGTGACCCTGTACGTTACTCTGTCATGACTCAAATCACACGGTACAGATTATTGAGCTCACAAGAATACTTAATGCTGGGAGACAGTTTGGTCATTTGCCATCATCACAACTGGACCCATAAAGAAGAGACAGCTAACGCTAGCTTGACCCCCCTCCTTTAAATAATGTGGGACAAACAACGCTGAGAGTGCAGAAGCTTGACAGTGGCACTCGGCAGGTTTCGAAAAGTAATGTCTAGTGGGAAACAGAGCTAACGTTAGCAAGCTAAGCTGTCTGGCTTCCGCTTTCCAAGTGGAATACAAACTGAACAGCAGAGAACTGGATACCAGACTCCAAGATGGCGCCTAATCATTTGAATGAAAATTGCTCGCCCTGTACATAAGCCAAAAAAGTTTGGCCGCTGCCTGGTTTGCTTCCATATTGTGCGGCCCACTGCATTAGTGCATTAGTGGCTGGCCCCGCATGCTCGGACCCGCTCGGCCCATAGACTTTACATTGGCATGATGTCATGCACAATCACTTTTCTAGGCTCTGGGAAAGTTTTATATATAAAACCTTCATGGTTTAAAAATTCGTAATACAAATATTAATAATTGACTTTCTTTGCAGCTCAAGCTGTCAGTAGTTATAGAAGTCTTTTTTTTAATGGTGGTCTGTGGGGGACGTGCTGTATCCAGCTCTCCTAATACATTCACGGTATGACATAAGTTAACAGTGGGTCTCCTAGCAACACTTACTAAATGTTTGTCAACCCCTTCCATGAGCAACACCCATTCAGCTGATTAAACCTTGGACACTGTTCTATCCTCTTTTGAAAAATGGACAAATATACATAATATCATCATTATTTATGTTTCCTTACACAAAAAAGGAGAAGAATTAAAATTTCAGTTTAATATTTTCTGGCTCATTTCTTGCCACAAGTGTTACAAAAACCAAACTTTCACCCAGAGTTTTCACATGAGGTCATATCCATGCGGTCGTCATATTGTTGACATCAGTAACAGCCAAGTGACAGTGGGGCAGGCAGACAGTGTAACATTAACAAGGCTGTGTGGTGCTAAAGTCATTTCCCTGGCAGGGCTTCCTCAGTCTGACTTCAGTGTCAGCTGTTTGTCAGAAACATGTCAAAAATAACTGTAGCATGATGACCTGACCAAAATCTGTCTGGTCTGAGTTTAAAACAAGACATCAAGGTTGACGACGCAGCGAGAACCATGGCAACAGTGTGAAACAGTCCACCAGAACTGGCTGATAAACTGGTGCCTGGAGACAAATTTGGAGCCATTACACCTCCAGAGATGTTCCCTGCTAATCGCCCAGTGCATGCTGGGATAGGCTCTAGCCTCCTGCATCACTAAACAGGAAAAACGGGTATAAAAATGGAGAGACTTTAGTTATGAAATGCAGTGTTTGTGTCAAATAGAGCTCAATAAATTCTCTCAGCTCAACCTGTTACATCATTAACCCATTGTGTGTGTGTGTGTGTGTGTGTGTGTGTGTGTGTGTGTGTGTGTGTGTGTGTGTGTGTTTGTGTGTCTGTATTGGTTTCCCAGGTGATTACTTTGGCATCCTGATGGATGAGAAGGTGACAGGTTTTCCCTTCAACATCACAGAGAACCCGATGTACTGGGGCAGCACTGCCAACTACCTCGGCCTGGCACTCATGTAAGTGTGTGTGTGTGTATGTGTGTGTGTGTGTGACTGGAAAGGAGGAGAGATCACTTTAATGAATGTATCTGTGGTCAACAAGAGTGTAATTTGGTCGGTAGCTGAGATTGGCTCTAATAAATCATAGCAACAAGTTATTTTTACCAGGTTTGTCATTAACTATTACTTGAGGAGTTAAGTTAACACATGAATAAAATTGAATTAAAGAAAAAATAACCGCCAACTGCCTGGCAAAATGCTGATGTGCATCAAATGACGTTCTAAATAAAGTGAGGGCATGCAGAAGTGGCGTAGATGGAAAACGTTGTTTTCTCCAAGTTGCAAATGACTTCCCTCTTGAAAAAGGTGGGGAGGTAAAAACTTTTACGTGTGCCTCGTCTCTATGACAACTGTGACCACATCTCTCGGCGTGCGTAGTTGCCAGGCGAGCGCTCCAGGGTTGATGAGCCAGCCGCCGAAAAAAGCTATTAGCCCCCCATTCTTGCTCACACAGAGTTACATAGACTCCATTCCTAATTTTACCGCCTCTATAGTCCTTTTTGTTGTGACAAATTTTGCCCCATTTTCTCTCTACTTTGAATTTAATTAATTTTCAACAAATCAATTATCGCCTCATTTCACTATCACCTCTTCTCTCTGTATCTCTCTCTCACCTGTGTCCCTCCAGTTACCTCCATCTTTCTCTCCCCCTCTGTTGAGATACAGTAGTAGCCTCTGCCTCAACCTGTTCTGCCGTCTTCAGTCTTCATCCCTTTGGCCCTGTCTGTTGTTGTCCTCAGGATCTGCAGAAACACAAATAAAAGCTCTCAAAATGGACCTGTGCTTTAACCCTTCATAAGTGAACTGACACAAACGTGCTAATGTCTTTGTGTATGTGTGCTGCTTTAATAATGTCCAAATTTATATGGTGCCAATTGGTATATTTGGTGTTTTTATATTAATGAATTAATGCATTATGTGTATCCTTAAAGCCTTAATAGCATTTTGAATGCATTTCCAACTCAAGCTTACTATTTGCGAGTTTGCCATATCAATTTAAAAGATGATAATATATCAGTGTTGTGCTCACAGCTTGTTTCCACTGCCCCCAAGGGGCCAAAAAATTATTGCAGGTTTAAAAGTTGAGCTTGACAGTTCATTCTCGAGTTTGGAAACAGACCTTGTTTGAACATTTACAGTTCCTCAACAACTGAGAATACTCCATCTGCTAATAAGGACCATGGGATATGGACAAAAGCTCTAGAACAGGTGAGTAAGTTGACCTTGAGTTAAGATTGTTTAGTCAAGTGCTGTTTTCAAGGTCAAGATTGAACTTGAAATTGATTTGAATTGATCTCAACTTTTTTGAAAGTTTTAAAATGAGCATTGTATACATCAGCTTGCATTCTTCTTCTTCTTCTCCTTTTATTGTTGCATTGCTGCCATAATGGCACATTCCCACCACCTATTATCGATTAACAGTATCACCCTCTGCTCTCAGCAGAAATGTGTATCATGTTACACTAATGCTCGTGTAGTGTGCGATGTTATGTGCATGCTGATAGAACACAAGATACAAACTATAAAGATACTTGCTCATCAAAATTTTGCTCTACAGCACCACTAGTGGTCAAAAACTCCATAGAGTGCCTTTTAATTTATGCATTTCTATACCTACTGTCACATCTTGGTGATTTTTCTTTTTTTCTCTCATTTGTTATTAATATGTACTTCAGATAACTTGTTAACTGTGACGTAAAAGCCATAAAACCCTCATCTTCTCTGTGACTGAGAGTACTTTAGATCCTGAAGGACCTCTGTCACAACCTCAAACACACACAAAGAACGCACTCACTCACACTGACATGCAAATACAACTGAAGAACATCAGAAGTCGAAAAAACTCGCACACACACACACACTGCTTCCACTCCCACAAGCCCCTTGCTGTGCCAAACAATCTTTGCACACATTAGGCCACTTATTGGCCTCTCTGTGTGACCTGGACAGGAGATTAGCTGGCACACATTAGCAGATGCACTTAGACTAATACATGAACATGAGCTGGACTCATGTTGCTAAATAAATAAGATGGGAGCTAAAATTGCTGCATGATGCTATTCCTTTTTTTGGTTACATATCATGTATTTTTGCATGGAGGACTGCGGCAGAAAAAGGACTGTGGTACTAAGCTGGAGTAGTCCTAAATTACAGTAGTCCTTTTTTGCTACTGTCTATACTGTAATTTGTAGGGTGCATATCATATTTGCTCTTGACAGCTTAAAATGTACAGACAAATATGACTCACAGCAGAAACTTTATTTCATGCTGATCAGCACTTTTCATGCAACAGCATAATGCACATATGTTTTAGGAAAGTAGGTTATGAAAGTGGAAAAAAGTTAAATTATTGCTTTTCAAAATGCAATCAAAAAAGCATGTTACACATCTGGCTAAATCCCAATCAGTGAAATCAAGCGTGAAAAGGGGGAACATCTGCTCCCTCGTCATATCTGTATGTCTCTGTAAAACAGTGGAACAGTCAGAACATTCAGTTGAATTCGTAATAACAAAATTAATTATGAAAATGGAAAGAAGTTAAATTATTGCTTTTAGCAATCAAAAAAGCATGTTACACATCTGGCTAAGAACAGTGGAACAGTCAGAACTTTCAGTTGAATTCATAATAACAAAATTAAACATACATACATTTATTTCACAACCCATCAATATACATTATACAGCATCATTTTTGTAGCTAGCAGCAAGGATGACAGTGCCGGTCGGTTGGTCCAGACTGAAATATCTCTACAACTAATGGACGGATTACAATGAAATTTGATATTAGTGGTCCCCATGGATAAATCCTAATGACTATTGTGATCCCCAAATTTTTTCTCTGGTGCCACCAAGAGGTTGACATATGTGTTTTTGTGTGAAATATCTCTATAAATAACTACATAATTATTTAAGCATTCAATTTAATAGAGGCTTTCATGTTCTCCTGCGCATGAATTGAAATAACTTTCATGGTCACCCATTTTTCATGTAGTGCCATCATCAGGTCAAAATTTGTCCACTACTTTGGTTTACCACCAAATGCCTGGAAAAATTTACATTTCCATTAGCCTCAGCTGTACTTTGTGTTGCTAATTAGCAAATGTTAGCATGCTAACAGGCTAAAATAAGATGGTTACATTATACCTGCTAAATATTTTCATGTTAGCATTGTCATTGTGAGCATGTTAGCATGCTGATAGGCACAGCAGTGCATTGAACTAAATGCACCGAAAAGTTAAATAACATTAAAAATAAAGCCACTAGCATGACTGATAGTGTTTATTAGCATCTGCTGTAACACTGTGATACTTGCATTGGATAGCTGTATTCAGTTTGTCTATGTATACTGTATGTCCCTATCAAATAAACCATGAATAATAAATAATAAGACTCTTAAGGCTTGCCTCAGCTGAAGATGCACTTCTATTTTAATCAACACAGCTGTCTACACAGACTGCTTGATGACAGATGTTTCCCTCACACTTTACGTGAGGAACCACGACCCCAAGAAGATTTTTATATATTTATTTATTTGGGCTCTGCATCTTGCCGTACTGTTCCTGAATGCATCTTGTGTAGACATTGGGCTTGTGTAGACGTTGACGGAGGGCTGAAGCTGCTACTTCGGCACTACTCACATGTTGCTTTCACTGCGCAGCCTGTGTAGATACGGTGTTAAGTCATGTTAACTTCATGATACAATTAAATGTGACTTTAAGCAATGAAGGTATTAAAGATACAATCCATAAGATTTCAGTCTTGGTTGATTTAGCGACACCTGCAGTTACTGGCAGTTGTGGAAATTTTTATAATACAGGCCCCACTTCCAAATAACGCATGTATTGACCACTGGGTGCAGCAAACAAGGAGGATTCATTATGTCAGAATACAGAAGACTAAAGCAAACATTCGACATTGTCGTGCGGGTAATTCTGAACTCACGATTGAATGTTGTTTCCACGTTTTATGAAATTTTGCGCATGCATCCGCTGACTTTCAAAAAGTCACTCTGGTGCGGGCGAAATCACTTCGCTGCCCTCCCCACTCTACCCTACCCTGTTGCTATTCAGCTGTGGCTGATACTAAAGTGTGTATACAGTATGTGAACAGTGCAGCAGCAGAGGGAGAGTTCAGTCATAATACAGTTAAATACATCTCAAGACATAGCCATAGCCTGTAAAGTTCAAGCATTGTTGTTGTCCACAAATTCACAAATAGGGTTGAACACCAGAAATTTAGATTCCTGTATTTCCCAAGAGTTCTCACCAAAACCTACTCCTTTTTCTTGGGAAAAATACCTGCAGGAACCCATATGTACTGAAACAAAGACGCCTTCTTCAAGCCTTATTAATGCTACCACTTACCTGCCATAAATAAATACTCCAATAAATAAGTCCAACCCAATGCCATTATTATGATAATAGAACTCGTTAAACTTTTCAGCTTCCAATTGCTTTATTTTCATATTATAAAATGGCAGTTTACGATTAACAAAGCAGAATGCAAAATCTGTTAATGCAAAGGCAGGTGGTTCAGCAAGTGGCTTAATCAGACATGCATGCTGCCATCCCCAAATCAGAGCTCAGAGTAACATTCAACAGGCTAAGCATCGTGTGCAGATCCTAATGTCCCAATGTTACATCTAAACATCCAAGAGCAATAAAATAATAATGGAGTAACATGACAAAACAGTTGCATGCATTGGATTTTCCTTCTTTTTTCCATGCAGTAATAAGCTATAAAATGGTCATATGCTACCATGTAACCACTCATAAATATTAAAACTGATAAGATGAGATAATCAAAAGCAGTGGATTAAATGATTCTGTATGGTTGATGTTAAGATTTTTCCATCTCATAATGGACGGATAATGTACTTTTAAAAGGAATTGTTGTTCTACAAAATAATATTACCACATAATATAACATATTTAAAATAATAACATCAGAAAATTAGAATAAACACCATTTTATGATTAATTATCCACAATTCTATTAAAATCAAATGTCAGTTATGGTGAGAAATCCAGTTTTTTTCCAGGAAACACGTGATATATTCTCAGGAAGTAATAAACCTTCAATCCTACTTACTACTTTACTATTGTTAAAAACAAACTAAAAATAGACAACTGATAGACACTGCATATAACTGTCCTTTTTCTTCCTCACCTAGAATGAGATGCATGGAATTTTTAATGTTTTTTAATGTTTAATGTTTAAAAAACATTAAAATGACTGCTTGACAGTACATAGAGGTTGGCATGTTGCTTTTCAGACACACAAGCCTGTGTGTCTGCTTGTCTGTGTGTGTGTGTGTGTGTGTGTGTGTGCTCCCAGATCATCACACCTTTTAACTTATAGAAGAAGCCACTCCCTGCAGAAACGCATAAAAAGCTTTAAGTTATAAATTCATGAGGTTATTATAAAGATCAGCTCTTTATTGTGATTAGAAGAGAACAGAGGAGCAGAATTGCTTGTTTACCTAGCATGGCGCTTCTCGGCGCTTCCACCTCCTGTGTGTCCCCGCCATTAGAATCCTTCGCCACCGCCTCCACGTGCCCTGTTCTATCTAACTGCATGGCTTCACCCTGCATTTGTTCTCCGTCATAGGTAGGATAATTGCAGCACTTGGAGACATTTGTGTGGATTTCGCTGTCATTAAGACAAACTCAGTGGATCGCGCTGTAGCTGGAGGGGCCCTGAATTCTCCCTCTGACGAATATTTAAATGCGGTGGCCCTGAGGGTCAAAACACAACGGCATTTAAGACGTCTCCTTCTGGAGATGGTTCTTTCTCTAGTTTGTGATGGTTGTCTGTGTCATCGACTGTTTGTTTTTTGTTTTTTTTGCTTTTTTTATGTAGTTCAATGTGTTTTTAACTATATTTTTGCAATTTCATACCCTCCACAAAGCTCATGGGGAATCGCAGCAAGGGAAAGGACTGAGTTTATATTTAACAAAGCTCTTGGCATGGTGTTGTTTAGGGCCATACAAGCATTGCCTGGGAGGAGGCAATGTAAATTAACAATATGTCAGTGTTGTTTTTACAGCTTGTTATGCTGTCCCGCAAGTGGCCAAAAAATCTGTTAATGCAGCTTTAAGTAAAAGTATGAATACAACAGTCTAGGAGTATGGAATGGAAGTAAGTATGTAGAGTATGTAAGAGTATGCAAAGTAAAAGTAGTAGTAGTAAAGTTAAAGTACTCAGAATGACTCCCGTCAGTGTTATTATCATACCTACAATATTAATAATTTTTTCTTATTGCTGATTACTGTGTAAGCAGCATTTTAATGTAACTGGGTTTGGGTTTCCTTCACTTTTGGATACATTTGCCTGCTTGGACTGCTCCCTTGGTTTTGTCCTCTGCCTGATTTTCCATGTAAGCAATCTGTTCTTAATTAAATCATTGAACTTCACCTGCTCTGCCTCCTAGTCTGCATTTGGGTCCTATTCCTTTGAGTTTTCCTGCTACTCTGCTAGCACAAACATAACAGAAATGCAGTCTCGGAGCTATCGTCTTTTATCAATCTCGGGACCCTAGAGATTAGCTTTTTATTAGCTGTTTTTAATTTATCTGCATTCAAATCGTCTTGAGACGATAGCTGATGGGTTCCACGATTGCTAATCGGACTGTAAACAATGACCAGCGAACGAAAGAGGAAGTCTTGGCCCAGATATCTGTTGTCTGGATACACCAGAGGCCCCAAAACATTGGCCGTTCCAAGATTGACTAAATAGTAAATGGACTTGCAGCGCTTTTCTGGTCTACCGACCCTTCAAAGTTGACAACACTTGCCACATTCACCCATTCACACACACATTCATACATGTACAGTATTCATACACTGATGGAAGAGGCTGCCATGCAAGGTGCTATCCATAGCGCTCACGATGATACTAAGCTCACCCACACACAAAGCCATCGGCAGACACTTCAACTGGACTGGGGGAGCCGGGAATCAAACCAGCGAACCCTCTGATTACTAGATGACCCGCTCTACCACCTGAACCACAGCCGCCACATTTATTGATTGAAGCTGTCTATTAATGTAGGCCTATTGGAAAAGTACATTTTATCCCTCTGAAATGTAGTTCAGTTGAAGTATGAAGTAGCATAAAATAGAAATACTCAGGAAAGTACAAGTTCCTTGAAACTGTACTTATGTACAGTACTTGAATAAATGAACTTAGTTGTTAAAATCTTACAGATACTAGAAAGAGGATACAATGTGATATATCTGGCAGGTTTCCATCATGCTGGTGTTCCCTTCACCACTATTATCTCTGTGGTTCTACATTCTCTCCATATAATGGAGACATCCTGTTTTCCGTTTTCATGCAGTTTTTCAGTCAGTCAAGGGCAGATTGGACAGCAGTGTGGCTCTCTGATGCCTGTAGACAGGATAGGATAAAGTGATGAAATGAGACAAGATGAAAGATGCATTTGTCCTGTGTATGTGTTTTGTGTATGAGAGCGTTTTTCTTTGATTTCAAGGTTCTAGGTTAAATTTACTTTCTCAAACTAGGTCAGTGTTTAGTAGTTCTCATCCCCCACTCCTTCACACACAGAAACAAACCTCTGATGTGTTTGTGTGTGGATTGGTTCTCTAGGGACTGCATGGCTTTTCCCAGAGGTCAGGTCAGGTATCTATGTCTTGTTAAGAAGAACACAGGCAACAGTGAATCACAGCACACTCTGCACTTAAAGCGCATACAATCTGTCTGCTGCATGTCAATGAGGAAGCATGTTTCTGATTATGTGCGAGGTAAACGGAGAGTATGACTCTGAATACGTTATTAACCCAGTTTCGGTGGACGAACCTCCCTAGCGCTGCAAGCTTATAGAAGATGATATGGGGCTAAATATGCAATGCACGTTCACGTAGTGGATCCATGTGGACTTAGAATTACTGGAATGATTTCAAACAAATTGTATCAAAAACCAACAAAATGAATTACTGAAGTTTTTGTTTTACATGTGTGAAACGTTTTGTCCGATGTAATGCATAACATTGAAACACAGTTCATTGAACTAAGCAGCAATTTGGTTATTTTATATGTGATTTTGCAAACATTTGCTATACTGTGATATACAATATGTATCAATATAGCAACTGTCCTTGACATCTTGATATTGACTTCAGACATGTGCGAGCTAGATGGATGTACAGAATTCTAATAACAACTGACAGTTGTTGGTGGATGATATGATTGATCATCATATCATATAACAAATCGTGTAACAGTGAAATTTCAAAAAGTCTCCCTTATCCACAACCGAAACCAAAGGGCTAACATACAAAAATATTTGTGATGAGTTACTTTAAAGAAAAGCTCCTTTTTCTCATAGCTGACAAAGTCTAGGACAAATTGAATTCGAAGAGTAAAAGAGAAAACTGGCGCTCAATTCTAGTACAGCGGAGCGCTGTGTTAATCTGATAAATGGGGATTATTATCCAATTTGGCACAAGCGAGTTAGCCAATGGTCTGACCAGTTTCGGTTTTGTCATTTGTAATTATGACAGTTTGTAATATGGGTCAATGGTAAATAGAGATTATCATACAAGGTCTACTGACTCATCATTGTGTCAGATTGGTGTGTCACAAACAGTGGGCCTCACTGAAGCAAGTGTGTCAAATTTGAAGTCGATGAAAGCCGTGAATGGAATGGAATCACAGTTGTTACTGAACTGACACAGAAATCTAAAGTCATGAGAGAAGTGCTCAAAAACTCGACAATTTTGTTCCCATCTTGCTGCCATCAACATACATTACACTATGGACTGAAAGGGATGTGAAACTCAAATGTTACAGAGATAGACGTGTAGGAGGGAGCATCCTTAAAGTGATGAATAAGACTCAGCAATGGCGACTGTCCAGCACAGTAACCAATGGAAAAGTACACAATAGTGCTGGATAAAAATTTGAAACCCTTGAAAATGTTTCAGGGATCGCAAACACAAAGAGTAAATGTCAGATTTGGTGTCAGAATGAAAAATCAAAGACTTCTTTCTCGAGTGGAAGTTAACAAATTCTAACAAAAAGTACTGACCTTGTATTTTAAATCTCTGAACAGAAAGCTCCTAGTGTTCCCATGCTGCAGTCCCATTTTTTTGAGGCTCCTGTGATCTTCAAAAAGGTGAAAGGCAGTCAGAAGAATTGAAGGAAGTAATTTTTGAAAACCACAGGTAGTGCCAAACCTTGCATCACTTCACATGTCTTGACCTGGTTTATGGTTCTCCAGGGAGAAAAGCAAAATATTGGCACTGCATTCCAACTGTGAGCATAAAGTCAGTGTGATTTTAAGTTAGGCTAAAGATGATCACAATTGTAGACTAACTAACAAAGAAGTCTGGAATTGCCTCCCAGCCCATTAAAGGGTCAGTTCACACAAATTACAAAAAGATATTTTTCTTCCTATCCTTAGTAGAATCTTTCCATGCAGATCATTTTGGGGTTTGCACAAGGAATAGTTTGCGCTATTGAGTTTTATTCAACTTTTAGCTTGGCATCCCCTATGAATTAATGTGTGGAGAAATGATGTAGAAACTGGATTTTCAAAATAAATATATACAGTATATATGTATATCCAAATAAACTCTACAGTGATATCTGGACTAGTTTCTTAGGATTGGCATACATTTTTGTTACAAACATTCATGGTTCCCAGATGGTAAATCCCAGGGACTTTAGCAATCCTGTGACTTTTCTTCAATTCAATTCAATTTTATTTATATAGCGCCAGTTCATAACAGAAGTTATCTCATTGCACTTTTCTATAGAACAGGTCTAAACCGTACTCTTTTATAATATTAATATTCTACAGGGTTCCCACAGGTCCTTGAAATCCTTGAAAGTTTGTGAATTTGAGGGGAAAAAATCAATGCCTTGAAAGTTTTTGAAAATAGACATAAATAGTCATGGGTCACTGAAAGTGCTTGAATTTATTTAAGTTTTTTTATATTTGTTTTACTTAAAGTAACATCACGGCACACAGTCAAGCCTCTCTGTTTAATTGTTGTCTGTGAGCTTCTGTAAAGCCTGCTAGTTCTCATTATAAAAATTCTCAGTGTTGAAAAAGTAATTAAGCTTGATCCGTGTCTCAAACAATGCTGTGTTGGGTCCTTGAATTTGAGGGAATTGGGCCTGGAAGGTTCTTGAGAAGTCCTTGAATTTTATGTTTAAGAAGGTGTGGGAATTCCATCCAACCACTGTTGGATTTTGACTGTCAGGTCAAAATTTCAATGTGTCCTATGCTTTAGTTTATGACCAAATACCTGGCATTCCCATCAGCCTCAGCTATACTTTGTGTTTAGAGCTAATTAGAAAATGTTAGCATGCTGACACACTAAACTAAGATGGTGAACAAGCTAAACATTATACCTGCTAAACCTGCTGTTTTTTGTCATTGTAAGCATGCTGACGTTTGAAGAAAGGGAGGTCCTGAGTGCCACACACAACAGAATTTTCAATTACAGATTCAGCCGGAACGTCCTGTAAGGAAAACCGCGGACTCGATGTCCTGACAGACTGGAATTTAAGCAGACTAAGAGTCTACAGCCACGCTATCTGCTCTGTGCATGGTGGACCTATGCACAAAGCATAGACAAATTTGGACAGGATGATGGCGCTAGATAAAAGGTTAAGGGATCACCAGCATTGTTAAAATTCATCCCGAGGGGGACATGAATGTCAGTATCAAATTTTATGGCAATCCATCCAATAATTGTCGAGGCATTTTAAAACAAAACAACTTCATCTGTGAACCTTACTTCTAGTGGCAGGGCATCATCATCAGAATCAATGGGATTCATTCTCTGGGGACCATGAATTTCTGTACCAAATGTCATGGCAATCCATCTAATAGTAGTAGATATTTCAGTCTGCACCCAAGTGTTGGGCTGACAGACTTACTGGCAACATCCACAGAACCACGCTGCTAGCTAGCTAAAAAGCTTTTTCAGGGCATTACTCAAAACGTCTTCTTTTTCTCTGAATATCTGCTGTTCCAAAGCATAATGTTCTTTGAATGTTATTATTATTGAACCATAGGAAGAAATTAATTTTCAGATTTTTTTCTAACTGGCCTTAAAAACTCCATAAAAGCACTAAATTGAACTGGACTTTTTTCTCTGTATTCTGGTGCCTCCATTATCGCCTGCTTAACTAGGTCACGGTGGACAGTTTTATAAGCTTCATCAGCAAGCCTTGTTTAGCTGCCCCACACTGTGCTGTTGTTCTGATTCATGTGCTTATGCTTCTTTCTTGGCCTTAGTGACAAGGTTGGCAATGGTAAGCTTTAATAGGTGGTGTGGTGAGAAATGAAACCATTGTAGAATGTTTTGAGGTTACACAACAGATCACACAGATCTCATAACTTTTTGTTACTCACACTGCTGCTTTTAGTCTCACACGCGCAGGTTTTTTACTTAATTATGCTCACCACATTAACTACGTCATGCAATTCTGTGTGCACTTCTATATGAAAGTACACCAGCATGTTTGTTTTTTTCATCATAAAATAAATCTATGTCACTATGTCACTTTCCGATCAGGTATATGTAGGTCAGTGTGTTGTGTGTGTTTATTTTTCCCCACAAGGATGAACCACAGAGTGTCATGGTTTTGGGTTTGTGTTTGGTTAATTCCTGTTTTATTTAGAAATATTCTCCTTCCCTGACGTGTCTGTTAGTTTTGCTTCCCGTCTTTGATTGCTGTGATTGTTTTCACCTGTGTTAATTGGCTTCACCTGTGTCTCGTTGTCTCCCCTACCTGAGTGTATTTAAGTCTGTGTCTTCCTCTGGTCTGTGTCTGATTGTCGTCCCCACCAGTTCCACGGTCAGTCCTCAGTTCTGCGTTTTTCTTGTGCCTCTGTGTTCTCCCTGTGGATTTACCTTTGTTGGACTTCTGGTATTTTTGTGTTGGACTACTTATGGATTACTCTTTGTTGGACGTTTACCTGAACTTCTCAGCCGCCCTCAGTTCTTTTGTCTTTTTTCATAGTAAGTAAATAAAGTCATGTTTTGTCCATTCAACCATCTCTGTGTGTATTTTCTTCCTGTGGTTCCACCTCCTGAACTGAATGCTACACAGGGTAAACCATTTTTTAAACTCAGTTTAAAAATTAGTCTTTTTTAAATTGTTTGTTATATTAAAATATATGATTTTACTATTTTATATTTACTCTATCAATACCTATCTTCAAACAACCACTTATTTAAAAAAAAAAAATCCAGTTTTCACTCCTCTGTTCTGTTCTTCTGGAATTCAGGGAGCTAAATATTCTCTTCAGTCCAACTGTTGGAGAAACGGCAAATTCACATTTAATTTTTTTTGTATATTTTAAAAGAATGGGGAAAATCTCTGGGATGGACACAAAGATTTTTGGTTTTTAATCAAATCTCAAGTTCTGCTGTCTTTTTATGTTGGTGTCTTTGTTATGTTACACTCTTAATATATTTCTCTACCTCTCTTTCGCTACAGCTGGCCTGAAGTGGATCTCATATCCAGTACATATCGTGTTGTACACACACTGTATAACTAACCTATCTGTCTCGCTCTTTTTCTCTCCCTCTCTCTCTTCAGTGGTGCCAGTCCTGTTGGTCTCCTCCTGACTGCCATAGTAGCTGTAGCTTACAAGGTGGCGATAAGATTTGAGGGGTGAGTCTTTCTTTGTCTCAGGCCCTGTTCACATTTGTCAATAAAATATATTTGTTTAATCACTGGTGTACAGGGGGGGAAATTAATCCCAATATGCACTGAGGACATAGTAAAATCTGATCATTCACAAGTAGCTTCCAAATCATTAACATGCAATTAAAACAGTAGGGGACCCCAAATCCTTCCCTGTTGAACTCCTATATAAACATCTCTCTTTTAGCCTTACACATCTATCTCCCCACAAAGTATTGGTCCTTATGTGTACTCTGGGTTCCTTGTAACCAAGACTCAGCCCAGGACCCAAGTAGGGCCAAGTCTAAATTATATTCATTCTGAGTAGGGTTCCATTCTATTGCTACAGATCTTGAGTCTGTGTGTCAATATACCCTAGACCTGAATTATACTGTATTTGTCATTTCACATGTCTCACATCCAGATAAAATTCGGATGTGATTTGGCACCCTTTACATACACTTAGCCACATGTATGTGTGTCCGTTGGACAGATCACAAATCTGATTGCGTCCATCTTGGTTTTCCCGGGTTACAGGCAAATCAGTGTAAGCCCCAATCCAGCCCAGAAAGTTGTGGCAATGCACCTGACACTATTTGGTAACTGCCAAAAATGCCAGAAGAAGAATTTGTGCAACTTTTTCGTGCACTTTATCAGTTAGTTAAAACTATGACCAGTAAGTGATAATAGCTAGCCGGGATCTGAGCCGGGATCAGATCAATGCTACAACAGCTCTGTTTTTCCTGTCACTTTAATGAGACCGAGAACGACAGCTGATTTCAGTGTAATTTCAGCTGTCGTTCTGACAGGGGCAGACCTATAGAAGCTACTTCCACAGAAGCTTACTGACGTCGTTACTCTCAGGAGGAATAAAGATTATGTATGAGACGCATACATACTTATAATGCTTCTTGGCTCCATTTACACTTAGCTTTTATGATATCTGATCGGCCCAAGACATATGAAGTGACTAAGTGTAACTGATACAAATGCTACAGTAAATGTCTGTTCTATTATGATTACTTAATTTTAAAGTGAGAGCTCATCCACTAATTGTTCTGCTATGGCCTACACAGCAGGCATGCAGGTCATCGAGGCAGGTAAACAGGGACATGTCACTCAACCTCAAGTTAACTTCAGACTCGTTACAACACTGGTTTTGCAGACAAGGCCACCTGGGTAGGAAAATGACGTACCATTCTACTCCTATCCCATCTTCCTCCTCTCTTGTGTTTTCTTCTCAAATGTCATCTCCGTTTGAGCACAATATTCATTAGTTCTGCGAAAAGCTGAGAGAGACTTAAAAGGGATGGACAGGTCATTTATATTCTTTTTTTTTTTTTTTTTTTTTTTTTTTTTCACACGTTAAAAGCCTTGTTGGTCAGCCTCTTCTCCCTTGCTTCCTCCTCCTCCTGCTCATCCATGGCGATTACGAGATAAGACTTAAACAGTTATCCACAACCTACTTTTAGACGTGTCTACACAGACACATGCGTACAGAAATACACAAACATGGTGCGACTGCATAAGCCAGTCACAAATGAGGCAGAGCTCGGCAAGGAAGCTGTGTGTGTGTGTGATGCCCTCTCATCTTCAGAGCAGGTGTATAGGTGTTTGTTTGTATGCACATGTGTTAACTGTGCAGCTGTCCATTGCATTACATAAGTGTGGAACCTGACACATAACAGCTTATGATTCAAATGTGCACAGATGCAGATGGTTGTACCTAAACACATCATACTTTGCCATAACTCACTATATTGAGGACTCCATAATAGGTTCACCTAGATTGTAGCAGCAAGCCAAATGATGGAAAATGGCAGATTAGGCTAGGTCACAACTTACTGACCTACATTTATCACATACAAAACCTTAGCCAAACACACACGATAGTGTTTACCAATACAAATCAGCAAATTGCCTCATGAGCCCTCTTTGTCCATTTTCCTACCTCGTCGAGCCCCTGAAGGATATTTTGGTTGATTTATTCACATTTTCTCACCCATTATTCTGCTGCTACATAAGTCACTCAGTGTTGGCAGGAAAAGATTCAGCCACCTTTTGTCTAGCCACATCTTTCAGAATGGCTTCATTTGTCCGAGTGAAAAGGAAAAGAGAGGTTAGCCTTGGCAGCGTCTTAATCATACTTTTCTGAAAATGTCATTCATCAACACGCTGTGAATGAGAGCACAGGTGTACATGTCGCTTCGGCAATTTCCGGCAGCGCAAAGCCAAAATTGTCATTTAGCCTGAAACTGTGAATTGAGGGAAAGGCAGGTGCCAGATTTTACCACACACTGTGACTGGGGAATTCATATGCTATATTTATCTTTTGCATCTGGCATAGATTCTGAATGATCTCATTTAGTTGAACTGTGCAAGGATAGCAAGGCGTCCAGTTGGTTATTACCTCACACAGTGACTGGAATGGGTAAAGGCACCAATGGGATAGATGCAGGAACCACACTGTGTGGAAATGGTGACTTCAGACAACGGCTCTCAGCTTTTTTAGCTCATAATTGCCTATGATCCAAAGTGAGATGCAGTGGTGAAAGCTGACTTTTAATCCCTTCCCCTCTATTATGAAATCCCTTGAGGAACCTTAAAGGCTTATTTTGGTGCCTCAGGCTTCCTCTACTGCCCTTGTGAGGATTGATCACTTTATAGCCAAATCATTTAAGTATAAATGGTCTGGGTGGGTGTCTTGTCAACAAAACATAGTCTGTAAAATGAGTGTGTTCATATACTAGAGTCCCTGTTATGAGTCTTATCCTGGCTTTAATAATATTTGGGATGTGATATGGAACATACGAGACCCTCTGACATTATCCAGATTTGTGATTGTCTATTCAGGAGACTCCTGGAGACAGTCCCTGTCATTTCTGTATTGAGGTGACAGAGACTGAGCAAACATCAGTGTCTGTATCACAGTATCACTGTTAAGATTTGAATATTTATCTTAATTCTATTTAACTTATTTCTACATTAGCCTACAATAGGCATGTACTAAATTAGTAAAGCAATTTAGATATGTTAAGAAAATGTATCCTTAATCATATTCTCATATCATATTTTGCATGGTGTCAGAGTATTTTTTTATAATATCATATAGGATGTCCACATGAATCTGCTGCAGGAATGTCTGTTCAGGGTTTAGACACTCTCCTCAACTTCAACATTATCAAAATACTAATACGTTTTCAACCAACAGCAGTATTTTAGAGGTGTGGTTGCCTCACATTCCTCACTTACTGATGTTTGCAATCTTACTATTGATTGACACTGCCGGCTGCAGCTTATTTAGTTTGTGGTTTAGTCTTGCGCTTCCAACACTGTGCAGTCAGTGTATTAACCAAGCGCAAATGGGCATCTCCGAAAGTTGTCACACTCGGAGCAAACACCCAGTATGAATATTATTCAAAAAATGCCTGGATTGGCCCCAGTCCTGATCCCAGGGGACAGTTAGCAAGCTTGTTAGCTCAGAGAACTTTTAAATGAAACTCTTTATTGAATGAAATAATGTACATGTCCTGGGAACAAAATGTCTGGGGGGAATAAACGGTCCAGTGCAGAGAAAATAGAGAGACGGTCTACACTCTTTCATCAACTACTTTAAATAATTTGGGTGTGTGAAATCATTCACACAAAATTTCTTCCTCTTTGGCCCTTGCAGCAGGTGGCGCTCACTCAGCCATTCATAACCAAGCTTAAAATGATATAACACGCTGGCGATGATACACTCGGACCAGGATACTACAGGCTTCACAGAACTGATACAATGTTCCCACAAAATATAACAAAGGCTAGCCAGCATCCTTCAATCTCCTGCACACTTTCAAATGTGTGTAGTGATTCAGAGGTCTGGTGTCAACGAGTTAAGATACGTGGGCCCCCTGACAACAGCTCTAATCCCTGGCCTAGATCTTGGGCTCCTGTCAAAGTTTTTTTTATTTTATTTTTTTTATTTTTTATTTTTTTTCTCCTCATCTATTTTCAAATTCCCTCAATTACACACAAGGAACAGTACAGCTGTTAGTTTGATATTGGCGTGGGTGGTGCAAAACTGTGTGTGCATTCATGTGCAACAGAGTGGAGGAACATGTGGAGACACAAGGCATCTTCCTATCATTCACACACAAACGGTCCTGGCACAGAGTGGTACGGTGTTCCAGTCTCTGATTTATTGTCCCATTATATGTTTGTTCTGCTGTATTTACAGACCATTCACCGAGCACATCTATCAGGAGAGGAGTCAGCGCTGCAAGCATGAATAATCACCTCCCTCCCAGGCACTTCCTGCTGCGGGTCTGGCTGAGGATTCCCGTCCTGTCGCGTGGACCGGCAGACTGACGACAGGCAGACTTACCAACAGCCTTGATCATTAATCCACCTCCAGTGTGGATTCAAAGTACAGTCACACTGCAGCTGCAAGTGTTGCATTTTTTTAATTTTGTTTCATGCTCTTTCAAAGAATTTGGAAGCTACATGGAGCCATTTTTCTGATATAATTTTGGACCACATGGTTATGACATACATTAAGCAAAGGATGCTTATTTGCTTTTTTTGTTGAGAATATTGACACCACTCTCGTCTGTGAGCTAAGAATGGAGCTAGAGTCAGGAGGTGATTAGCTTAGCTTAGCCATGCAGCCGGCATGAAGTTGACGGGCAATTACCACAATATGCTGAACCTCTTAACCACCTCAGCAGATGACATGAAGAAATAGAAATACATAGCACAAGAAGTACATAGTTCATGAGTGTTACATGTTGCACAGTAATGTTTTACAGTTCTAAGCACAAAAAAAAGCACAGGTGGCTTTGTTCCATTTAGATGCACCATTGAACCATGTCAGTCAGCCACCATGCACAATACCAGCACCCTGCAACAGAAGCACCTAAATGGAATGAAGGCATGTTCAACATTACACCTGTGTTTAACAAGTCACACTGTCTGCTGTGAAAAGGTCCTGTTATGTTAATGACCCAGTGATGTTAATGACTTGTGATGTTGATAACATTCCATATTATTCCTTGTTATTTTCTGCTGTTATGCACTGTGTCTTTCTTGACATAAAATGGTGCAAATGGCTCCATTTCAAGATATTAGCAAAGACTGAAAGCACGGGGAAACAGCTAGCCTATTTCCCCAAATAGTTTTCACTAGTTCACCACTGCCATGAGTTCTCCATTAATCTGAAATGCCACAATTCTTAGAAAAACCCTACATGTTGAAAATACTGTGCTAGATTTGATGGTGTAACTGTATGTCTGCACTGTGACCTCATCCTGGGACAACTGGGGTGAGTGAAATGTTCATGGTGTCCTCCAAAGCAGAACAAAAAATAAGAGTTGAGGGCCATGTAGACTTCAGCTCATCAATTCTGTTCAGAGAAACATGATAGTTGTGTTTTTTTTTTATTCTATAAAACCAACACAAATGTAAGATAGCCTTCAACACCTCCATTGTTGTGGTGACAGAGTTCATGTAATACACTGTTATTTAATGTTGTACACAGTATTTAATGTTATGTTATATGATATTTAATGTGAACCCTATCAGATTACCGCTACACCAATAATGGCTTTACTGTACCTATGCAAACCCTTCCAAACTGAACAATTCACACTGCCGGCTGATGTACTCTGTGTCAATGGGATATTTTTTATGTAATAAAAGAGTCAGTTAGGGTTCACATCACCGGTCTTTCTTTGTGTCTCAAAAAATCAAGACTGCTAATGGATGCACTTAAAGCAGCACTTTACCATGTCTACCTCTTACAGGCAGATGCAACACATAACCACATTGGGCAGCACGGTGGCTCAGTGGTTAGCACTGTCCCCCTCACAGCAAGAAGGCCTGGGTTCGCAGCTGGGCCAACTCTGTGTGGATGTTCTCCCTGTTTTTGCGTGGGTTTCCTCTGGGTGCTCCAGTTTCTCCCACCATCAAAAACATGTATGTTAGGCCAATCCAGCAGCGAGGAGTACTAATGCAGCTCCTGTGATAAATGATACTTTTAATTGGTTTGTAATTAAGTAGCTACTACATAACTAACGGCTACTTCTTATCTATGTACAGATTAGCCTGTATTCTTAAAGTTAAGTCATAATCTGTGGACCCATTTACACATTCCATCTCAAATCCATGAAGTTTGACTTCATATTCATTTTAGGTTTTCAGCATGCGGTCAAGTCATACTAGGTAAGCTTGCTAGCTTGTCTTTCTAAACTTAGTTGATAGTCGGCCAATACTATTTTCTCTTTACATAAACACATTTTACAGTTACAAACACTTGTCAGTGCTCTCTGGTTGACAAACTAATAATGGCACTGTCGTTGCTAAACTACCTCAAATATAGGTCAAGAATGAACTTTTAATCCCAAGTGGTAGACTGTATTTGGCATCGGAGACATCATTATTCTAGCAATGTGTCATCACCTTGTTCACACTACCAGACCACAAACTGAGAGCATCACTCTTACACACTCTCCCCAATATCCCCAAATATTACCCACATTGGAACTGTAACATCCAGGTCCTTTTCTGTGCTGAGTGTGGGGCAGTTTTTTTAATCAGATTCTAATGTGACTGTACCTTTAAAAGAGAGGAGCTCACACTTGCTTGGCAATATTATAAGCATTTTATAGACTGAGTTCTCTACATTTTAAAGACAATGATTGTTCACTTTTTGTCTCAATATGAATACGGAACTTTGAAAGTCTACTTTTTGTCTGTTGTTTCACTTTTCTTTCCAATCTAAAGCATCAGTCTTGGCTTCCTCGGCACTGATCATTTCAATTGAAGTCTGAGAGAGCAAGAGGAGCAGCAATTCCAGCGAGTGGTCTCCAACACACGTCTCTTCAAGCAGTTGCTTGCGTCAGAAACGAGAGCAACCCAGACAGCCTGAAACGCACTTTGACTACCTGAATGATTTCAGAGACACTGGGATAAATAGTGGTATAAGACCGCTAAATCTGCAGCATTGGGTGAGAATACTTGATGAATCTCATGTCACTACCTTATCCACTCAAAACCTGCATGCAAATGTATCACCTGAACATCATATTCAAGTATATAAACTTGAATGTGGCATGCAAAGATATGTGAGAGAGAAAAATAAAAGAGGTGAGTCTGAATGCTTTGCAGTTGCAGTACAGTACAAGACGAGGTCATGTTGAACTCCATAGGATTGTTTCCTACGATGTTTTTTGTTTGCCTCCACGCCAGCAATAGCCGTGTCCAGAGGCATTATGTTTTTGGGTTGTCCGTCTGTCTGTCCGTCCCATTCTTGTGAAGACGCTATCTCAGGAACGCCCTGAGAGAATTTCTTCAAATTTGGCACAAACATCCACTTGAACAAAATGAAGACTTTGGAGTGGCCTAGTCAAAGTCCTGACATGAATCCTAATGAGATGCTGCGGCATGACCTTAAAAAGCAGTTCATGCTTGAAAACCCTCCAATATGGCTGAATTACAACAATTCTGCAAAGATGAGTGGGCCAAAATTCCTCCACAGCGCTGTAAAAGACTCATTGCAAGTTATCGCTTGATTGCAGTTGTTGCTGCTAAGGGTGGCCCAACCAGTTATTAGGTTTAGGGGGCAATCACTATTTCACACAGGGCCATGTAGGTTTGAATTTTGTTTTCCCTTAATAATAACAACCTTCATTTAAAAACTGCATTTTGTGTTTACTTGTGTTATCTTTGACTAATATTTAAATTTGTCTGAAATATTTAAGTGTGACAAACATGCAAAAAAATAAGAAATCAGAAAGGGGGAAAACACTTTTTCACACCACTGTAGTGATAACTTCCATTTACCCAAAAATACACTTTATACCTTTTATTCAATTCCTTCCGAGTATTCACTACATATATGATATGATTCTGGAAAGACATGGATGTAAACTGTAAATTGACTGGTTGGCGGAGGCACACCACCCCTGAGGGGATAATTCTGGTTGTATAGACAACACAAGGAAAAATCAACAAAGAAAAGAACATGACCTGGACAACACAGGGTCTGGGGGAGTAAGACTAGAAAGAGTTAAAACTACGAATATAAATTGTTGTGGGCTGACTTGGTAGTAGTGGATATTCTTACCTAGCTGCTTGTTGCAAGTAGAATCATTTTAGAGATACTGTATGATCATTAATTATAACAGATGCATAAGAGAAATGGTATACTAATAAGACAAATAATACATTAATATAATATTTCGCTCATACTTCCAAAGGTGTCCAAGATGGTCAAAAACCTTTGTTGCATCTAATGATGCTATACATAGTGTTTTGGGATAGTTAGTGCAATGTATAGTTATATCTTTGGGTTAGTTGCATTAAAGGAATAGTTTGACATTTTGAAATATACTCTTATTTGCTTCTTGGGTTAGATGAGAAGTTTGATAGCACTCTCACATCTGTGCGTTAAGTATGGCTCTGGTTCCAGGAGGGGATTAACTTAGTTTTGCATATAGATTGAAAACAGGTTGAAACAGCTAGCTTGTCCAAAGTTTAAAAAATCCACCTACAAGCACTGCTAAAGCTTACTAATTAACATATATATATCTCATTTGTTAATCCATACACAAACAGAAATGTAAAATGGTTTTTAGGGGAAGTTACATGCTTTAAATAGAGATGTCAGGTCGGGGCTAGTCTCTGTTCCACTAGCTTCTGTAACTCAATGCAGTCTCTCATTGACCATTTCTTTCATCAGTCAGTCTTTCTGAAAAAATCGAACTTGTTCCTGGGGCTGACACATTTGCATCCACTAGCACTTGGTATTAGAAGTTTGAAACCTTTGTGATTTTAACAAAGTTAAACAATGATAACTTTGTGAGCATTTAAAAAACTACAGATCCCATGAAAATATACCAGTGTGGCAGCGCGGGTATTTACATCATCGTAACTTGGTTTTGTCCATATCCATAAATTCACCAACGCTCTCTTTTAAAGTAATGTTCGCAACTGTTTATCTGTAGTCTCTGCTGTCTAAAAACATCTGCACTGCACCTCTCCTTCCTGTTGTTGTTACAGACATGTCTGAACTAACCTGTCAATGTGAGTTTTAATTTTTTAATCAACTAACCAAATACATCGGTCATCTGTCTCTCACGCCTCTCATAGTCAAGCTTCTCTTCCTGGTTTTATTACAAGAAGAAGCGCTTGCACAAGAATTTGCTGTATAATAAATGCTTTGCAAGTAGCTAAGGCACAAGCTACATTTTCCTGCACTAAATGTTTACTTCAGAAATTGTATGAATACTTATTATCAAGGTAGGTCAGAGTCACCGTGCAACAGCTGCCTTGAGTAATTTTTTTTTCCTCTAGTCAAGTTTAGAAGTCTGCCTCATGAAAATCAATGTCCTTTTCTACAACATAACTACTATATTTGGTTGTTTGGTTCATTAAGTTCCATCTGTCCTTGTAACTATGTCCATCCCCGCCATTTACCTCTGTGTGTTTTATGTATGAGGTGTATATAATAAAAGTTGTGAAATAATTGCTTACAAATAACTTTACTTTGTAACAGACTGTGTGTGTGTGGGTGTGGGTGTGGGTGTGTGTGTGTGTGTGTGTGTGTGTGTGTGTGTGTGGGTGTGGGTGTGGGTGGGTGTGTGGGTGGGTGGGTGGGTGGGTGGTGAAGTGGATGATCTTGTCATTAATGCAAAATCTTTACTCAGCACGGTGGTTCTTTGATTATGTCAACAACTTGAGTAAACCGAACAGGCAGCTGAATCCATGCGAAGCGTGATACAGGTAACTACAGAATTATACTAGTGGACTGCTTGTCGTTCAATGCAATTCATCCCCAGACATCATGTGACGAATAGCTCCTGTACGGTCGCGCTACGTTAAACAGTGGCCATACATCATGATGCAAATTCAAACACAAAGATGAAATAAAGAATGTGCATTGCAACATTTAATCTGATTCTCATGCTGCTGCCCACTGACATAGTTTTAAAGCTATTGTTATCCAATTTATGCTCTCCAATCGTCTTAAAATGCACATATTTAGATCAGGGAAATCAAAACCTCTGTTTTTGGACCTCAGTATTTCTAAAACCCTGCGTGCGGCCCTGTTTGTAACTGCCTGAAAAAGAAAAAAAAAGTTAGAAATCCCACATTATACTGAGTGCTTGCTGAAATCATGCTCTTTTTAGAATAATTAAGTTGATTTTCATTAAGTTTACGTGCAAGAATTAGTCAGGTAATCAGATGTAATTACATTTCTCTCTCTAAACAGTGTTTTCGTCACCTTTAGTGGCTATCAAATAGTGGACTTAATTATAATTGAGATAACATTTGGGTTTTTGCATGTCTAGTCCAGCGAAAGTGTATTCGCAGCACTACCCACACAAGCAAGCAGCCAAAAGCAAAAGCAAATAGACGCCGTCCTCCTGTCTCAGATAAGGACATTGGTGCCCTGAAGCTGAGCGGTTTGAAAGCATTTTTAATACATTTCGCACAGCATGACATTAACATGCTTGTTCCACAGCAGTTCTCTTGCATGTTGCTTGGTTGATTGCTCCACCACTTCAGTCCAGACTGAAGTGTCTCAACAACTATTGGATGGATTGCCATGGAATTTGGTACAGATATTAATGTTCCCTTCAGGATGAATTTGGTTGAACTTTGGTTGACGTTTAATCTAGAACCATCGTGAGATGAACATTTTTCTTTTTCTTTGGTTTATGACCAGATACCAGAACATTTAATGACATATCAGCCTCAGCTGTTTTTTATTTAAAGTGCTAATTTGCACGTTAGCAAATGTTAGCATGCTACATAACACACATTATACCTACTAAACATAATTCACATTATCATTGGGGGGGGGAATCATTTTTTCAATACTTCATGCCAGTATTTGACTGACTCCACAAACTACATTTCCATGCCTGATCTGTATCTCTCACTCTGTCTTTTATGAGCTGCCCGGCAGAACTCGTATTTGCTCACATATGTCGGCACCATTTGATTTTCCACTCCCCTCTGCACTTCATGTTCCACCGCTGTACTATGGTACATCTGTCCTTCCTCGCAGTGTCATTATCTATCTGACAGCCAAACATGACCTCTGTTTTCACACGCCACCTCTTCCTCATTACTGCTGCTCACCAGAGGAGAAAACACACTTGTAGCCCTGCTTTAATTTTGGTTGGGTTTTTTTTTTTTTTTTTTTTTTTTGCTTCAGATGTTGCTGAGATGAAAGGAAGGAGGGAGAGCTGAATCTGAATCGTGGGGAACTGTTCAGATGGTTTTCCACTTTAGACCAGTGATGTTTCTTTTTTGCCTCCCTCAACACACACCTCTTGATTGCATCTATTTGTTTTTCCGATGTAATGAGCACCTCACCCTTATGCTATCATGTTTTTAACTGTGCATGGCTTTTTTCTGTCTGTCTATTGAAGTTGGTGTGGGGGGGTGGTACACTAGGTAACACACTGATGAAACCACCTATTCTCACACAAGAGTACATTATTCTTCAGCTGCCCCGAGACATACACATACTTGAAAGACACTGAGTCATGACTCATAACAAAAACATTCATAGGACACAGAGGGTCAGTGTGGCTCTTTTTCTTCAACACCAGCAAAGATCTTGTTTATCTGAGCAGGACGCCTCCAGAATTTTTTTTTATTAAAGTTAACAGAAGCTTGGAGCGGGCCGAGCAGTGTTGTCCACTGACTCTGTGACGCACACTCTGTAGTATGTTAACCTGATACAACACTGACACGGACAATACGCTTACTCATTATCCCAGAGTTTAAAGGCTCAGGGGCCAGTCACACGTAACGGGGGTATGGGGAGTTCTTTGGTGGGAACACAAGTGGAAAGCATTTATCTGGTTGCAACTCGGTTTGTTATAGTTGCTTTTAGCACAGTGGTTAGTTGTTTGAAGCTCAGTTTGGAATCTTTGCAGGAATAAATGTGTACTTGTCTTGAAGGTTCTGTGGTCATACTGCAAGAGATGATAAAAATCATTCATCTGTCTTTGCGGTTCCAGTTTGATTATGACAGAAGAAAGGTTAATGATTATAAATTGTCTGTAGCTTGAAATCTAACTTTTAGAACATGAAACATACATGACTGAATTAATATAAGAATGAATAAGAAGACACAATTCTTCTACTGACATTGACAAATAAACTGTATTTTTACTCTGTAGTAGTTATTCCACTGCTGATCCCCGATCTGCTTAATGAGGTCAGTATCGGTACCGATACTGAATTGGACATCCCTCGTCCAGGCTGCATGGTGACATTTACATTTAAAGCTGATGGCTGTCAGAAGTCACTAGCCAGGTTTCCATCCAAATTTTACACTCCAGGTAATCAGCAGAAGAAATTGCAAATGGATGTGCTTTTCCACCCACTACCCAGGTGCTCATCCAGGCGCTTGTCATCTCTCATCTGCGCTACTACAACCCCCTCCTCACCGTTCATTTGTTCATTTAAAAGGGATGCACTTCCGAACATTCAATCAGTCAAGCTTTATTTGTATAGCACCTTTCATACAGGTTAGTGCAGTTCAAAGTGCTTCACATATGACAGACAACATGATAATAAGACAGCAGTGTAGACTGTAATAGAGTGAGATAAAATAATAAAATAGTTAGATTTAAAAAAATAGACAAAAAATTGGATAAAATATTTAAAAAGACAGCAAAGTAAAAACAAATCAATTCAATCATAAATACAATAAAATAATATAATAAAAATAATTAAATAATCATAATAAAATAAAGTAAATAATGTCTACAAACCAGTCTTAATCAAAGGCCTGGCTGAAGAGGTAGGTTTTCAGTTTTTGTTTAAAAATGTCAACACTTCCAGCTGCTCTCAAATCCGCTGGCAGACTGGGTAGACCAGACGGCAGAGCATTACAGTAGTCCTGCCTGCTCGACATAAAAGCATGCATCAGTTTGTCTGTGTCACTCAGAGAGTTTTTGATTACATGTAGTTCTCATTCCTGTCAAGTTCAATGCAAGTCAGTCTTCACACCTGCTGAATGAGCCACATTAAAGCAGCAAAAATTCATTTTGGAATCAACACGCATGAATAAACTGTTCTGGTGCCTCCAGGCCCTTTAACCCAGCAACTGCCTCCCCCTTCAGCCTCAAAAACTCCATTCAACTTTATGAAGCACTACTGAAAAAAAAAGCTTTGCTCCACCTCCATACACACATCTTTTGCTTTTGTAATAACTGTTATTGTTCATTGCAGACAAATGACTGTGGAAATTGACAGTATATGTTGACAGATGTACACACACACACACACACAAAGCTACTCAGTTATGAGTTTTTTTCCCTCATTTAAGTCATGGATTCATTTGGATAAAATTGTACCATGAGTGACCCCTTTTGGTTACTTTGGTAACTGCAGCATCTCAATCCTCAGCCATTGCACAGAAGGCTGCTACAGGCTCCTTCTGCCTGGTGTCATGAATAGGTAGCTGCAGCAGTTACTGTGGATATGAATGAATAAATAAATGAATGTGACTGTGTACAATAATACTAACTCACCTAAACAACTGTAGCCTAATCTTGAAGTGCAAAGATGTGTTCAGTGTATTACTTTGCATATTTTTTTTCCTTTTGCAAGCATGAGAATAAACTGAAAACAGGGTTCAGTGCTGCTTGTTGTTAACTAAAAATAAAAAATAAACTGCACTTTTAAGGCCACTTGATGAGTAGAACTGTCTAGCAACATATTTGCTGGGTCTAGACAAAACTCACATCCGCTGTCCAGGTTTAATATTTTAGGAAAATGTCCAAGGTTCACCCTTGCAACAGAGTGTACCAACCCGGGTTAAATGCCGGAAGAAACGTCACTAATTAACTTGGTACTGTTCCGTGTAAGTTCTTATTTTGCTGTTACGCCCCCGCGTCAGTTGCCCTGCCCCATCGCCTTAATATTATACATTGTACTAGTTTTCGGAGGGTCTGTCTGTTGCTGTTTCCCAGCGCTCCCGTCTTCATTAGAAATGACAGACTGACGCACCAGTGAGCGTTTGGTCCGCTTTTCCCAGCGCTCAATGGAGCGCCCTGAGCTGTGACGTCGACGGGAGGAGGGGTCCGCCGTGCGCTTAAATACACGGCTCCAGTCCGGACTTCAGACAGAAACGCACAGCAAAGCAAGCTACAGCATCTGCACTTACCGAAGGCTTCTCATCCGCCTTTTACGCACGCACAGTGCACGAACCCGGGTATAACCATGATTAAGAAAATGTCGCCCTCCGATAGCGATTTTGACATCCCAGCAAAGAACTGCTACAGGATGGTGATTTTGGGATCCACCAAAGTTGGGAAAACGGCCATCGTGTCCCGGTTCCTGAACGGGAGGTTCGACGAGCAGTACACGCCGACCATCGAGGACTTCCACAGGAAACTGTACAGCATCAAGGGAGACGTTTACCAGCTAGACATACTGGATACATCAGGGAACCACCCTTTCCCCGCCATGAGGAGACTGTCCATACTGACAGGTACTTATCAACAGATGTGTCTTTCTGTTTTTGCAAGAAGAATAGTTATAGAGAACCAGAAAGCAATGACGATCGTGTAAAAGTGCACTTTGAATGCTGCACAAACTGTGCGCGCCGTGCGCCTTGAGCGCATGGCTGCAGGATGCACCAGTGCATTTTATAGGCTACTGTAGGGTTAGAAAACACACAGGTTGCATGTCTAACAGTTTGCATGCGTCGAAAGCAAGCCAAGTTAACCAAAGCATCCTTCTCTCCCTCCAGGTGACGTGTTCATCCTCGTCTTCAGCCTTGACAACCGAGACTCCTTCCAGGAGGTGCAGCGGCTCAAGCGGCAGATCTTCGAGACCAAGTCGTGCCTGAAAAACAAGATCAAAGAGAACATCGATGTGCCTCTGGTCATCTGCGGGAACAAGGGCGACAGAGGGTTTCACCGGGAGGTGCAGCAGGAGGAGATCGAGCAGCTGGTGGCCGGGGACGAGAAGTGCGCGTACTTCGAGATCTCCGCCAAGCGCAACGAGAACGTGGATAAGATGTTTCAGACTCTGTTTACCTTGGCCAAACTACCTCACGAAATGAGCCCCGACCTTCACCGAAAGGTATCCGTGCAGTACTGCGACATGCTTCACAGAAAGTCTCTGAAAAACAAGAAGATGAAGGACATTGGGGAGGCGTATGGTATCGTTACTCCGTGCGCCCGGAGACCCAGCGTGCACAGCGACCTCATGTACATTAAGGAGAAGGCCATAGGAGGCGGCCAGGGCAAAGACAAAGAGCGGTGTGTGATCAGTTAGGCAGGCTGCGAGGCGCAAACTCAAAACAAATCTTTGAAAGTAGACGGAGCCTGGTGCGTCAGCTTGAGAGGCGACCTCTGCTGCCGGCTGCGCTCAAACTGACACAGGCGGTGTGGAGTCGCCGAGGCCGCCGCGCGCTCTGGCGCAGCGCTGTTTCCAAGGACACTGACTGGACACGCGAGTCCGCTAAAACTGCCAAAAACAGAAAAAAACAAAACAAAAAAACAACATTGCCCACGCGACATGTGAGAATGTAAGCTTGTTCTGTCAATCAGAGCCCAATGTGTGACGTGGCTTCATACCTTGTGAGACTCGCGCATTGATGCGTGAAATGTGTTTTGTTGACGTCATGCCTTTTACAGATGTCAGAGGGGAGAGAAAAGAGACTCTTGGCTCAATGTTGGGGTCTTGTTTACATCTTATCGTAGATTTTATAATGGCTAAGTACACTTGAATGTTTTGTTGCGATCTGAACTGTTTTGTTTTTTATAGTGAATGTATATTTATTGTCACTGTCATTTTTTTTCAAAGAAGTCAAACAAAATCGTAAAATACAATAAAAATAACACAAACTAAAACTTATTTTTCTGCTTTTCATTTCTTCTATCTTAAGTTATTTCTATACTCTTATACTGTCTATACTACACAACCCAAATATGCCTGCTTTTCACTTCATTTGTATCCAGAAGCCCCATGCAGTGAACACACACGCTGATACTACTGCCAAGTTTGAACCCCTCAGGCACCCTGCATTGTGCAATTTTGCGGAATAAGCATCGGTGGGCCAAATAACGGACATCTCTCGGCGTCCGCACAGTTTCCATTCATAAATCTCAGTATTCTCCGGAACAAAAATCCAGAAACGTGTGTCTCATTGCTGCAAAACCGATACAAATATCGAAATTGCCCAGCTGTCCTGCAGAATATAACATGATCAGAAAAGCTTTCAGCCTGCAAAATTCACAAACACCCTTAATACAGTGTAGATCTGCATGTGGCCCCTGGATCCAAACAGGAATAATGTTCATCAGATAAAGACAATATAGCACAGAGAAACTGGTTTCTGAGAAAGCAGGCCTTTCATGGATGTTTGAACAGGAAAGGAAATCAGTCTGATAGGAAACCATCTTATTGGTGTCACAAATCAGATCTGTTTGCACCACTGTGACTCCAGCTTTAGTAAAACAACCCAACTCCTAAGCCTTAATGAATTCACATGAATGAAGTGGACCCTCCTCCTCCACCTTTCACTTTCTCCGCCATCACAATGACTGAAGTGCCCTTGAGAGGGAAGCTTAAGTGAAATTTGTGAATACGTGTGAATATTCATATGCACACACACACGTTACATTTTCAATTTAAAAAAACAAATCGTGATGAGCTGTTACATGAGTTGGCAGATTAAACCCCTTTAGCAACAAAATGATCACTATGCCTGCATTTTAATAACAGGCTGTACGACAAATACGCCCCGCACAGCACGCTGGAGAATTGTAACACCTTGCTTTAAGAGGTTCAACCTTTTCCCCTGAGATGAAGCAGAAACACGCTGTCCAGTACGTTCCCTCTCTCTGACGTGACGGCTCCTCACTATCAGCAATAATCCTGTATACTGTGTACTGTCAATTCACACACACACACACACACACACACAGAGGGAGAGAGAGAGAGATCCTGCGTGTGTGTGAGAGAGAGAAAGTGTGTAAGGAGTCAGGGACACACAGCAGTGTACTGTAACACTGTCCTCCTAATAATCAGCAACACTATGTGCTTTACTCCTTGTTGCATTCATTATTAAAATGCATCGTTGTCTCCATTAGCTGAAGGGCAACATTTGTTTTTCTCCTTGTGAAACTTGTGCTTTGATTTCTAATCTGAGGGACAACAGCAGCACTCTTAGCCTGACGCCTGACACTCAAATAAAATACAGAAATATATTTAATAAGATCACGATGTACGAGGTTTACACACAGTAAATCATTGTGAATCAGTCCGAGCATCCATTTTTCATTATCACCATCACCCTCTCATACGGCAAAAGCGCCAACATTTGTACCAGCGTCAGAGGGGGAGAGGAAGGCCAGCATCACAGAGTAAATGAGGACAGAGTGTCCACAAATAGCACAGAACGATGAGAGCATGAGTTACAGTGCGGGAATTCTTCTTCGGAATGGGCCGTCAAACGTTGTTATCTGAAAATGTGTCAATCAAAATATCTCTGGCGCAGATGAGGATGGTCTGACAAACTCTCGGCTACAATGCATACATTACAGGAAACGCACAGTAAAGGCAGAGACCCCCAGAAAAGCCCGTGACATGAGCGCAATTTTAGCCAAATCCGCTTATTTCGTCAGTCGCTCAAACCTAGCCACACACACTCTATTTCACCAATAATTCCTTGCTTGAATTACAATTTGATGTAGTTTGAATTACTGTCACATTATGTTATGTTACACACACACACACACACACACACACACACACGCCTACTGATGGAAAAAAGCAAATAAAGCGAGAAACAAGTGTTCACATGCAAGGCCTGTGCTAAGTGTATGTACACGAGGAAATGAAAGGACACTTTGATTTTCACCGCTCAAACTTAGGTGACCTCCGCTTCTTAGAAATGTAACGTCACTGTAAATGAGTTATCATGAAATATTCCAGTCTATATTTGCTATTTGATCAACTGACAACGATCAGCCTGACATGCGTCATCCTAGACACAGGGCGAGGGAATGGAGATGTAATTGCCATTTTGGTGGAGGTCCGTAGGATTCTGCTAATCCAGGGCGATGTCGTAACGGACCTCAAGTGTGTTACAGCAAGGTTGGGAACATCAGGAAGTCCCCCAGAGAGCTGAGGTGGCCTTATGCGCGCGTCGTCCCAGTTATTCTGGGAGAGACAGGAGCAGAGACGAGACGCTGCACTCTGAGAGTAATATCTGAGAGCAATTTGCAATGTTCTGTGCATCCCTGGAGTTATTTTGTGATTACGTTACTCTAGGTGTGCTCACTTTCCAGCAACCAATCTAGTGGACTTCCTGCTTTTTTAGGTCACACACATCCTATTTTTATCTGGACAGTGCCGTCTGTGACATTGGTGTTTCATTATTTGTCCCGTATTTTGACTGAGTCTGGTTTTGAAGTGGTGTCACTTCATGCCCTGCGCTACAATGTCAGTTTTTATTGCAGTCTGTCAGTTGTGCTGACAGACTGCATCGCATGTTGCTCCCGAGCAGAGACCCTCATCAGGCCAGAGGTCGTTCTCTGCTGTTCCCAGACATTACCGCATGGTGCTGACATGCAGAGGGTGACACGGGAGTGGACTTTCTCTCCTGCCTCATCAAAAGCCCACTTTTACTAAAAAAAAAAGTTCCTGTCCCGTCCCAATCCAGGAAGAACGCCGCTCCCGTTGACTCTTTTTCCTGTCCCGTCCCAGTCACATGATGAATAGTGAATCCCACAGGATTCATGAAAAAATGTCAGCCTCTGTGACATGTGGAGAGATAAACTAACTAGCTTCTTTTTGGGTTTTTTGGGGTTTTTTTTTACAAATGTAGTAATGGGTTTGCTTATATTACCATTTTATTGCTCGTTTCACCAGAATAAAGTAAAGAATCCTGCATTTCATTCAAACCTGCAATAATTGTTTCTTTGGCCGCTTTAGGGCAGCAGATCAAGCTGTAAAAACAACATTAACATGTAGCTAACGTGTAACATTGGTTCATTTACACATCCAGCTGACAAAGAGCAACATTAGCATTCAATGAAAAACTTCATTGCATTACTTTTTTGGTATGCCAACTTTTTTATCCCAGCCATAACCATATTTTCTAAGTCTAATAAACTTTTTTTTTCTTTCTTTCTTTTCTGGCATTTCCATTCAGTTTTTAATGCACAAATTGCATAAAACAGATGGATGGAAATGTCACCTCTTTTGTGGCATAATTACTTTTTTTTTTCACTTTATGGCAAGAAACTAGAAATTTCAGTTTACATTGCATTATTTCTGCAGTCTTACAATATTATAATATTGATTTATATATTTTTCTGCTTTAACATAAAAAATGAATTACATTCTGGTCTAATTTCTGTTACGATGAGTGTAGAAATTAGTCTGTGCATCATTGTTGAATGTCAAAGTGGCAGCTCATTAAAATCTTACGTTTATCACAGATTTTTTATTATTTTTTTTAATCCCTGAAACGTTTGCTGCTATCAGACTCCAGTGATGCAGCTGCAACTAACCGGACGTGGCTTCACATTTGGCCAGTCATAAACAGGAATGAGAAAACTTTACCAAGCAATTAAAACAGCAGCTGTTTGTTAAACAATAACGTGTTTTTTATCACTGCAGTGGATAATTTAAAAGAAAATAACACATTTAATTAGAAAACCTTCACTTCAGCCTCTCAACATGGGTCTGATTTCACCTTTGCTTTTTTTCTGCTATTTGATATTCTAGGATTGCTCTTATTACTTAAACACTGCTGCTGTGTGAATAGTGACTATCACTATCCAGCATTTTCCTCTGAGATGGGAACTTTGCTTCCTTATATTCATTCTCCTCAAATTAAATCTTGTAATAACAGACCGGTCAACTGAAAAACTATACAATCCCAATTTGAGCCATAAAAACGAATTGAGATTGTTGGGTAACCTCTGAGCCCTGAGTGTTACGAGCTATATTGCACGACAACTAGCTATGGATGTACTACCCAGTTGGCATGGACATTTTTGTAAGAAATGAGCATTTGAATTATCTTGGCCTCCTGATCTTTGCAGATTGTGTAGCAGAGGAAGGACAGCCCTCTATTTTCAGTCTGACAGGACCGGCCTGTAGACATTTATTACACAACACAGGGCTGAGTGGATGGATAGTTGTTACACTAAACTGTCACCTCTTACATAAAATGATTTACTGATATGGGGATGATGAGTAGTCCATCTCTGGCAGCACCAGTCTCAATCCGTAATGTATTTATGTTTCAGCAGAGCACCACAGCAGACTCAGACATGGCTCAGACATGCTTAGATCAAACTGATAGGACAGGCCTCGATTACATAGTGACATAACAACATACTGTACACTCAGTTTCCAGTTTATTAGGTCCACCTACTATAGCTGATTCAACTTTATGGCCACTCTGAATCTCACGGTTTATGTCCGAAGCCAACGTTCAATGCAGGAAGCGATGTGCCCATTATGCAGTGAGGCAAAGTGGTCAGGGTGGTGGATGGGTGTGTAGCACATTTGACTTTTATGCAGGAAACCAAAGTGTGCGTCCCATCGCAGATCTGCAATTAATGCTCACCTTTCAGTTAATGATCTTTCTCGATCTTTCCCTTTCCTTAACCAAGTGCTTTAGTTGCCTAACCCTAACCATATAACAGTAGTTAATTTACCATAACTATGGACACACACACACACACACACACACACACACACACACACAAAAAAAATGTTGTCACTGAACATATACCAGGGTTTTGCAGAATCATCCAATATAGCCGTTCTTGTCTGGCAATAGCATTGCAGCAGCATTTTGTGGTGCTGTTCAGTCATACTGTATTATACTGAGAGGTGTTTCTAATATTCAGTCCACCCTCTCCCCATATTTCCTTTCACTCTGCACGTTTAGCCATCAAATAAAGACACAATACCAACTACAAACTAAAAACTCTAAAAAACAAACAAAAAAACAAATACACTTGATTTATTCTTTTGGAGTAATTAAGTCATTGTAGTATGGCTGTAGCAGAGAGATTAGTCAATCAACAGAAAATTAAGCTGCAACAATTTCGATAATTGATAAATCATTTAAGTCATTTTTTAAGAAAAATGACAAAAAATTATGGGACAAAACAAGCAATGTCAGTTTGTCAGTTTGAGCTTTGGGAAAAAGTAATGGGCATCATTCACTCTTTTCTGACACTTTATAGACTAAACTGATTAATCAAGAAATTAATTGGTGGATTAATTGAAAAGCAATAGGTTTCAACAGGGAAAAGAAAACTTCCCAAAAAAGTAGATGCATGGTTAAACTTATTTTAATTTTTAGGACATAAATTGAGGCTAGGCAAGTAATAAAATATAATATATATATATATATATAGACTGAACATTATTGTGTACAAAACCATGGTTAAAAGGTCATATGTTTTCATTATGGGCAGTTAGTCATATTGTAATAGTAATCTTTTCCCCCCAAGACAGATGTAATTTTTAAACAGACAAATTTAGCAGCTAGCCATGAGCCTGGGATTATACATTTACAGATCTAACAATGCTTTTAGCCTTTATATTGATTCAGAGTTAAATGCACAGTTTTGTGACTTTGCATCAAACTTCTGATGCATGTCAGAGATGCTCTCCAGACCCAGATTAAACCTTGCACCTCCATAGCCAGGAAACTGGCCAGCAAACTGGCTGGTTGGCGGTTTTACCATTTACCATTCCAAGAACAAGTTATGTACCGAGCCAAATTCTTGAGAAAAATTGGCAACTGTCAGGCACAGAATTGTCCAACAAAGAAGTAGCTGAAAATGTTCCTCAAGATCTCAAAAAAAGACTGAATAGCGATTGATTTCTGAACATGATATCACACTTGTAAATATGAATGGATGTTAGTGCTAGGCGACTGACCTGCCACTGCCTAGTTAGTATAAACTTACTAGTTAAATTGCAGGAAGAGTGTCCTGCAGGAGTCAATGCCACCCTGTTGTGTCATGTGCATACATAGGAACTGAATGCATGCAATCATATTATGTACTCATAGGCCATTTACATCCTAACCAGGTTTAACCTACACTTGGATTGCCTGTATTGTGGATAGTTGCTGATTCGTGTAGACCAAACATGGTCAATGATTGATTGGTTGCCTTCCAGCCGCAGCCACCCACATCCTCCTCCGGACACTGCAGCACATGGTCAAGTTGACTCTGGTTAGGCTGTAACTGAGCCACAGGAAGTATACCATAGTTAAAAGGTAACATAATGTGTTTTTTAAGTTTGCACTTATATTTTGTCCATATGAATTACACAATTCATGTTTAAAACGGGATTAATATCTTGTTTTCGCAAAAAAATTAAGTAATATTTTTCTCAAACTAATCAGTTAATTATGTTATTTTCTGGAGAAAATGGCCTTTTGTTTGTTGAAGATAATTAACCCGCTATGTATCTCAAGAAAACGACTTTGTTACTAAAAGAAATTGAGATAATTAAATTGTGAACCTGAGATAACGGGATAAAATAAAATTACTGCAACCGCAGCTGTTTTTGGCTTACGTACAATCATGTCCTGCAGGAAATTTCAGGCTAGGTAAACGATAAACATTTGATCTCTGACAGCTAAGTGTTAGTAAAAATCTAATTACAGTTGTATGCAAAAGTTTAGGAACCCCTGACAATTTTCATGATTTTCATTTATAAATATTTGGGTGTTTGGATCAGCAATTTCATTTTGATCTATCAAATAACTGAAGGACACAGTAATATTTCAGTAGTGAAATGAGATTTATTGGATTAACAGAAAATGTGCAATATGCATCAAAACGAAATTAGACAGGTGCATACATTTGGGCACCCTTGTCATTTTGTTGATTTGAATACCTGTAACTACTTAGCACTGATTAATTGGAACACACAATTGGTTTGGTGAGCTCATTAAGCCTTGAACTTCATAGACAGGTGCATCCAATCATGAGAAAAGGTATTTAAGGTGGCCAATTGAAAGTTGTTGTTCTCTTTGACTCTCCTCTGAAGAGTGGCAACATGGGGGCCTCAAAACAACTCTCAAATGACCTGAAAAAAAAGATTGTTCTACATTATGGTTTAGGGGGAGGCTACAAAAAGTTATCGCAGAAATATAAGCTGTCAGTGTCCACTGTGAGGAACATAGTGAGGAAATGGAGGAAATATCAGCAGATTCTTGAGAATAATGTTGAGGAATCAGTCACAAAGTTGAAGTTACGCCGGGGCTGGATATTTCAACAAGACAACGACCCAAAACACTGCTCAAAATCTACTCTGGCCTTTATGCAGAGGAACAAGTACAATGTTCTGGAATGGCCATCCCAGTCCCCAGACCTGAATATCATTGAACATCTGTGGGGTGATTTGAAGCGGGCTGTCCATGCTCGGCAACCATCAAACCTAACTGAACTGGAGATGTTTTGTAAGGAGGAATGGTCCAAAATACATTCATCCAGAATCCAGACACTCATTACTGGCTATAGGAAGCGTCTAGAGGCTGTTATTTCTGCTAAAGGAGGATCTACTAAATATTGTGATTTTTCTGTTGGGGTGCCCAAATGTATGCACCTGTCTAATTTCGTTTTGATGCATATTGCACATTTTCTGTTAATCCAATAAATCTCATTTCACTACTGAAATATTACTGTGTCCTTCAGTTATTTGATAGATCAAAATGAAATTGCTGATCGAAACACCCAAATATTTATAAATGAAAATCATGGAAATTGTCAGGGGTTCCTAAACTTTTGCATACAACTGTATATACAACATAACCCTGCAAAATGTTTGGTAGACATGTAAATTGGAAAAGCAGAAGTACGTATTGAGCCCAAGCTCTGAATGATACTGTTTTTCCCTTTGTTTTCTGTCTCACTCACACAGAGACAACAGGAAGACACACAGTGGTACAAAAACATACATACACCAACACATGTTCACTCACAACCACACGTGAAAATTGCTCACAAATCTAATTTTGGTGCATCTGCAGCCGTGCTGTCTGTCCATCCACTGTGTCTGTGTGCCCAGATGACTGCTGCCTCTTGCTGTCAAGAGACGATGTCTGTCATTTAAAGTTAACATTTTGCTGCTGCTGATACGTACATGGCACATTGAGCAGATTGAGAATCAAAATGCTATTCAGTATGGGTTAAAGACACTGTGTTTGGTGTCTGGTCATTTAATATCCTCCTGTGGTCTCATGGAGTCTTCTCACAGCACTTATCAGATTTAATGAAAAAGATGTGCTGGACAAATGTAATAGTAAGGACTGGACTGAGTTATTTACAGCACACTGCCAGGAAATTTGAAAAATGATGAATTTAAGGACCGTAAAACAATGGAAATGGACATGTTTATGTTAATGTTTTTTTATATAAGCGCAAATCATGATGTGATAGTTATCATTTATTGTTTTTGAGTATTGTGTTTCAAATGTGCTGTCTGCATCTTGTCTGAAATTACTAAAATGTTCAATTATGTAGTTATAACTCAAGATTAGATCCACTTCTCATTTCTCATTGAAGAATCCAGAATCTATGAATATGGGAATATTTACACAAAATAATGCTCACGTGTTAAAACTCAGTAACTTTCCACCTTCAGCAGGTGAATATAAAAACAGCCTTCTAGTGTCTCTGCACATACATCATTCTGCACAGTGAACATCCAAGTGAAGTAACAATGAGCAAAAGAGGAGGGGGACTTAAATGGATGTCCAAAAAAAGAAGCACAATGTTGTTTAGTGGCTAACCTGTAGTGTCAGCTGCTACTGCTACTGTAACTTAACATTCATTTAACATTAATTCACAAATTGAGTAAAGAGCTATGAATTTGAGAGCAAGTGAGTTAAAAAAAACATTACTCCTGACACCTGCCAGACTCCGTACCAAGCTAATGGATTGACCTGTTCAGGCGTCGTAAGGACAGACACTTCTTTTTTGCAATTTTTTTTTATCAGGCAGACGTCTTTTTTTCCAGAACTTGCTCATCTACTTATCCCTGCAGAAGGTCTCCACTCCACGCTGCTCCTGCAGGATTTTCATGTTTTGTTCTTGGATCAACAAGCAGCAGAGCAGCAGGGATGAGACAAATGCATGTATGACGAGGAGCTTTTTATGAGAAGCAGATGATTTGTGTGCCTTGCGTGTGACGATAATCTGCTCCTCCAAAGGCTTTAGATCGGAGCAGACAAGACACAGTCCCAAGTGAAGATTCAATTATCGATGACATAAGGCGCTTTCATCAAAAGTCTCTCTGATGTGAGTTTGGGAGTGTGTGTTTATGTGGAGGCTGATCCACTGACGCACAACATCACTCAAACAGAAACAATATAACAGGCGTCTTACGGCCATGTAAACCCGCCAGGTCTGGTGGTGGATTTGATGCACCGCGGGTGGGCGATGACTCGAGGGTTTGAAGGACTTAATTGCCTTGTTGTGGTGCATGTGCCGACTATCCCACATGTTGCTGTGCTTAATCACTCTGCAGCTCTGTTAATGTTAGCTGTTTTTGTAGATCTTCAGGTCGATATTTGAGCTTTCTTCCACTGTGACACGGAGTGAGCTCCATCTCTAAGAGTGCTGCTTTGACAAAATGCTGACAGTAATGAAATTAACAGCTTGTGTGAATGGATCGTGAATAAATGTAGTCCTTCCTTAACAGAATGAGTATATTTTTCATGGACTGGAACATTTTAAGTGATGCAGCTCTGGAAATTATTCCCAGTATAATGATTTTTTGGAAAACATTTAAAAATGAACTCTTCAACTACATGTTTTTCAATCTGGGCTGCTTTTTTTCCATGCAAAGAAGAGAAGTACACGTGCTATTCCTCACCGCTGCTCTGTTATGTTGAATCAGCACTGAGAGCTGTGGTATGACACACAAAGTTAATGCTGGGTTTCTATTATGGATTTGATCAAAATGAGCAGGATTTTAAAGAACTATGTCATGTGTTCACTGGCCTTTGGGTCAACTTGTATGTTGAGAACATCTCTGTTAGCCTATATTATTTGCTGTGCTCCTCAGTGTTAACAATTTTGTTCAGGAGGCAGAACCCCCGCACAGCAGCGAGGCCAGACGGTATCTCCATCCACCCTGAAGCACTGTGCCGATCAGCTGTCTCCGGTGTTCACAGACATCTTTAACACCTCACAGGAGACATGCAATGTGCCAGCGTGCTTCAAATCCTCCACCATCATCCCCGTCCCCCAAAAAACCAAGGACCACAGGACTTAACGACTACAGGCCTGTCGCCCTGACCTCTGTGGTAATGAAGTCTTTTGAATGCCTTGTGTTGTCCCACCTCAAAGCCATCACAGACTCCTGGACGCACTACAGTTTGCCTACAGAGCCAACAGGTCTGTAGACAGTGCAGTAAACATGACCCTTCACTTCATCCTCCAGCACCTGGACCCCTCAGGAACCTATGCCAGGATCTGTGGATTTCAGCTCAACACTATCATCCTGGCTCTGCTGCAGGACAAGCTCTCCCAGCTGAGGGTGCCTAACTCCATCTGCAGGTGGATAACAGACTTCCTGTCCGACCAGAGGCAGCTTGTGAGGCTGGGGAAACATGTCTCTGACTCAGCTGCACCTCCAGTCACCACTCCGTCAAGCTCCTGAAGTTTGCAGATGACATCACCCTCATCCCTCCACTTGGTGACCTAGTGCAGTCAGAAAAACTTGGAGCTCAACGCTCTTAAGACAGTGCAGATGGTTGTGGATTACAGGAAGAACCCAGCCCCACCCACCCCCATCACCCTGTGTGACTCCCCTGTTGACACTATGGAGTCCTTCCACTTCAAGGGCAGGGCAAGGGCAGACTGCAGCGTACTTTATCATTCGCTCCACAGAGAAGGTGATTGGCTGCAATCTACCTTCCCTGCAGGACCTGTACGCCTCCAGGACTCTGGCGTGCAGGAAAGATTGTGGCTGACCCCCTCCCAACCTGGACACAAACTGTTTCAGACACTCCCCTCCCCCACTAACACTGACTCTCATAGAGAATGAATACTCATACTGTAAACTTTTTTACATTCCCATGTATGTAAATATTTTGCACATTGCACATCCCTGCACAAACTGTAATTTAAATAACATATTGTACCATTGTACATAATCTTTATTATTTTCTTACCTTTTTTTATATTCTTTAATATCTTTTTGCCAATTATATATTTTTTCATTTATGATTCTTGACCTGCAGTACTTGCTTTATATTTCTGATATTTCTACTATGTTTATTTTTTTGCACCAAAATACCAAAGCAAATTCATCGTATGTAAAAACCTACCTGGCAATAAAGCTGATTCTGATTCTGATTTAGCATACTTTATGTGGAGTGTGAAAAAGCATTACCAAAAGTAAGAAGGCTGACCTTTTACCTTATAGAATGATAGTAGTAGATTTTATTGCATATATAGCTTGTAGACTCAATAAGTGAAATGTACTCAAGTGGTATGTTATTAAAGGGGCACATTAAGATCAGTTTTGTCAGCCTGGGAAACATTTGTACAATCTCCTCTGTGGTTCTGGAGGAGCTTTGTCAAGTCTGAGAAAATAACCCTGATGATGTCAGATTGTGCTTAGAACAAGCCGTTTTTATCTACAAAGGGAGCCGGTCTCCTTCCACGGAGGTTGGCATGTTGCACCGCCATGTTTCTACAGTAGCCCAGAACGGACAAACCAAACACTGTTATAGTTTGAAGATTTTTCATTTCCTGTTTTATTTTCTAGTATTCTCCTTCCCTTGTGTGTCTTGTGGTTTTACTTCCTGTCTTTGTTTGCTTTCCCTCCAGTTTTGATTGTTGTAGCCCTTCCTTAATTGTTTGCACCTGTGTCTCGTTGTTTCACCTCCCCTAGGGTATTCAGTCCGGGTCTCTGTCTTTATTCAGTGTGGGATCATTGTTGTTTCTGCATGGTGTGAGTCCTGTCTGGTGATGCTCCCATCTTGAGTTTTGTTCTGGGCTTATGGGTGTTCCTGACATTTGTGTGTGTCGCCATTGGGTGCACTTTTTGTTGTACCTGGTTCCTGTGCCCAGTTCCCCAGCATTCTTACTGTGAGTTCTGTATTGGATTCTTTGTCTCCTTTGGACCTTGGCTGGATTCTGGATTTTGTACCTTGCCTGCTCCCTATTGGACTGTTTAGCCACATTGGACTCACTTCCCTTTTTCCACAACTGCCAGCCGGTAACCCATTTTCCAATTACCTGTTGGTTACCTGTCTGCCTGTACCTGCCTGTAAACCATCACCCCAATAAACATTGTAGACATCTGGCTACTTCACCTCATACTGCTTCCTGGTATTCTGCATTTGGGTCCACATACTACTACCCGCCATACGACAAACACTGGCTCTAGATAGGACCGTTCGTGTTTTTCATGAGTTTTGTGGCCACAGTAGTTTCTCCTACATGTTTGGAGGGTGAGGCGAGCTGTATTCAAACTGATGCAAACTGCAATTTCACCGCTAAATGCCACTAAATCCTACACACTGAGCCTTTTATCAGAAAGCCTGCGTTACAAACTGGGGGCAGTGATGGACAGATGCGGGCATTTAACCATCAGAGAGGGTCTACTGAAAGACACTGAACTGCATTATAGGATGCAGCATTTTTAGCTTGACCCATACTTCTACCAAAAACATTTTTTTTAAATATGTCTCATTTTATGGAAGTGCACTACTAAAGGAGTACCCCTTAAGGTTGATGCCAGGTTTCTTACCAGGTTTAGTGGTGTGCAAAATATGGAGGGTCTCTGACTGCTTAATTGAAACCTAGTATGCCCTGAAAACCTCAAAATCTAATTTTTTGGGGGGGGGGTCATAAAAATTTAACTAATTTAATGTTTATCTATACCAGGAAGTTTATTTGCAGGAAATTGTTGATGTCAAATCTTTTCAAAATAATAAAAAAAACACAAAATATATAATTTTAGTAGAGCAAATGCAGCAGCATTTCTTATGATCTTTTGGTATGTTGGTTGGATGGATGTTTGTTTGTTTGTATAGGCCTACATCAGTGCCTATACAATCTAGAAGTGGCTCACACAGCACAGGAGCCCCCCATTGTCTTAGTTTATTTCAGAAACTAAGGTTTAGCAAGGTATTATCTTTGCAACAATATCATGAAAGTACTTTTAAAAAAAATATATCCTTGTATGTTTCTTGCAAGTATTCATATTGTTGTGCTGCCTTGCGATTAAGTGGCACAGTCTCCCATTAACCATCAGCATCTCATAGAAATGGGAAAGGATGCTATCAGCACATTATTTTCTTAATTATATATTATTTAGTACAGTTCATTTTGTACAATATGATTTTATGTGTGTCCTTATGCAATAAGTGTCCTATTTTCTTTCACCTCTACTCTTCTGGACGTAGAGCGATATTGATGGGTTCAGATCACATAATCATGGTCTATTTTACACCTCGGATGGAAAGAGGTCAGGACAGTGGACTTCCAGGATTAACAGCAGGTAACTGCTCAACAACCTCCACAAACATGGTGTATTCCTTTTAAAGCAGTTGCATGTTATATAAAATACTGCATTTTGCACCTCACTGTTAATGTGGCGGAAACAAATTTTATGGTGGATTAGTTTTGACCTAAAATAAGAACTTATGTTGTGTGTTGTGTTACACACCGATAAGGTCACTCGCATCTCTTAGGTTCCTGCTATCTGGGTCAAAGCAGTATTTCAGCCATCGGCAATGACAAAAATGCCTGCTATCTCATTGACTGCTAATACGACACAGTTTAGAAAGGGACAATTCACCCCAAAATCAAAAATACATATTTTTCCTCTTACCTGTAGTGCTGTTTATCCATCTAGATAGTTTTGGTAATATCGGCCATAGAGATGTCAGCCTTTTCGCGAATATAATGGAACTAAAAAAAATACATTTAAAAACTTCTGCCTGGTGATACGGTTGGTGGGTGTAAATAGGACTACAGGTAAGTGGAAAAATATGTATTTTTGATTTTGGGGTGAACTGTTCCTTTAAAGATGATAACCTGCACACCATGTGCTAGCAGAATATGGTACTCAACTGCTAAATTCACGGGGTTTCAAAAGTTTGGATGAGTCCAAAGGACACTAAGGCATTGTTGTATTCAGTTTACAGGATTCATCACCTAACAATATTCAAGATACGGTTGTAAATACCAATAATTAAAATAATTTCATAGAAATTAATGTACATCTTGTAAGTTTTTGGGAATAAGCAGAAGACCTTTATCAGCAGTGCTAGCGATGTTAGCCACCATGAACAGACAAAGATGAGACCGCCATCTACAAAATTATTGTCTACTGACATTCCAAGGACAAAGAGTCCGTCCACACTGTTTGACTAACAGGTGATGTCTGGAGGCAGTTTGAATTAATAAGACTTCAATGGAGATTCACAGGACCTACCATTTTTTTCTACAGGCATTTGTGTAGAATTGATGGATTGGAGGTTGCCTCAAAGCTAAGTCTCAAGCTCATCACCATCATGCTAATTTCAGTGTGTTTGAGTAACAAGGGTTAGTGGCAGTTTTCTCCAGAAAATGTATCCAAGTTATTAATGTCATCTAATGTGACTGACTTCATTTTGGGAGGAATTTTAGTGACTTTAATTTTCATCATTTACCATGTGTGTCACAGAGTAATAATTGTCAATTGTGTCCAAGCTAGCACAGCACATGATTCCACTAACCGTGAAAATTAGCCATTAAAAATAGTTGCTACTGATCAAATCTTGTTATTTAGCAGTTAGCATGGATGAAATAAAGGAATTTGTTGTTATTGAGTGGAGGAGTCCACAATGACACTTCTGTTAAAGACATATAAAGTTTAGTTTTGTCCACTTCAGATATTCATCTGTTGCCAGTGGTGAAATGTAACTGTAATGTACAATTACTCAAGTAATGTATTTCAGAATGATTTTGAGGTACTTACTCTTTTTCTCAGTTTTATGTTACTTTAAACAGTGCCTCTACTCCATAAAATTTCAGAAGAAATATTGTTGTTTTTTTAACTCCACATCTTGAATATTGAGTACTTTTACTCTCGATACCATACTCTATAGTACATTTTGCCGATAATACTTGTGTACTTTTATTTATGTAAAATTTTGAATGCAGTACTTTCACTTGTAATGAAGTACTTTTACACTGTGGTGTTACACCTTTTACATATGTAAAGAATTTGAGTGCTTCTTCCACCATTCTCTGTTGCACATACAAGTTTTCCTTATAACATGCTTTAAAATTTTTAAATATATACTTTTCAGGGTCAAGATGAGTTAAAGCAAAATGAGATCTGTAATATAATAATAATAATGTAATTATCTGGCAAATGCTTGAAATATTATAACATTTATAACATAACTAAAATATAATAACGCTAACACTGAAATAAGACACACAGAACCACATGCCTAGGTATTCTCATTTTAAATTTCTGTTTGTCTAAGTCTGTGTGTAATTCTGTAATGTTCCAGTGTAGTTCTTCATAACTAAATGATCATTTGTGATTAATCAGTAACCCTAGTTTGGTATTCCTCCCTCACTAAATCAGCAGGTGGATGATTTTACAGGCAGGGACAGGAAATCCTACAACCCACGTGCTAATGTTTACATCTGCAAAGAAAGGAAGATATTGACTGTGAGTTGTTGTAGCGTTAAACATTCTTGGTTAAGGTATTTGTACGGTATGTACCACTAGTTCAAATTGATAAGCTGTTATCTACTAATAGAGACATTCAGCAATAGGGAAAGTAAAATTATTGTAGGCAGATGTCCTTTTAAGTAATACAATGATTGACAGTTCCCTATTTCACCCAGACATCAATATAAACCATTTCTACACCATTCTCTTCTCTGGGCTGTCATCAGTATTTGATTCTAAATTTCAAACTGGAAAAACATGGCAGCTGTTTTGGAAATGTCATATTTCTCCCAAGGCAATTTTAAGCCATACAGATCAAGCTACATTTAACATCTGTGATGTCATTTTCTAATAATCCACCAGTGCCTTGCTTCAGTGTGTAACTGGGTCATATTTACAGTAACGTTTTATTCATATAATAACACAAAATCTGTTAAAATATATACCTTACTGGGAGCACCTCCAAAGTAAATATGCATACACTGTGTATCTGTAAGGTTCAAGTTCAAAGCCCTACCTCCATGTCTTCCTCTATGGTTTCCACTATAAATTTCTTTTGTCCCCTTCACCTCTGCCCTTTGTATTATTCTTCTGTGGGAGGGGTGGGTGTCATTTTTTGTCTATTTATTATCATATTGTGACTGTTTATTGTGAATATTTTTGTTATCACACTACCCCAGCCAGCCCTATTATTTGACCCTTGCCATCAGATCGCAAGGCTGTTTCTGCAACTACTGCCCATCATATGGGTTTAAAAAAATATATATATTTAACCTTGATTTAACCAGGAATAAAACTCATTGAGATTAAAAATCTCTTTTTCAAGAGTGTCCTGGCCAAGACAGGTAGCAGCAGATAAAACACGGTTGCAGACATAAGACAAACATAAAACAATTTACAATAAAAACAAAGAACTAATTATAAGATATAGAAACAATCTTCAAGACATCTACAGCCAGATGTATCTGCTTCCCAGGCATTTAGAATCGCTTTAAACACGTCTAATGAGACCAGCTCCCAAAAATTCAAGTGATTTTGAAACTGATTCCAAGCCGAGGGAGCAGCATACTTAAACACCCTTTTTCCCAGTTCAGTACGGATTTCAGTCAGTCAGTCATCCAGTCAGTAGAAATAAGTCCTGGGAGCGAAGACAATAACTTCCCATACGTTTTTTTTAGGATGTAGATCTGTAGGTAAGAGGAAAGCAGTCCAAGAATAGTCTTGTAAATAAGATTATGCCAATGATTAAGCCGAAGGGTAACCAATGCAGACCATCCAACACGATCATACAGAGAGCAATGGTGAGTAAGAGCTTTGAGATTTGTAATGTATCTCAGTGCTCCAGGGTAGACAGTATCCAGCGTGTGTAGGCATTGTGATGATGCATGCATGTATAAAACATTGCCATTGTCCAGTTTCAAACCAACAGACTGTTTATTTTGACAGTCCTATACTGAAGTTGTTTGTTGTCAAAGGAATCAATAAAATCATTTACTACTGTTTTTTCCTACAACCTGATTGAAAATTAGATAAAATACTTTTAGTAGATAAGAACTCTTTTAGTTGTTCACTCACAAGGGATTCAAAAACCTTAACTAGGACAGATAATTTGGAGATGGGCTTGAAAATGATTAGGACAGTAGGCTCACCCCCTTTCAACTTGGGGAGAACAAAAGCAGATTTCCTTATAAGGGAATTTCGTTTGTTTCCAGGGAGAGATTAAAGAGGTATGTCAAAGGTGGGGCGATAAAATCAGCTGCCAGTTTTAAAAAGTAAGGCTCCAAGTTATCAGGACCTGCCGATTTTTTTGTGTCTAAAAGTTTGAGGGCTTTATGCACCTCTGAGACTGTAACCAGATTAAAACTAAATTAAAACTGAATGACCGTCAGAACAAACAATAGGTGAATTTTAATGAGAAATGTTGAAAGAGTCGAACAAGAAACCAGAGGCAATGAAATGCTCATTAAAACAAGCAAGCATTTCTGCCTTATCAGAGATTTTATGTGTCCTTAATGATGCAGGGTGGAAATTCTGTATTATTTTTATTTCCAGCTAAGGACTTAATAGATGTCCAAAATTTAAAAGGATTGTTCAGATTGTTTGAAGTTTTGGTGAAGAAATGATCAGCTTTGGCTTTTCTAATTGCAACTGTGAATGCATTGCGCAGTCGCCTGAAGAGCAGCCAGATCATGAAAGAACTCTTGTTCCATAAAATGTTTCATATCACGCTTTATTATATGGTTTTGGGAATTATTGTATTTCTAACTCTGGCAACAACACAGTGGTCACTAACTTCATTTGCGAATACAGAGGCAGCTGTGTATTTATGAGGGTCATTGGTTAGGATTAGATCAATTAGAGTTGCTTTTTTCAGGACATTTCAGATTCGGTCTGGTGGGACTATCAACAATCTGAAAGAGATTTAGTGAATCACAATAAGTTTTAAAATCATCAGATACTGGTTGTAGCCAGTTCCAGTTTAGATCTCCAATAATGACAGTTTCATTAAAATTGAATTCTGATAGAAGCTGTATTAAGGAGGGTAGAGCACCACTGACAACTGCAGGTGTCCTGTAGCAACCAACAACAGTAATATGAAGTGTTTTAGAGACCTCAAGATCAAGAGTTAAAAATTCTAATTGCTTACTCAATGATGTAGAGAGAAGCATATTCACATGAAACTTATTTTTGATATACATTGGGACACTTTTGGGTTGGTCAGTTCTATATATATTATAATCATCAATGCTGATATCCATATTCAGAACAGATTTGCTCAGCCAAGTTTCGGATAAAACCATTACATCAGCATCAGTTAAGTGTGCCCAGATACGAATCATATCAGTTTTAGCGATCAAACTGCATACATTCAAATGAATAAAGCCAAGACCAGTCCTTAATTTAAAATCGGCAGGTGTGTTAAATCATATAGACGGACCAATTCCACAGAGCCAGAGGAGAAGAAACGCTGCAGGGGTAACAGTCAGACACCTGGCGCACAGCCAGATGCCCACGTTCCTCTGCATGTTGCATCCAGATTAGCGAGCACTGCACGGGAGTTGTCGGTCGCGTGGAGGCTTCCACCAGTACCACACAAAATTAAAAAGTACAGTACAGCAAACAGGAGCGACATTGTACTTTTAAATCCCTTGAATCAGGATAATCCAGTAAGAGCACCAGAGAATTTGGCTGCCAAAATGAGCCAACTCCAAAAACCCAACCAAGATTTCAGCCACCATGTGTTGAAGAACATCAGACATACTTCCAAAAGTAGGTTTTGTCATTTCGTATAAGATAAAGCAGAAAGGGGGAAAATAAGCTGTACAGAGATGGCTTACACCTATTATCTGTGATTTTATGTCAAGTCAATTTTTTTAATAAAGCCCAATATCACAAATTTTTCTTAAGGGGCTTTACAATTTCTGCAGCATACAACACCTTAGACCCTCAATTGGGATAAACTCCCCCAAAAAACCCTTTAACAGGGAAAAAATGGAAGAAACCTCAGGAAGAGCAACAGAGGAGGGATGTCTTGTTAAAATGATACTAATAAGTTCACTGCTAATGCTACATGTTAAGAACAACACAGAATGCAAAAAAGACAAAAAGGAGAAGCTTGCAAGGTTCTAGCCATTATGAACCGAAAGCAACTCAAAATCAGTATGCAGTGATTTTGCACATTTTAATCAAAAGTCATTTTCATTATTTGTAATGCAAAACACTTCAAGTGGTGTCACTTAGCAAGTGTGTGTGTGTGGCACAATTTAAAATATGTTCCTACACAGCTGAGAGTGTGTGAGAGAAAAGGAACACAGCATGACGTGTGATGATGGCAAAATGCGCCAATGTCTCACGCTAACGTATCTGTGTAAATCATTCAATCACAGCATTATTCTGTTTTATAAGCAAGTCTCTCAGTGTCCCTGCATGCATCATGGACACACTTCAGTCCAGTCATAGTTCCCACACCCCCATCTCTCTTTTCTTGAATGCAGAACAAACCAGTAGTAAGGCCTAATCGCTCTGCATGGAGCAGGAGATTTTGCGTCACCAAAGATGAGGAGCTCTCCTGCGTGGTGACCTTTTTGAGACGGGCTGCAGAGAAACATAAGCACACTGGAATCTGTCAAGTAAAATAGCTGGAAATAATGTTGCTGTTCTGGGAAAATCAATGTTTCTAGTCAGCCTGCTGTTTTATTGCTTTCCCACTGGCGAAAACAAGTTTAAAGTAGTTTGATTTCTAACACAACCCAGCACAAATTCACTGTGTTTCACTCAGGTGCTAATGAAATGTCCTGTTCAGTACCATACTGTAGTCGTGGCTGTGGTATTGATGATGCAGGTGTGTTACGAATATTCCAAAGAGTGTTCAAATTTGACTAGTGCAGACCCACTTGTGACAGACATCTGGCAAACAAATCTCCTCCCCTTTAGTTGGACAGTCTTTGAACAGGATGCCCGGACTAGGATATGACACCAAAATAAAATTCAAATCTTTATGGCTGTAGACTTGGATTCCGTACAATAACTTTATACTGATATCATATTGGAAAAACATCATAAACTTACTGTTGACAGTGTGTTACTATAAGTGTAATATAAGAAGAAAAGCAGATGAAGTGATATAAAGGTATAAATTCAGCACTGAGTGACAGAGAAAAGTAGTTTTTTAAACTTAATTTCCACTTAATGAACAAATAAGTTGGATCAACCATACGTTTGGAGCGGTACCAGGAGAAGTGTGCATACAGTGTGGATTAAGTGTAGTGTGTATTGCATTTTTCAGTGACACCAGCAATGCCAGAAAATTAAGAACTGTGGTAATTGAGCCCATAATGGTGTGTGTGTTTCTTGATCAAATGTGTTTTATTGTCTCTTGATTTTTTGAGCTGATTGATTATTTTCTTTTCTATATATTTTACTTTGTTGCTGGTGGTTTGGTTATCCATTTGGTGATGAGGTGGTTGCTTTCACTGGTAAACTGCATTGTGCTGTGATGGTCTTTGTGCAGTTTGCATTCAGGTTTCGGGCACCCCTGGGAGAAAAATTTATTCGGCGCCTGTTGATCTGTAGATTATCCAGAATAACCAGAACTTTTTTTTGAGTGATTTAGGTGAACTGACTTATTAAGCCCATCTTATCCCTTACTTTGGAATGAAACTCCTCAGAGACTTCACTGCTGTAATAAGCTGTTGTAAAACAGCTGAATAACTTGTGTGTTTGAGGAGCTGTAGGGGGAATATGACGCTGCAGGCACAAGGCCAGTCGAGCATTTGGGTGTGTTTGTGTTTGGCCTTAGATAGCTCAAGTTCACAGAAGAGCTCATCATGTATTGGCTTGGTATTACCATGACAAACATGTGCCATGTGGTGGATGATTTTATCAAGCACATCGTAGTCTATGACGCCAGCATCCATTGTTGTGTGTACAAGTTAGTTCCAAGTCATCATCTTAAGCTACAAAAGAATTTCTATGGAACTATTCAGTAAGAAATGTATGTAAATCAAGGTGATGTTGGAACCAGTCCATTTCAAGAGGCTTGTACTTTCAAAGAGCTCCTCCTTTAGTAATTCAAGTGGAAAACAAGCTGTTTCATCTTAAAGACTGATCAACCAAGGACTGCAGTCCTGCATCCTAAAGAGGGTTTTTATTGTGGGTTTCTCTGAACTGCTGTGATAAGCCCTGTGCTGAACCTTTCTGGTCTGATCTAGTCTGATGGTCTTAATTTGTATGTAAAGCTCAAAGAGATCAAAAGGAGGTGATCACAAATTCTGTGGAAATGTTATTCATGCGTTCATTATTCAAAGGATCGTATGTGCAATTCCATTATTTTGTATCTGTGATTTAAGCACAACAATGAGACGTTACATGTACATGATCATGGCAAGCAAAAAGAAAATAACATGGGATACTGAATCTGGTCATTTTGGTGATACAGTACATAGTGCAAAGCTTTCATGAATCAGCATCAAAGCCACTGAGTTCCTGGCTGGTGTCTTCCTGAATGCAGGCACCAGTGTCCAGTTTTTGGCTGTGATGTCAATTCATTTAGACTTTACGGCACAGTTAAAGGACAGGCTCTGTAATGAGGGGAAAAAGAGCTTTTTCTTACTAAGTGAATGTGTTTCACTGTTCAGCCGTGGAAACTACCTTATTTACACTTAAGTATTTCAGTTTCAGTTTTAGTCAGACTTTGTTTTGGACAACATCTCTTTTTCAAGGGAACCAGATTTTTTGTTTGACAGCCTTTTATTATTTTATACCACTTTATACACTGTATGAAGCTGTAATACCTTCACCTAATTTGCTAACTTTGATACTTGTCATGGTTCTGGGTTTGTGTCTAGTTGATTTCCTGTTTTATTTTGTAATACTCTCCTTTCCTCATGTGTCTGGTAGTTTTGCTTTCTTTCATTAATTGCTTTGATTGTTTTCACCAGTGTCTATTAGTTTCACCTGTGTCTCGTTGTCTCCCCTACCTGAGTGTATTTAGTCTGTGTTCTTCCTTTGTTCCACGTTAGATCTGTCAAATACAGAGCCATCACATTTGTAGCAACATGTTTCACACAATGTTCAGTTGGGAATCAGCAGCACAAGCCAAGAGGTTTCATACTATACCATGTGGTGGCTCCGTCAAGTTCTGCAGTAACTGGTTCAAATAAACAAACTACTCACTGTTACTGCTGTTAAAACAAAATTTCAATCACTTGTCACTGCTGCAGAGGGAGGCAGAAAGTTGCAGATTTCATCTTTAATATTAGCTTTAATATGTTTAACGTCTACAGTTGTTGCAGTGTCCTGTGTTTTTAGGAGAAAATTACATGATGTAGTACTAATAAATATGTCAGTCTAAACATCATTTGTCTGTGACATAATGAAGATTTACTGCCACTTTATTAGGTCTGTGGTGTTTTCTCTACTTCTTTCTTGTTCCTAGAGAGGGACTGTATAAAAATTATTATAGGGGGAGGTCTGTTAGAAAAAGGTTAGGGTTATGTATTTATTTCTTTTTGCTATCATATTCAGTCTTTTTTTGGCAGGATTTACTATAAAAAATAAAATAAAAAAAAACATAGTAGAATAGTTAGAGTTAACGGTGAGTTCTCCGTGCACGCCCAAGTTGGTCACAGAGTTCCACAAGGTTCTGTGCTTGGACCTTATTAATACTTCCTCTAGGCAATATTATTAGGAAACACTCCATAAACTTTCATTGTTATGTGGATGATACCCAATTATATCTATCGACCAAGCCAGATGAAACTAACCAGTTCTCAATCAGATCACAGTTTGGGAAGCAGACACCATCTCCACATTTAAGAGTAGGCTAAAGACTTTCCTCTTTGATAAAGCTTATAATTAGGGCTGGCTTGGGTGAGTCCTGAACCATCCCTTAGTTATGCTGCTATAAGCCAAATGCTTGCTCATGGTGGGATTTGTTGGGTCTATTATAAAGAGTACAGTCCAGACCTGCTCTATAGGAAAAGTGCAATGAGAACTTCTGTTATGAATTGGCGCTATAAATAAAATTGAACTAGCCTTACTAAGAATAAAACCTGTCTTTAAAACCAGTGTTGCATGCCTTGATAGTGCTTACCTGATGGCAGCAACAAGAATAAGTAGTGGTCTGGATGAGTGCTTTTCTCCTGCACCTTGTACTATATATACACACACACAAAATCCAGGTGGGGCTGATTGCTCCCTATTATTTTGGAGGCCTGCTTAAAGGAATAGTTCACTATTTTGGGAAACACACACCGTTGCTTTCTGGCAGTTCGAGGATTGATTCTCACATCTCCTGTATGTGAGATAATAGCATCACGCAATTGTCACTTTCCATTTGTAATTTATTATTCTTATTTCCTGTGTCACTTCAGGGCCCCCATAGTTAAGCAGTGTTGCATTGAGGGTCAGGACATTCCTAACAACTTAAAGCAGGAATACACAGCAGCAATAAAGTTGTTTAGGTACTGAAAATAAGCAAATCAGGTCAATATATTAATGCTGCAGCCATAAGTACATTTTGACAAGACCTCTATGCTAGGTACTCTTGTTACGGTCAATATCCTGGCAGCAGCAACAGTTATAAGTTGAATTGATGCAACTGGTATCTGGTTTAAACTACAGCACGTTAAAAGCCATAAATGTGCAACAATATAGGGATTTGAAAGAAACTAGGCCTAATCATTTAACCTATACACTAATATCTGGAAAAATAAGGAAACAAAGATCAGTTAGAGATTTTATTTAAATCAGAGACAGATAAAAATGGGTACATGCAGAAACATCTTCAATGCAAAATTAACACTTGCATGGTTCCTCAAACCTAGTCCCATACTTCAGTTGCCTCTTAATGTGATCAGTTCAGAAGGTCTGTCGTGCTCGTGTGCTGCTGCTGCTCTGTCGCTGGCGTCGTTGCGGCTGCTTCGCTGCTGTCGCTGCCGTGTCGCGGCGCTGCTGCTGCCTGCTGTCACTGCTGCTGCGCGCTGTGCGTGTGCGCCGTCGCTGTGCGTGCGTCGCTGTGTCGCTGCGCGCCTTGTTGCGCTGCTGCGTGTGCGTGTGTGCTGCGCGTGCGCTGCTGCTGCGTCATTGTCGCTGCGTCCGTTGTCGGCTGCTGCTGCCTGGTCACGTTGTCTGCCGCCGCGTGTGTGTCTGTTCTGCTTTGCTGTCGCAGCGCTGTGGCTGCGCCTGTCCGCTGTCGCTGGGCTCGTGGCTGCTGCTTGCAGCGTCTCGCTCGCCGCTTGTGTGCTGCTGCTGCGCAGTCACGTTGTCGCTGGCGCTGTCGTTTGCTGCTGCTGCTGCGCCCGTTGTCGCTGCGCTCTGCTGCGCTGCTGTCTCTGTGCCCGTGTGCGCTGCTGTGCGCGGTGTCGCGCCCGTTTCGCTGCTGCTCGCGCTGCGCTGCGTCGCTCGGCTCTGTCGTGCTGCTCTGCTGCTGCTCTGCGCTGCTGTCGCGCGTATGCTGTGCGTGTCGTCGTTTTGCTGCGCCTTGTGAGTGACTTTTGCGCCTTGTCGGTCTTCGCTGTCCTTTCGTGCCTTGCTGCTCCGTGTCTGCCGTTGCGGCTGCTGTTGCGCTGCTCTGTGCGTGTCGGCATGTGTGTCCTGCTGCTGTTCTGAGTCAGTGTCGTTTCGGTAGTTGTGCTTCGCCGTTTTGCACTTCACTGCTGTCATGGTTTCAGCATTTTTGCTGCGCTGTGCTGTGTCGATATCACGGCTAGTGTCTGGTTGTCTTGTGTCTCATTGGTTGGCACTCTCATTCTGTCCTTCAGGTTGTGTTATGTTCGTTTTCTGTGATTACGTGTCATTGCTCTTGCTGCGCATCAGTTTCTTGGCACAGATAGCAGTAGTCTTGCATGACTGTTTAGCTATGTGTAGACTTTGCACAGTGCTTTTAGTCCTGATGTGTTAGTCGTGAGTTTTCATATTTTGCACGTGCTGTGTTGCGTGTCGTCATTTGTAGCCGCTCTCTGTAATCTGTTCTCATGAGCTCATTTTGTCTTCATCTCTGTTTTGTGTGATTGCTTGACGTGAGTACCATTTGTGTATGTATTATGCATTTAGAGCCTGTGCATTCTTCTGTACCTTGTTTCCTATGCTCCGTACTTTGCTTCATCTGTTAGACTTGTCTAGACACATTCGCGGCTCAGTCAATACCTGCCTTCTGAGTCTCGCTTGCTTAGCTTCGAGCTGACTATCTGCTGCAGCGCTATCTGTATTGCTATGACTGATCTCTATCTGTCTCTCTGCTAATGTCGTCGATCACGAGTCTGCGTCTGCTGTCCTAGATGTCCTGTGCATGCTAGTGCAGCTGTCAGTCATGCACTATGTAGCCTGTACTGCGTGATCGCCATCGTGTACTGCTTTGTACTTGTGCACTGTCGTTCGTGCTGCCTGCGTCACGCTTGGCATCGCGCTGTGACTGCTTGCATAGTCTGTAGTGCATCGAGTCTGCTGTCTGGGCATTCTGGTCGTCAGTGCTCACTTGCGCTGCAGCTGCTCGCTGCGACGTTGCTCCTCGTTGCTGCGCACGTCTGTCTGTGTCGTGCTTCCTGTCTGCTTCGTCTGCGATGTCGTAGCTGCTTCCATGCTCCTGTCGCGCTGTCTTCTGCGCATCTGCTCTGCTCCTGTCAGCTAGTCCTGTCGCTAGGTGTCGATTACGTCCTTATGCTTCTATCGTGTCGTGTATGTCGGTCTGTAGTTTGCGCTCAGCTCAGTCTGCTCAGTTTGCTTCTGTCATCGCGTGCTGTGGTTCACGTGCGATCTGCAGCACGTAGCTGCTGTCCCTGCTGTGCATTTGCTGCTGTCACTGTCCTGTCTCTGCGACTCGTCAGTAGTCTGCGCATGCTACTGCTTGTCGTGCATTCAGCTGCGCAGTTGCATGCGCTAGCTGCAGCTGGCATGATCTGTCTGTGTGTCGTTATGTGTCTGTCTGTTCGATGTGCTTGGATGTATCATCAGTTGTACTATTCATATTCTGTCATGACTTTCAATTAGCTACTGTACACTTGCATTGCAGATACTACAGTACTTTCAAAGCATTACTAGTACAATATGTAATTGACATTATTAGTTAAGATTAGACTAGTTTCATTATGTCATAACAGTATTAGTATACATTAGTAGAGTAGACACTATGCTTTATAACTACTCTAACATGAACTATGATATAAAGTATACTTTCAGTCAGATCAGTCACAGACATACTACATTATCACGCAAAGAGCTAACTTACAGTCATTAATAGTTAAAGCACTCTAAACATCAGGATTCTCATCTTATCAGAACATATAAATTTAATCACTATACATTTATTACTGAATAATATACTAACAGATATCATATACACAATCTAATAAATTAACAAGTTAATGCTACGTCTGGGTAAGCCACCTATATTTGGGCTTATCTCAGGTTACAAAAATATAGAATGACAACACTCCTGAAAAGTGATGTGAAAAGCACCCTCAAAGAATTTGTCATATGCATTAAACTGCCACTGGTGCATTTCCATACAAGGAACAACTGGCTGCTCTCCTGTCAATGCCGTACTCAATATGCAGTCATACTATCACACATGGTGTTACATACAGTATAAACAAGTAAAAAACTGAAATAAATACACTTGTTAGAAGAGAAAGCACAGTACTACTCACCCCAGTGCCCTGCAGACTTTTCACTTGACAACTCAGAGTTCAGACCAGGAGGCAGAGTTGCAGTTCTACACGCTTCTCTGCACTTCCAGAGCAGTTACCCACCCAAAACTCCTTAGTGACGGTGTCTGCCCCCCAACCACTTAAATTAATAAAATCTAAAGTTAACAGAAGAGGAGTTATACATAAAAACCTAAACAAAAACACTGAAATAGCACAACAAAATAGGCAAATTAAATGTGGACTCTTAAACATCAGATCTCTTTCATCTAAAACTGTACTAGTGAACGATTTAATATCAGAGTATCATATTGACTTATTTTGTCTTACTGAAACCTGGCTGGGTCATGGAGAATATGTTAGCCTAAATTAATCTACTCCGCTCAGTCATACTCATACTCATATTCCGCGAGGTACTGGCCGAGGAGGTGGAGTTGCAGCCATCTTCGACTCAAGCCTATTAATCAACCCTAAACCTAAACTAAATTATAACTCATTCGAAAGCCTTGTTCTTAGTCTTTCTCACCCAACCTGGAAAACACGCCAATTCTATTTGTTATAGTGTACCACGCTCCTGGTCCTTATTCTGAGTTTTTATCTGAATTCTCAGAGTTTTTATCAAGTTTAGTCCTTAAAACAGATAAAGTGGTTATTGTAGGTGATTTCAAAATTTATGTGGACGTTGAAAATGATAGCCTTAGTACTGCGTTTATCTCATTATTAGATTCAATTGGCTTTTGTCAGAGTGTACATGAAGCCAGTCACTGTTTTAACCACACCCTCGACCTTATTCTGGTATATGGCATTGAAATTGAACATTTAATAGTCTTTCCACAGAATCCTTCTTTATCTGACCATAATTTAATAACTTTTGAACTGCTATTACTGGACTACATGCCATTAAGCAAAAATTTTTACTCTAGATGTCTATCTGATATTGCTGTGGCTAGATTCAAGGAAGAGATCCCATCTGCATTTAATTCAATGTTATGTCTCAATATAACAGAGGACTCCTATATTAATTTCAGCCCCTCCCAAATTGACCATCTAGTTGAGAGCGCTGCAGGCTCACTGCGAACAAAACTTGAATCTATCGCTCCTCTAAAAAAGAAGATAATAAAACAAAGAAGGTTAGCTCCGTGGTATAACCCCCAAACCCGCAAATTAAAGCAAACATCACGAAAACTTGAAAGGAAATGGCGTTCCAACAACCTGGAAGAATCCCGTTTAGTCTGGAAAGATAGTCTTAAAACATATAAGAAGGCCCTCCGTAATGCCAGAGCAGCTTACTACTCATCATTAATAGAGGAAAATAAAAACAACCCCAGGTTTCTTTTCAGCACTGTAGCCAGGCTGACGGAGAATCACAGCTCTATTGAACGATGTATTCCTATAGCTCTCAGTAGCAACAACTTCATGAGCGTCTTTAATGATAAAATTTTAACTATTAGAGAAGAAATTCATCAAGTCCTGCCTTTAACCGGTGCTGACTTGTCTTCAAACACAGGAACCTTGGAAATAGCTGTAGAGCCTGATGTGTGTTTTGGCTGCCTTGCTCCTGTCAACCTTCTTCAGCTGACTTCGATGATTAATTCATCTAAGCCATCAACATGTCTCTTAGACCCCATTCCAACTTGGCTGCTTAAAGACATTTTACCCTTAATTAGCACTTCTTTACTGGATATGATCAATCTGTCTTTATTAACAGGCTATGTACCACAATCCTTTAAAGTAGCTGTAATTAAACTGCTTCTTAAAAAGCCCTCTCTGATCCTGGGGTTTTAGCCAGCTATAGACCTATATCTAACCTTCCCTTTCTTTTCAAATTACAAATGACCTTTTAATTGCATCAGACAATGGACTTGTCTCTGTACTTGTCTTGTTAGATCTTAGTGCTGCGTTCGACACCATTGACCATCACATCCTATTACAGAGACTGGAACATGTAATTGGCATTAAAGGAACCACACTAAGCTGGTTTAAATCCTATCAGATCGATCTCAGTTTGTACATGTTAACGGTGAGTCCTCCGTGCACACCAAAGTTAGTCATGGAGTTCCACAAGGTTCTGTGCTTGGACCTTATTTATACTTCCTCTAGGCAATATTATTAGGAAACACTCCATAAACTTTCATTGTTATGCAGATGATACCCAATTATATCTATCGATCAAGCCAGATGAAACTAACCAGTTAGCTAAACTTCAAGCATGCCTTAAGGACATAAAGACCTGGAAGACCTGCAATTTTGTTAAACTCAGACACAACTGAAGTTATTGTACTTGGCCCCAAACACCTCTGAGACACATTATCTACAGATATAGTTACTCTAGATGGCATTGCCCTGCCCTCCAGCATTGGGAAGCAGACACCATCTCCACATTTAAGAGTAGGCTAAAGACTTTCCGCTTTGATAAAGCTTATAATTAGGGCTGGCTTGGGTGAGTCCTGAACCATCCCTTAGTTATGCTGCTATAGGCCTAGACTGCCGGGAGACTTCACATGATGGGCCTCTTTCCTCTCTCCATTTGTATGCATTATTATCCCATTATTGCATGTTACTAACTCATCTTCTCTCTCCCGTAGTTCTGTGCTTTCTCGTTTCTCTCCTCTTGTCGCTTTCAGCAGGTATTTCTGCCTCCGGAGCTGCAGGGTCTGGGTCTATGGGCCTCCTGCTGCCCCCGTGTTCCTGCTAGACAACTGCTACCACAGCTGTTATTGGTTACGCTGACATTCTTCCTATAGCTGTCATTCCTATTATTAATTTATTATTATTCTACTATAATAAAAAAAGAAAAAATTATGTGGTCTTTGCATTGTGCATCCCTAACCCTATCACCTTCCCCCTCTCTCCAAATCTAACACAGCAGCGGCAGATGGCCGCCCACCATTGAGAATAAAACCTGTCTTTAAAACCAGTGTTGCATGCCTTGATAGTGCTTCCCTGAAGGCAGCAGCAAGAATAAGTAGTGGCCTGGATGAGTGCTTTTCTCCTGCACCTTGTACTATATATACACACACAAAATCCAGGTGGGGCCGATTGCTCCCTATTATTTTGGAGGCCTGCTTAAAGGAATAGTTCACTATTTTGGGAAATACACACCGTTGCTTTCTGGCAGTTCGAGGATTGATTCTCACATCTCCTGTATGTGAGATAATAGCATCACGCAATTGTCACTTTCCATTTGTAATTTATTATTCTTATTTCCTGTGTCACTTCAGGGCCCCCATAGTTAAGCAGTGTTGCATTGAGGGTCAGGACATTCCTAACAACTTAAAGCAGGAATACACAGCAGCAATAAAGTTGTTTAGGTACTGAAAATAAGCAAATCAGGTCAATATATTAATGCTGCAGCCATAAGTACATTTTGACAAGACCTCTATGCTAGGTACTCTTGTTACGGTCAATATCCTGGCAGCAGCAACAGTTATAAGTTGAATTGATGCAACTGGTATCTGGTTTAAACTACAGCACGTTAAAAGCCATAAATGTGCAACAATATAGGGATTTGAAAGAAACTAGGCCTAATCATTTAACCTATACACTAATATCTGGAAAAATAAGGAAACAAAGATCAGTTAGAGATTTTATTTAAATCAGAGACAGATAAAAATGGGTACATGCAGAAACATCTTCAATGCAAAATTAACACTTGCATGGTTCCTCAAACCTAGTCCCATACTTCAGTTGCCTCTTAATGTGATCAGTTCAGAAGGTCTAGGATAAGGCTGCAGCAGTCACGTTGTCGCTGGCCGTCACGTTGTCGGCTGCTGCTGCAGCAGTCACGTTGTCGCTGGCCGTCACGTTGTCGGCGGCTGCTGCAGCAGTCACGCGTTGTCGCTGGCCGTCCACGTTGTCGGCGGCGGCTGCTGCTGCAGTCACGTTGTCGCTGGCCGTCCACGTTGTCGGCGGCTGCTGCTGCAGTCACACGTTGTCGCTGGCCGTCCACGTTGTCGGGCGGCTGCTGCTGCAGTCACGTTGTCGCTGGCCGTCACGTTGTCGGGCGGCTGCTGCTGCAGTCACGCGTTGTCGCTGGCCGTCACGTTGTCGGCGGCTGCTGCTGCAGTCACGTTGTCGCTGGCCGTCACGTTGTCGGCGGCTGCTGCTGCAGTCACGTTGTCGCTGGCCGTCACGTTGTCGGCGGCTGCTGCTGCAGTCACGTTGTCGCTGGCCGTCACGTTGTCGGCGGCTGCTGCTGCTGCAGTCACGTTGTCGGCGGCTGCTGCTGCTGCAGTCACGCGGTCGCTGGCCGTCACGTTGTCGCTGGCCGTCACGCTGTCGGCGGCTGCTGCTGCTGCAGCAGTCACGTTGTCGCTGGCCGTCACGCTTGTCGGGCGGCTGCTGCTGCTGCAGTCACGTTGTCGCTGGCCGTCCACGTTGTCGGCGGCTGCTGCTGCTGCAGTCACGTTGTCGCTGGCCGTCCGCGTGTCGGCGGCTGCTGCTGCTGCAGTCACGTTGTCGCTGGCCGTCACGCTTGTCGGGCGGCTGCTGCTGCTGCAGTCACGTTGTCGCTGGCCGTCCACGTTGTCGGGCGGCTGCTGCTGCTGCTGCAGTCACGTTGTCGCTGGCCGTCACGCTTGTCGGCGGCTGCTGCTGCTGCTGCAGTCACGTTGTCGCTGGCCGTCCACGTTGTCGGCGCGCTGCTGCTGCTGCTGCAGTCACGTTGTCGCTGGCCGTCCACGTTGTCGGCGGCTGCTGCTGCTGCTGCAGTCACGTTGTCGCTGGCCGTCACGCTTGTCGGCGGCTGCTGCTGCTGCTGCAGTCACGCGTTGTCGCTGGCCGTCCACGCTGTCGGCTGCTGCTGCAGTCACGCTGTCGCTGGCCGTCACGTTGTCGGCTGCTGCTGCAGTCACGCGTTGTCGCTGGCGTCACGCTTGTCGGCTGCTGCTGCAGTCACGTTGTCGCTGGCCGTCACGCGTCGGCGGCTGCTGCTGCAGTCACGCGTTGTCGCTGGCCGTCACGCTGTCGGGCTGCTGCTGCAGTCACGCTGTCGCTGGCCGTCACGCTTGTCGGCTGCTGCTGCAGTCACGTTGTCGCTGGCCGTCACGCGTTGTCGGCTGCTGCTGCAGTCACGCGTGTCGCTGGCCGTCACGTTGTCGGCTGCTGCTGCAGTCACGCTGTCGCTGGCCGTCCACGTTGTCGGCTGCTGCTGCAGTCACGTTGTCGCTGGCCGTCACGTTGTCGGCTGCTGCTGCAGTCACGTTGTCGCTGGCCGTCACGTTGTCGGCTGCTGCTGCAGTCACGTTGTCGCTGGCCGTCACGTTGTCGGCTGCTGCTGCAGTCACGTTGTCGCTGGCCGTCCACGTTGTCGGCTGCTGCTGCAGTCACGTTGTCGCTGGCCGTCCACGCTTGTCGGCTGCTGCTGCAGTCACGCTTGTCGCTGGCCGTCACGTTGTCGGGCTGCTGCTGCAGTCACGTTGTCGCTGGCCGTCACGCTTGTCGGGCTGCTGCTGCAGTCACGCGTTGTCGCTGGCCGTCACGTTGTCGGCTGCTGCTGCAGTCACGCTGTCGCTGGCCGTCCACGTTGTCGGCTGCTGCTGCAGTCACGTTGTCGCTGGCCGTCACGTTGTCGGGCTGCTGCTGCAGTCACGCGTTGTCGCTGGCCGTCACGCGTCGGCGGCGGCTGCAGTCACGTTGTCGCTGGCCGTCACGCGTTGTCGGGCGGCGGCTGCAGTCACGTTGTCGCTGGCCGTCACGCTTGTCGGCGGCGGCTGCAGTCACGCGTTGTCGCTGGCCGTCACGCTGTCGGCGGCGCGCTGCCGTCACGTTGTCGCTGGCCGTCACGTTGTCGGCGGCGGCTGCCGTCACGTTGTCGCTGGCCGTCACGTTGTCGGCGGCGGCTGCAGTCACGTTGTCGCTGGCCGTCACGTTGTCGGCGGCGGCTGCAGTCACGTTGTCGCTGGCCGTCACGTTGTCGGCGGCTGCTGCAGTCACGTTGTCGCTGTGTAGATTGTCATCCTTCTCAGTTTTGATGTCTTTTGGGCTGTTCAGGAATTGTACAAATTTCTTGTGGCCAATTGATGCCTTAGCTTCCACTTCATTGCTTTCCAGTTGTACTGAAAAGTAAGACATTTCAGAACCAAGAGAAATTCAGTCATGTTCAATTTCGCTAGACTCGACACACTGCTGCAATATTTGACTGCCAAGAGACTGAGTTTCCAAAGCTTAAACATTTATTAACAGACTACAGAATTGGTCCAAAACACCAGTTCAGTGTAGTTTTATATGACCTGATAGAACAAATATTTAAGTCTTTCTGCATCCATGATGTCATGGTATGTAGTTATACTATTTTATAGTTGTATGCATGATTTTAAGTAGAGAAAGTTGACTTGACATTGTATGGTCAATGTAGTTTTAATTACACTTGTTTGGAATCCCAGTATCAGGTGATTAAAAGCCAGATTAAGCATTAAACTGAATACTTCCTTAACCACATTGTGAGGTTAAGAACTGAGGTTCTACACAAACTTGCATTTTGCCAGTAGGGTTTCACAGAACCTGCTCACCTTCTTTAGCATCTTGCTGCAACATGGATTCCATTGACTGGACTAGGACAAGGGCCTTCTTTATGGAGATCTCATTGGGAGACAAATCTGCCATACAGAACAAATTAAGTTACTTTGTGTCAGAATAGAGCTCTGAAGAGAGTTTAGTCACAAATGTTGTTACCTCGCATTCTCCTCTGCAGCCCATTATCATGTCTTTCATTTGCACCACCAACTGGCAAACAAGAGCCTATGGACATTACACTTGCTGTTAATCAAATGTTTGTGCTGTTTTATGGCACAACACAACACCGTTGTAACAGTTAAATGACATTTCAGGAATTAAGGAACTTTCAAAAGTCATGGCAAAGCATACTCTAGTATGCCAAAAGACCTTACTCCTACATTTGTTATACTACACTACCATTTTCTTAAACATTTGCTTCAAATAGAAGGAATATAAAAACCTTTGGCAAGCCAAACAGTCAGCACATAAATAAACAAGACCCGAACAGCTCCCATTGCTTCAGTCACCAAGGGAAAATACTCCCTGTGCCACATGTGAGGTTTTAAAAAGCCCATCATGCTGGTGATACAGCTGTTGCTGATCAGCTCTAATTGTCTCTCAGGAATCAGTGCTAGTTGAGATTCAGCCCTTCATGTGACAAGCATGTAAAACAATTTCTCAGCTTATAAAACTCTGAGAATGTTGTATGTATTTATTTCATATTACTTGTTTTGGATGTATGCTAAGGAGCAATTCTAATATTAAATACGAACTCCTGAGAAAGCTCCATTAAAAAAATGTCACTACTCCTCTTCAGACAGCTATGGAAGCAATAAAGGCTGTAACTGGGAGCATGGCAACAACTAAAAATGGGAAAAAGGAAAGGAACAGTCAGAGGGTCACTAAAGTCATCAGAACGTAAACTCTGGGAATGTTGAAAATATGTGTAACAAATGCAATAGCAATCCATGTAATAGTTGTTGATATATTTCAGTCTGGACCAAAGTGGTGAACAGACAGACTGACGGACAGAACAACTTTGCCTATGATCAACCTATAAAATAGAATGTATTATCATAGATATTATAGGCCTGCAGACCCACACAGGTGTATGCTGTCATTGTCGTTGATTAGATCTGCTCAGGTTGGAGGAGGACCAAACTATATGCTGGGATTTATGTGCAGTCACCAACCTGCATGTATTAATTAGTAGTGATGAGAAGATGAAGCCTATTGAAGTTTTGGGGCTTTCTGTTTGTGGCTTGCGGCTAAAGCACTACAGCACCTCACTGATTCCATAGTTTCAGTCTCACATGTGTGCAACAGAAGTCCGAGAAGCGGTGAGGACTCTGCCTCGATACGTGGGTCGCACTCTACCAGGTGAGCTCCCAATGCGCCCTCAGATCACTTTTTTATACATTTAAATGATCTAAAGTGTTTTATTTGTAAAGATTTTGACTTTGAGTGTACTTGGGGACTGCACCACAAAGCGAGACAAGTGGGTAAGCCACCTATATTTGGGCTTATCTCAGGTTACAAAAATATAGAATGACAACACTCCTGAAAAGTGATGTGAAAAGCACCCTCAAAGAATTTGTCATATGCATTAAACTGCCACTGGTGCATTTCCATACAAGGAACAACTGGCTGCTCTCCTGTCAATGCCGTACTCAATATGCAGTCATACTATCACACATGGTGTTACATACAGTATAAACAAGTAAAAAACTGAAATAAATACACTTGTTAGAAGAGAAAGCACAGTACTACTCACCCCAGTGCCCTGCAGACTTTTCACTTGACAACTCAGAGTTCAGACCAGGAGGCAGAGTTGCAGTTCTACACGCTTCTCTGCACTTCCAGAGCAGTTACCCACCCAAAACTCCTTAGTGACGGTGTCTGCCCCCCAACCACTTAAATTAATAAAATCTAAAGTTAACAGAAGAGGAGTTATACATAAAAACCTAAACAAAAACACTGAAATAGCACAACAAAATAGGCAAATTAAATGTGGACTCTTAAACATCAGATCTCTTTCATCTAAAACTGTACTAGTGAACGATTTAATATCAGAGTATCATATTGACTTATTTTGTCTTACTGAAACCTGGCTGGGTCATGGAGAATATGTTAGCCTAAATTAATCTACTCCGCTCAGTCATACTCATACTCATATTCCGCGAGGTACTGGCCGAGGAGGTGGAGTTGCAGCCATCTTCGACTCAAGCCTATTAATCAACCCTAAACCTAAACTAAATTATAACTCATTCGAAAGCCTTGTTCTTAGTCTTTCTCACCCAACCTGGAAAACACGCCAATTCTATTTGTTATAGTGTACCACGCTCCTGGTCCTTATTCTGAGTTTTTATCTGAATTCTCAGAGTTTTTATCAAGTTTAGTCCTTAAAACAGATAAAGTGGTTATTGTAGGTGATTTCAAAATTTATGTGGACGTTGAAAATGATAGCCTTAGTACTGCGTTTATCTCATTATTAGATTCAATTGGCTTTTGTCAGAGTGTACATGAAGCCAGTCACTGTTTTAACCACACCCTCGACCTTATTCTGGTATATGGCATTGAAATTGAACATTTAATAGTCTTTCCACAGAATCCTTCTTTATCTGACCATAATTTAATAACTTTTGAACTGCTATTACTGGACTACATGCCATTAAGCAAAAATTTTTACTCTAGATGTCTATCTGATATTGCTGTGGCTAGATTCAAGGAAGAGATCCCATCTGCATTTAATTCAATGTTATGTCTCAATATAACAGAGGACTCCTATATTAATTTCAGCCCTCCCAAATTGACCATCTAGTTGAGAGCGCTGCAGGCTCACTGCGAACAAAACTTGAATCTATCGCTCCTCTAAAAAAGAAGATAATAAAACAAAGAAGGTTAGCTCCGTGGTATAACCCCCAAACCCGCAAATTAAAGCAAACATCACGAAAACTTGAAAGGAAATGGCGTTCCAACAACCTGGAAGAATCCCGTTTAGTCTGGAAAGATAGTCTTAAAACATATAAGAAGGCCCTCCGTAATGCCAGAGCAGCTTACTACTCATCATTAATAGAGGAAAATAAAAACAACCCCAGGTTTCTTTTCAGCACTGTAGCCAGGCTGACGGAGAATCACAGCTCTATTGAACGATGTATTCCTATAGCTCTCAGTAGCAACAACTTCATGAGCGTCTTTAATGATAAAATTTTAACTATTAGAGAAGAAATTCATCAAGTCCTGCCTTTAACCGGTGCTGACTTGTCTTCAAACACAGGAACCTTGGAAATAGCTGTAGAGCCTGATGTGTGTTTTGGCTGCCTTGCTCCTGTCAACCTTCTTCAGCTGACTTCGATGATTAATTCATCTAAGCCATCAACATGTCTCTTAGACCCCATTCCAACTTGGCTGCTTAAAGACATTTTACCCTTAATTAGCACTTCTTTACTGGATATGATCAATCTGTCTTTATTAACAGGCTATGTACCACAATCCTTTAAAGTAGCTGTAATTAAACTGCTTCTTAAAAAGCCCACTCTTGATCCTGGGGTTTTAGCCAGCTATAGACCTATATCTAACCTTCCCTTTCTTTTCAAATTACAAATGACCTTTTAATTGCATCAGACAATGGACTTGTCTCTGTACTTGTCTTGTTAGATCTTAGTGCTGCGTTCGACACCATTGACCATCACATCCTATTACAGAGACTGGAACATGTAATTGGCATTAAAGGAACCACACTAAGCTGGTTTAAATCCTATCAGATCGATCTCAGTTTGTACATGTTAACGGTGAGTCCTCCGTGCACACCAAAGTTAGTCATGGAGTTCCACAAGGTTCTGTGCTTGGACTTTATTATACTTCCTCTAGGCAATATTATTAGGAAACACTCCATAAACTTTCATTGTTATGCAGATGATACCCAATTATATCTATCGATCAAGCCAGATGAAACTAACCAGTTAGCTAAACTTCAAGCATGCCTTAAGGACATAAAGACCTGGAAGACCTGCAATTTTGTTAAACTCAGACACAACTGAAGTTATTGTACTTGGCCCCAAACACCTCTGAGACACATTATCTACAGATATAGTTACTCTAGATGGCATTGCCCTGCCCTCCAGCATTGGGAAGCAGACACCATCTCCACATTTAAGAGTAGGCTAAAGACTTTCCGCTTTGATAAAGCTTATAATTAGGGCTGGCTTGGGTGAGTCCTGAACCATCCCTTAGTTATGCTGCTATAGGCCTAGACTGCCGGGAGACTTCACATGATGGGCCTCTTTCCTCTCTCCATTTGTATGCATTATTATCCCATTATTGCATGTTACTAACTCATCTTCTCTCTCCCGTAGTTCTGTGCTTTCTCGTTTCTCTCCTCTTGTCGCTTTCAGCAGGTATTTCTGCCTCCGGAGCTGCAGGGTCTGGGTCTATGGGCCTCCTGCTGCCCCCGTGTTCCTGCTAGACAACTGCTACCACAGCTGTTATTGGTTACGCTGACATTCTTCCTATAGCTGTCATTCCTATTATTAATTTATTATTATTCTACTATAATAAAAAAAAAGAAAAAAATTATGTGGTCTTTGCATTGTGCATCCCTAACCCTATCACCTTCCCCCTCTCTCCAAATCTAACACAGCAGCGGCAGATGGCCGCCCACCATTGAGAATAAAACCTGTCTTTAAAACCAGTGTTGCATGCCTTGATAGTGCTTCCCTGAAGGCAGCAGCAAGAATAAGTAGTGGCCTGGATGAGTGCTTTTCTCCTGCACCTTGTACTATATATACACACACAAAATCCAGGTGGGGCCGATTGCTCCCTATTATTTTGGAGGCCTGCTTAAAGGAATAGTTCACTATTTTGGGAAATACACACCGTTGCTTTCTGGCAGTTCGAGGATTGATTCTCACATCTCCTGTATGTGAGATAATAGCATCACGCAATTGTCACTTTCCATTTGTAATTTATTATTCTTATTTCCTGTGTCACTTCAGGGCCCCATAGTTAAGCAGTGTTGCATTGAGGGTCAGGACATTCCTAACAACTTAAAGCAGGAATACACAGCAGCAATAAAGTTGTTTAGGTACTGAAAATAAGCAAATCAGGTCAATATATTAATGCTGCAGCCATAAGTACATTTTGACAAGACCTCTATGCTAGGTACTCTTGTTACGGTCAATATCCTGGCAGCAGCAACAGTTATAAGTTGAATTGATGCAACTGGTATCTGGTTTAAACTACAGCACGTTAAAAGCCATAAATGTGCAACAATATAGGGATTTGAAAGAAACTAGGCCTAATCATTTAACCTATACACTAATATCTGGAAAAATAAGGAAACAAAGATCAGTTAGAGATTTTATTTAAATCAGAGACAGATAAAAATGGGTACATGCAGAAACATCTTCAATGCAAAATTAACACTTGCATGGTTCCTCAAACCTAGTCCCATACTTCAGTTGCCTCTTAATGTGATCAGTTCAGAAGGTCTAGGATAAGGCTGCAGCAGTCACGTTGTCGCTGGCCGTCACGTTGTCGGCTGCTGCTGCAGCAGTCACGTTGTCGCTGGCCGTCACGTTGTCGGCTGCTGCTGCAGCAGTCACGTTGTCGCTGGCCGTCACGTTGTCGGCTGCTGCTGCTGCAGTCACGTTGTCGCTGGCCGTCACGTTGTCGGCTGCTGCTGCTGCAGTCACGTTGTCGCTGGCCGTCACGTTGTCGGCTGCTGCAGTCACGTTGTCGCTGGCCGTCACGTTGTCGGCTGCTGCTGCTGCTGCAGTCACGTTGTCGCTGGCCGTCACGTTGTCGGCTGCTGCTGCTGCAGTCACGTTGTCGCTGGCCGTCACGTTGTCGGCTGCTGCTGCTGCAGTCACGCGTTGTCGCTGGCCGTCCACGCTTGTCGGCTGCTGCTGCTGCTGCAGTCACGTTGTCGCTGGCCGTCACGCTGTCGGCTGCTGCTGCTGCTGCAGTCACGCTGTCGCTGGCCGCCACGCTGTCGGCTGCTGCTGCTGCTGCAGTCACGTTGTCGCTGGCCGTCACGTTGTCGGCTGCTGCTGCTGCTGCAGTCACGTTGTCGCTGGCCGTCACGTTGTCGGCTGCTGCTGCTGCTGCAGTCACGTTGTCGCTGGCCGTCACGTTGTCGGCTGCTGCTGCTGCTGCTGCTGCAGTCACGTTGTCGCTGGCCGTCCACGTTGTCGGCTGCTGCTGCTGCTGCTGCTGCAGTCACGCTGTCGCTGGCCGTCACGCTTGTCGGCTGCTGCTGCTGCTGCTGCTGCAGTCACGCTTGTCGCTGGCCGTCCACGTTGTCGGCTGCTGCTGCTGCTGCTGCTGCCGTCACGCGTTGTCGCTGGCCGTCACGCTTGTCGGCTGCTGCTGCTGCTGCTGCTGCAGTCACGTTGTCGCTGGCCGCCACGCTTGTCGGCTGCTGCTGCTGCTGCTGCTGCAGTCACGCTTGTCGCTGGCCGTCACGCTGTCGGCTGCTGCTGCTGCTGCAGTCACGCGTTGTCGCTGGCCGTCCACGTTGTCGGCTGCTGCTGCTGCTGCAGTCACGTTGTCGCTGGCCGTCACGTTGTCGGCTGCTGCTGCTGCTGCTGCTGCAGTCACGTTGTCGCTGGCCGTCACGTTGTCGGCTGCTGCTGCTGCTGCTGCTGCAGTCACGTTGTCGCTGGCCGTCCGCGCTGTCGGCTGCTGCTGCTGCTGCTGCTGCAGTCACGTTGTCGCTGGCCGTCCACGCTGTCGGCTGCTGCTGCTGCTGCTGCTGCAGTCACGCTGTCGCTGGCCGTCACGCGTTGTCGGCTGCTGCTGCTGCTGCTGCAGTCACGTTGTCGCTGGCCGTCACGTTGTCGGCTGCTGCTGCTGCTGCAGTCACGTTGTCGCTGGCCGTCACGTTGTCGGCTGCTGCTGCTGCTGCAGTCACGCTTGTCGCTGGCCGTCCACGCTGTCGGCTGCTGCTGCTGCTGCAGTCACGTTGTCGCTGGCCGTCCACGCTGTCGGCTGCTGCTGCTGCTGCAGTCACGCGTTGTCGCTGGCCGTCCACGCTTGTCGGCTGCTGCTGCTGCTGCAGTCACGTTGTCGCTGGCCGTCCACGTTGTCGGCTGCTGCTGCTGCTGCAGTCACGCGTTGTCGCTGGCCGCCACGCTGTCGGCTGCTGCTGCTGCAGTCACGTTGTCGCTGGCCGTCACGTTGTCGGCTGCTGCTGCTGCAGTCACGTTGTCGCTGGCCGTCACGTTGTCGGCTGCTGCTGCTGCAGTCACGTTGTCGCTGGCCGTCACGTTGTCGGCTGCTGCTGCTGCAGTCACGCGTTGTCGCTGGCCGTCCACGTTGTCGGCTGCTGCTGCTGCAGTCACGCGTGTCGCTGGCCGTCCACGTTGTCGGCTGCTGCTGCTGCAGTCACGTTGTCGCTGGCCGTCCACGTTGTCGGCTGCTGCTGCTGCAGTCACGTTGTCGCTGGCCGTCCACGCTGTCGGCTGCTGCAGTCACGCTGTCGCTGGCCGCCACGCTGTCGGCTGCTGCTGCTGCAGTCACGCGTTGTCGCTGGCCGTCCACGCTGTCGGCTGCTGCTGCTGCTGCAGTCACGTTGTCGCTGGCCGTCACGTTGTCGGCTGCTGCAGTCACGTTGTCGCTGTGTAGATTGTCATCCTTCTCAGTTTTGATGTCTTTTGGGCTGTTCAGGAATTGTACAAATTTCTTGTGGCCAATTGATGCCTTAGCTTCCACTTCATTGCTTTCCAGTTGTACTGAAAAGTAAGACATTTCAGAACCAAGAGAAATTCAGTCATGTTCAATTTCGCTAGACTCGACACACTGCTGCAATATTTGACTGCCAAGAGACTGAGTTTCCAAAGCTTAAACATTTATTAACAGACTACAGAATTGGTCCAAAACACCAGTTCAGTGTAGTTTTATATGACCTGATAGAACAAATATTTAAGTCTTTCTGCATCCATGATGTCATGGTATGTAGTTATACTATTTTATAGTTGTATGCATGATTTTAAGTAGAGAAAGTTGACTTGACATTGTATGGTCAATGTAGTTTTAATTACACTTGTTTGGAATCCCAGTATCAGGTGATTAAAAGCCAGATTAAGCATTAAACTGAATACTTCCTTAACCACATTGTGAGGTTAAGAACTAAGGTTCTACACAAACTTGCATTTTGCCAGTAGGGTTTCACAGAACCTGCTCACCTTCTTTAGCATCTTGCTGCAACATGGACTCCATTGACTGGACTAGGACAAGGGCCTTCTTTATGGAGATCTCATTGGGAGACAAAGCTGCCGTACAGAACAAATTAAGTTACTTTGTGTCAGAATAGAGCTCTGAAAAGAGTTTAGTCACAAATGTTGTTACCTCGCATTCTCCTCTGCAGCCCATTATCACGTCTTTCATTTGCGCCACCAACTGGCAAACAAGAGCCTATGGACATTACACTTGCTGTTAATCAAATGTTTGTGCTGTTTTATGGCACAACACAACACCAAGTTGTTACAGTTAAATGACATTTGAGGAATTAAGGAACTTTCAAAAGTCATGGCAAAGCATACTCTAGTATGCCAAAAGACCTTACTCCTACATTTGTTATACTACACTACCATTTTCTTAAACATATGCCTCAAACAGAAGGAATATAAAAACCTTTGGCAAGCCAAACAGTCAGCACATAAATAAACAAGACCCAAACAGCTCCCATTGCTTCAGTCACCAAGGGAAAATACTCCCTGTGCCACATGTGAGGTTTTAAAAAGCCCATCATGCTGGTGATACAGCTGTTGCTGATCAGCTCTAATTGTCTCTCAGGAATCAGTGCTAGTTGAGATTCAGCTCTTCATGTGACAAGCATGTAAAACAATTTCTCAGCTTATAAAACTCTGAGAATGTTGTATGTATTTATGTCATATTACTTGTTTTGGATGTATGCTAAGCAGCAAGTCTAATATTAAATACGAGCTCCTGAGAAAGCTCCATTAAAAAATGTCACTACTCCTCTTCAGACAGCTATGGAAGCAATAAAGGCTGTAACTGGGAGGATGGCAACAACTAAAAATGGAAAAAAGGAAAGGAACAGTCAGAGGGTCACTAAAGTCATCAGAACGTATCCTCTGGGAACGTTGAAAATATGTGTAGCAAATGCAATAGCAATCCATGTAATAGTTATATATTACATATATAAACTTTGTCCTTCACCCTCCGCGGGTGGTCTCATCCTTCGAGCTCGGGCCTGGGAGCTTGAGGGTTCTGTGCAGTATCTTTGCTGTTCCTAGTACATACATATATATATATATATATATATATATATATATATTTCAGTCTAGACCAAAGTGGTGAACTGACAGACTGACAGACCAAAGGAGGAGATACAGACCACAGACGTTAAGACGCGAAAGCTCCTCACCATGCATGGAGGGTTCCATCCCAAATCCAGCACCCGGAGACTGTACGCTAGCCGTAAGGAAGGCGGCCGTGGACTAGTGAGTGTGAGAGCCACTATCCAGGATGAAACATCCAAGATCCACAAGTACATCCAAGATAAGGCCCCAACAGATGACGTGCTCAGGGAATGTCTCAGGCAATGGAGAACAGAGGAAGACGTGCTGGAGGAAGGACCATCATGGGAGGACAAACCCCTACATGGGATGTACCACCGGAACATAACTGAAGTGGCTGATATCAAGAAGTCCTACCAATGGCTAGAGCGGGCTGGATTGAAGGACAGCACAGAGGCACTCATCATGGCTGCACAGGAGCAGGCCCTGAGCACCAGAGCAATAGAGGCCCAGATCTACCACACCGGACAAGACCCAAGGTGTAGGCTGTGCAAAGAGGCCCCTGAGACAATCCAGCACATAACTGCAGGGTTTAAGATGCTGGCAGGAAAAGCATACATGGAGCGCCATAACCAAGTAGCTGGCATAGTGTACAGGAACATCTGCACTGAGTATGGACTGGAAACCCTGAGGTCAAAGTGGGAAACACCTCCAAAGGTGGTAGAGAATGACCGAGCCAAGATCCTGTGGGACTTCCAGATCCAGACTGACAGAATGGTAATGGCGAACCAGCCTGACATCGTGGTGGTTGACAAACAACAGAGGAAAGCCGTTGTGGTTGATGTGGCGATACCAAGCGATGGCAACATCAGGAAAAAGGAACATGAGAAACTAGAGAAGTACCAAGGGCTCAGAGAAGAGCTGGAGAAGGCCTGGAAGGTGAAGGCAACAGTGGTGCCCGTGGTCATTGGAGCACTCGGGGCAGTGACCCCCAAACTGGAGGAGTGGCTACAGCAGATCCCTGGAAGAACACTAGACATCTCGGTCCAGAAGAGCGCAGTACTGGGAACAGCAAAGATACTGCGCAGAACCCTCAAGCTCCCAGGCCTCTGGTAGAGGACCCGAGCTCGAAGGATGAGACCACCCGCGGAGGGTGAAGGACGAAGTTTTTATATATATATATATTTCAGTCTGGACCAAAGTGGTGAACTGACAGACTGACAGACAGAACAACTTTGCCTATGATCAACCTATAAAATAGAATGTATTATCATTGATATTATTGCCCTGCAGACCCACACAGGTGTTTGCTGTTATTGTGGTTGATTAGATCTGCTCAGGTTGAAGGAGGACCAAGCTATATGCTGGGATTTATGTGCAGTCACCAACCTGCATGTATTAATTAGTAGTGATGAGAAGATGAAACCTATTGAAGTTTTGGGGCTTTCTGTTTGTGGCTAAAAACAAATTTGAAGCTTAGATCTGCAAGCTCAGTGAATTCTAGTGGTTTGCAAAACATATAGCAGGCATTCAAGACTGGGACTAAAGCACTACAGCACCTCACTGATTCCACAGTTTCAGTCTCACATGTGTGCAATAGAAGTCCGAGAAGCGGTGAGGACTCCGCCTCGGTTCTTAAAAAGCCCACTCTTGATCCTGGAGTTTTAGCCAACTATAGACCTATATCTAACCTTCCCTTTCTTTTCAAATTACAAATGACCTTTTAATTGCATCAGACAATGGACTTGTCTCTGTACTTGTCTTGTTAGATCTTAGTGCTGCGTTCGACACCATTGACCATCACATCCTATTACAGAGACTGGAACATGTAATTGGCATTAAAGGAACCACACTAAGCTGGTTTAAATCCTATCTATCAGATCGATCTCAGTTTGTATTCCTTATTATCCGGCTGCCCGAATAAGTCCTTTAAGACTCTCCAGTTGATCCAGAATGTTGCGGCACGTGTACTGACAAGATCTAGGAAAAGAGATCATATCTCTCCAATATTAGCTTCTCTGCACTGGCTCCCTGTAAAATTTTAAATAGAATTTAAAATCCTTCTCCTCACCTACAAAGCTCTTAATGGTCAGGCACCATCATATCTTAATGATCTCATAATACCATATTACCCGACTAGAACACTGCGCTCCCAGGATGCAGGGTTACTTGTGGTTCCTAGAGTTTCCAAAAGTAGAATGGGAGCCAGAGCCTTCAGTTATTAAGCTCCTCTCCTGTGGAATCAGATCCCAGTTTGGGTTTGGGAAGCAGACACCATCTCCACATTTAAGAGTAGGCTAAAGACTTTCCTCTTTGATAAAGCTTATAGTTAGGGCTGGCTCGGGTGAGTCCTGAACCATCCCTTAGTTATGCTGCTATAGGCTTAGACTGCCGGGAGACTTCACATGATACGCCTCTTTCCTCTCTCCTTCTCTCCCTCTCCATCTGTATGCATTTTTATGCATTTTAGATGGGTGGCCACCATTGAGTCTGGTTCTGTCCAAGGTTTCTGCCTCTTAAAGGAAGTTTTTTCTTGCCACTGTCGCCAAATGCTTGCTTATGGTGGGATTTGTTGGGTCTCTGTAAATAATATTATAAAGAGTACGGTCTAGACCTGCTCTTTAGGAAAAGTGCAATGAGATCACTTCTGTTATAAATTGGAGCTATATAAATAAAATTGAATTGAATTGAATTGAATTAGATAAAATTGTTATGTCCACAAAATTGCTTTTGTGTGAGCCATGGACCTCAAAGACGGTGTAGTCCCTCATTCGTCCAGGTACCTTTTCTACCATGGACCTCAAAGTTACAAATGACATATGCAAAGGACAACAATCATGTCTCTGTATTGGGGCTTTTTTTTACACTTCACAATTAACCTGTAGCTGGTAGAACCATAATGTCAGTTTGAGAAACAGTAGACGTGGATCATAAGTTGGTAGGAGTTGATCTGTCTAAGGAGCATGGCATTTTTTCACTGGCCATCAGCTGCTTTCACATTACTCTGCATCATAACAGAACTATGGTAAAGTTAAACGTATCATAAAAAATGTACCTATAATGCAATGCAAGTTCAGCACAACCCATATAAAAAAAGAGCTGTTGATGGTGGACTTGAACTGTTTGTGTGTTTGTACATATATGTGTGCGTGTGTGAATGGATTTACATTGGTGATTAAAGGTCAGTCTTTATCTGTGTAACCCAGCTCATCCAAGCACAGAATGCACCCTCCCAACATCCTCTCTCTCTGCTGTGACCTTCCCACAGCTGTACTCTCTCTCTCTCACACTCACACTCTCTCTGTCACACACACACATGCAAGCATTTTTATTGTGCTTTATACCATTTAGCAATAATCAATTATATTCTCCACTCATATTACATTAAACAAACACACACTTTATTTGTATTCACGGGTCACTATGTAAACTCATGAACAGAAATGAGAGGTAATGAGTCTCCTTTTACCCTCCCAGCTTATAAACCTTTCATAGTTGGAGACAACAGACAACAATGTCTGTTGTGTCATTTATTCCTGGTTTTATTGAGTGAAAGTGAACAAACCCATCATGCAATTGCATTTACAGCTTTGGATGTTCTTTCATATTCTGCTGCACGAATGGCTGGCATTTTTCTCTGGGCACGTTGCAGCAGGTGAGTGGGTGCAACAACAAAAGCAAACATGACAGGTATTATTGTACAGCATGGAGTCTTTTGTGAGAACAAGGTTGGTGTAGAACAGATCAGTTTGCAGGAACATAATCCTGCCCACAAGGAAACTGATTGGATAAATCCTAGGTCTATGTGTGTGTAAGAGCAAAAGGAGAGAACAGTTGGAACGAAACAGACACTGTTCAAACACAACATGGTCTGAACAGAGAGCAACTGAGATGCTCTACTGTGAACATTGGACTGGATCAGGGACTCTTGTGTGTCATACAAAACTTGCCATGTATTTTAAAAAAAAAGATGCCATCTGAAGTATATGAGCTAATCTACAAAGGCAAGATAGTGTCAAAAAAGAGAGAAAGAAATGGAGAAAAGGGAGATGAGCAATGAAATGAGGAAACATGCTGAGAAATGTTGAGTGCAGAGCAAAGTGATAATATAAGCCTAAAATATATGTGATAATTAAATATCATTGACATTCTTTCTCTTTCTGTTACACACTCTCTTTCTGTGACAAGACAAGTCATTTGTCCTCAACAGCAGCAACTGTGGGATAATGACTACAAAACTACATTTTCCTTTATTTTTCAAGATTTTATTAAGTCAGTTGCTTGTTTAACTTTTGTGATAAAACCTAGCATTAGCCAACATTACGGTCACAGTTATTAGCTAATGTTGCCTTATGTTTGTTAACATTAGCCAACATTAACGCCATAGAGAGTTGGGTAGAAAACATTAAAAGAAATTCCAGGATAATGACTAATAATTCAAGGAAATTTCCCTTAATTTTCCCACAAATTTCTTAGCTGATTGTTTTACTTTTGTTGTGTGTTAAACTGTGGAACAGTAGGCTATCACAAGTGGATAATACTTAAGTCTGCAAACTGACTTAGTAATGTCAGTTACACAGCAGTCCCAAGTTTGCTGACATTGAGCTAACATTATGGTGGCTAATGTCAACATATATTTGCTAGCATTGTCTAACATTAGCCACCATAGCTACTGGTGATACTAAGTAAGGCTGCAGCAAAAACCCCTGACTCTGTGAAAACAGTTGGTCACTGAGCTGATATGCTGATACCGATAGAGCTAACTTAGCTAATGCTATGTCTGATTAACAATTAAATGCTGCTATGGGCAGATACCTAGCTATAAATACTATCCCTGTGTTTAGATTACTGAAAGCCCACCACTACGTTAGACTAACACATTAATGTTAACCTTAGCTAACTGTGATGTATCGTGATTTCAGGGTTCCAAATAAATGACAGACTTCATCTTGATTATGTGCCCTCCATTTTCTCCCACCGAAGACAGACCCTTTCAGAACCTCTGTTTGTGCGTCAGTGCCCCTGCTTTTTCTGAAGGTCCTGTTTGTGAGCCAAGTGCCCCTGTTTTGTCTGAAGGTCCTGTTTGTGAGCCAAGTGCCCCTGTTTTGTCTGAAGGTCCTGTTTGTGAGCCAAGTGCCCCTGTTTTGTCTGAAGGTCCTGTTTGTGAGCCAAGTGCTTCTGCTTTGTCTGAAGGTCCTGTTTGTGAGCCAAGTGCTTCTGCTTTGTCTGACGGACCTGACAACAATGCCCAATGTAATGTTGACGACAACGCAGTTGGTTACCAAAGACCCTTGGCAGAGAGTGAGAGGGCTCAAATGATTGCTGAAATGGATAATTTAAGACGAGAGAGAGATGAAGCAAGAAGATAGAATGATGCTGCAAAGGAAAATTGGACAAGAGAGCGCCTGAGTGCCAATGCAGTGAAAGGGGATGATACTGCATGCAAAGCCATGACTGGGCTCAGTTGGGCAGTTTTTTCATGATTGCACAAGTATCTTGTCCAGTTCATTAAGCCAAGGAGGGTGTTCAAATTGCCCACTCAAGACCAGCTTTTCCTTACCTTACTGAAACTGTGCCAGAATCCATCCATCTTTAGTATCCCGTTCCTGTCAAACAGGTTGGGGTGGTGGCAGAGCGTCCGATGTCAAGATTGTCAGACAATCAGGATTCATATCCCCACTGTACCACCAACCTGGAGACCAGGTAATGTAGATTATTTATTGATCTAAACCTTGGAAAAGGAAAAAGAGCTGCATGCTTAGCTGTTCCGAATGCGTCAGGGTTTTTTATTAGGCCAAACCTGTGCAAAACCAAGAGCTCGTAGGTGCAAAGACATTCTCCAACAAAGGTTTGTTGAGGAACATGACTGTGCACGCTCGTTTTCCTTTTTTAATGTGAATTTGTTGCCTAGCACACATTAAGTGATCAGCATTCTTCTACATGGTCTAGGCCCTCTCATTAATTGACAAAATATCAAAATCTGGCCATATAAAATATCAGAGTAAGTTTGAAGTGAAGAGATCGAGGTTACATAATGAATACTATTATACACGTATACATAGTGTCCTGGGCAAGATGACTTGTTTTCTGAATTGAAAGTCCAAGTTGAGGACTACAGTCGCCCCCTTTTTTTGCATTGCTGGACAGAGGTGCCCTGGATACTTTTTACAGATATTTAACAAATAATTTGGATTATGTCTTATTCATGTATTCGAGATGTTGGCTGATTGAGGGTTTACCTTTCAGGAGGACTTTTCTCTGTTAGGTGTCTTTCTAATTACCCCAGCGTTCACCAAAGGGAGGAAGCAGCTGAGGTTAAAGAATCCAGGGTGAAATCCAATGTTCAGATACATCTTGGTAAGTTTATCACAAGAATATAATTTCACTTGCATTCAAACAAATATTTTATGATTCTACAAAGTCGATATCCTCTTCATTGTATACTGAGCATATATAGGTCTCTTTTCTCCCCAGTGAAATGTTCACAAACAATAAGGGAGACTGACAACATTTCAGTAAAAAGTGCAATATTCTGGGTTTATTTGGAAACAAAAACAAACTAAAATAAATAGCCTGGACTTTATTATTGCTGTCATTCATTTCTCGAACAAATTGAACATGAGAGTCACAAGTAAGTCCAAGAAGAGAGCAATTATTAAACCAAAAGATTACAATACCAAATAAAATTTAACTCGAGGATAATTAGTTTTTTTCTGTAATACCTTAAGAATTTAAAGAAGAATACAATAATGAGGTATCAAATTAATAATAAACATTATAAAAACATTACATAAATAAATAATTAACAAATTACACAAATAATTAAGCAATAAACAAATAAATGAACAAGACAAGAATTTGCAAAAGTAGTCCTGAAATTACTTTCAAATTTAAGTTATTTATCAAGTAAAAAATAAAGTAAGTAAAAATATACAGATTCCAGAGGGGTTGAGGGAGGTTGGGATGGGAGAAACAGGACTGACTGCAGGACCAGCCTTCTTCTGCAGAATGTGAACCAGAAAGAAGAAAAACAATCATTAATTTCATTAAAATCATTCCTCCTGGTAATTGTATGAATTATTATTTAAATGTAGTTCAGTCATGTCACTGTAAACATGTACAAAACAAATATTTTAACAGAATTTCTCTTGCACAATAGTGTGAGTGACACATAGTCTCGCCTCGCCTTCACAGTTCGAACTAGCTTGTAGCAGGTAGGAGGGGTGAGTCAGTGAACGAGTTAGTGAAGATGAGCACTTTGTTTCGAACGATTCACTCATGACTCGCACATCACTAGATAGGAGACACATGGCTCCATTCCTGTCACAAATCCAGCTGGAACTCATGGTGTGTTTGCTCTCTGTTCATATCAATTCCAGTTGTTGTCATTTGCCTGCAGTAGTAATATGTGTTTTATTTACTCCCATGCCACTACCTTGCCACCCCTTTGCCACCACATGTAAAATATGTTAGATCTGTCACTGCCCTGCTTCTATTCTTTACGTTAAGCTTAACTAATCACCTGCTAGCCCCAGCCTCGTAATTAGTGTACAGACATGGGAGTGGTATCAAACTTCTCATCTAACTTGAGGCCAGAACATGTAACAAGTGTATCCTCAAATGTCAAGCTATTCTTTGAAAGCTAAAACATTTTCTGCTATCATCGTAGCTGCTGTAGAAATAACTACACGTGATGTGACGTCACAATGTCTATATTTGACCAGTTTCAGGTCTAAGACAATTACATCAAACACCAAAATGGAAAATGGACCCAGAAAAGCAAGACAAACACATTCCAACTTTTGAAAAGTGAAAGAGATTATGTGTATTTTAAGTATGCAACATCTTTTCAAATTACATAAGATTAAATTACCCCCCACAAAAGATGGGAGAAACAGTCAGTTGTTTAAAATAACTTCACAACATTTGAGAAAATTGCCTCTGCTAGCTGAGTGGTAAGGTGAGTGACTGAGATGTCTGACTGAACGACACTACAGTTTCCTCAGCTCAGCCATCCACTTGACTGCAGCTCCTTTTGACTTTTGCTTGAGATTCATGTCGATTCTCATACTTCATCCACTAGCTGGAGAGACAAACATTGGTTTTATAATCCATCTGCTAGTTAAGCATTGGACAATAAAGGAACTGTTCATGAGACTAGTGGCCCGTCGTTCAGTGACCACAAAATGTTTGATAAACACTGATTAAGTAAAATGGAAAATCACATGCATCTTATTTTTGCACTTTGGATTGAACTGAATCTCAGTAAAAATAATAAGTTGTTGGGTCACAGTTTATCAGAGTCCAACGCAGACGCCTTTCTTGTAAGTGTAATTACATTAATCATAGTGTTTGTTTTCTGCTTGCTCTCTCAACAACAGAATGCATGTGTCATTATGTTGTCCTCAGTTCAACCCAGTTGGCAAGATATGGTAATTTGTTAAATACCCAGGTTTGTTTGGTTTTATATAATGTTGTCTGTAATAGTCATTTGTATTCCTGGTATTGTAATATTCTTGCTGACCTGCGTAGGGAAAATGGCTTAAAGGATACCAAGATAACAATAACGATAATTAATAAACCTCAAAGAGGCACCAAAATTATATAGCATTAACACATTAATCTGTACAAAAAGACGAAGCAGAGTGATTGCTAACTCAATTGCTAATTGATAACTGTCCCCTGGGAACATTGGATGGAAGAAACACAAGAAAGGAAGAGAGCCAAGTATGCACATCTGGTAACTGAGTGTCAGGGGAATGGGTGGAAGGCCTGCTGTGAGCTGGAAGAGGGCTGCAGAGGCTTTGCAGGGCAGTCTCTACACCGGGTCCTGGAACTCTCGGGGATACGTCAGGTTGCACCACATGGTGTATCAAAGACTTAGCACTCACTTTGGGCAATCAGAACAATCAACATTTAAATAATAGAATTTAACTTATTAGCATTAAATTCACCTCGGGGCACCACCCTTAAAGAAGGGAAAATGATAGCCAATTAATTAATTCAGTCTCATCAAATATACTTGAACTATCACTTTGGAACTTAATAATTCAATTAATAACTACAACCAAAATGACCACCAATAGCTAGTAAAGGTTGAAGGTTTTTGGAGTTGTGAATAGTAGAGGTTGGCAGCATTCACTCTTGTGCAACATTAAAGAGACCAGCTTGTATATTCAAAAGCATTCATTTACAAGATAATAAAAGTAAAACACACAATAGGTAATCTAACTAAATGTATTCAGCTAAAGAAATAAAGGGAGTGTGTGTACCAAGGGTATGTGAGAGAGAGCGTGTGTGTGATTGTGCGCATGTCGGGTATGCGCCAGAAAGAATATGTATGTTTTTTTGCTCTGCCTCTGTTTGTGTCGTGCGCATGAGCATGATCAAGTTAGGTCAGAAATAAAGATAGTATGTGAAGCGGGAGCTTTAGTTTTCTCACATGTGTGACTATGTTTAAGGCCAATTTGAAGTATGTGTGTGTGTATGTGTGCGTGGGATTCGTGTAGAATAGAAAAGAGGAAAGTTTGCATGCGAGACATAGTAGGTACCGGATGTAACAAGTTCTGTGAGTATGTGGGTGAAGCATAACTATCATCAACTTAGCAGTGTGGCTACCCAATAATGTAACTATGAAAAGACATCACAACAATAAACCACTGTGAAAAAACCAAATCAATACATGTACATTGACAAAAGTTAAGCAGTCCTGTGCTTAACTGTGTACACTGTTACGCTATGCTAAGCCCAGTTAACGATACCAGTTCATGAAGAGAGAGGGGTTGCTTTGCTGCTGCTTTGTCAGCTGGCAATTCCGGAAGTTGCAGATGAGCCAAGCTGGGAAGAGTTGTGGTTCCAATGTCGAATGAAGCAGTCTTTGCTGTGCAGTATTTTAGTAGTGCAGGTTGGAGGAAACCTGTCGCTCCTTTGTTCTCCTTACTGAGTTAGCAGCTCTGTGCTAACTTGCTTTGTTGCTCATGTTGCTTGCAAAGTTAGCTGGTAGACTTTGTGTCGTAGCTGCTGACGCTAACTAAGCTTTTCAGGAATCTTAGGCAGGCTCTCGCTTCGCTGCCGTGAGAAAAAGAGTTTTGTGTGTCTGCTCCGAGCAGAGGTGATCTGGTAAGAGCATAAAGAGGAAGAACAATAAGTGGAGCTGGGGTTTTGTTTTACCTGGTCGGGGCATACTCCAGTACTATGGAAACTCGGTAGAGTTTCACTGGTACCTGTTACCTGTTTTTGTGACTTGATTTTAAGCTCTTCTTTTGGGCCTTTTTGTGTATTTGTATTGTCTTGCCGCCCACTCTTTCTCTTACTGTTTAATGTTGCTTTTTTAAAGCAATTTGGAATGCTTTATAAAAAGTTATAGCGTAACAAGCGTAACAACCTGTAAACAATATTAAGATATCACCTTACAAACTTGCGAAAGGGTTAGCAAACAGTTGTGTATTTACACATTAAGAAGATGCGTAGCAACATAAGCATTCACTAGGCGTCATTGTTCTGGTCACCTGATGAATGTAAGTCCGGTATTAGCTTTCCTTTTTAGCTCTGTCGTAGAAAAGGTTTCAGTCGTAGTCATCTGGACACTGTTTTCAGAATCAAGACGTTTCGGCTCCCACAATTGAGTTATTCTCAATTGTGAAAAAATTGGACGGGAACTGGAAATTTAAGCTACTCTCAGTTACATAAGCCCTGCCCTCAGAGTAGCTTAAATTTCCAGTTCCCGTCCAATTTTTTCACAATCGAGAATGACTTCCGGATGGGAGCCGAAACGTCTTGATTCTGAAAACAGTGTCCAAATGACTACGACTGAAACCTTTTCTACGATAGAACACTCCTGGACGAATGAGGGACTACACCGTCTTTTTAGCTCTGTGTCGGTCTCCAGCAACTCCTGAAGAAAACGTGACTATTTAGCTGCTGAATGCTCCACCAGGTAGTTGCTGACTTCATCTAGCTACCATTTGGTGCTGGGCAGGTAGCGTAAAGTGTGTTTATCAGAGCTTTTTCACTTAAAACAGCTGCCTGCGACTGCTTGGAATAAGTGTCATGAGAGCGGAGAAACTGAAACAACATTAAAACCAAAACAATGAGCTAAAAGATGCTATGAAGTTCTGTAGAGCTGAGGGGAACTGCAGAGTCGGGTGATAATTCTCTGCGGGTTTGTCACTATGGGTGACCCATTTCACATAATACATAGTCATTTGACCCATTGTTAATATAAAAACATTGATTACTGCAGCTTTAATGGATCAGTAGACCCAACTTACAAATAAATAAATAGAAATTTAAAAAGTATCCAGAGAAACAGGGACATGTGTAATTTGGGCGAATCCTTTAACAGTTGCTGTAACCCTAGAAAAAGAGCCAGTTACAGATAGTAACTTTACTGCAAGGCTGTACTGTAATGGCCAATATGTAAGCCTAGGAGCGGCACCAAGGAGAGGCAGTATTTCTAGGAATATGAAACATTCGCTGTGGGAGATGTATGTGCCAACATTAGCAATGACAGGAATGCCATATCAAGAAGTTGTGTGCGTGCATGCACGTCTCAACAGTCATTACGTAGGAGTAAATGGACTGACGCACCCAACCTCATCACACAAGTGTGGGTCGACATCTGAGAGATGTAAATGTGTGCAAGAGTGTATGATTGGTTTTAGCCCACAAGTCTCATGGATGCCCTTAATGCCTTCTTTCATTTTTGTTTCATTATCTGTACACTGAGCAGGACTTAGGATGGAGGGGTAGGCATATAACAGAATTAACATATGTAGTCTTATACAGTAGCAGTCAGGATAACCTATATATAGCCAGTGGAATGACATAAAGGTTCATATGATGAAAGTATGATGATACTATGATGATAACCTGCATTAGTGCTCTTCCTTCTGTATGTTTCCTATATCCTCAGACAGCAGTTGGGTGGGAGGGTTGGCAGCACTGAGGTCAGGGAGTTTACTGTTGCTCCTTCTGGATGTGGCGTGCACTTAATTCAAACAAGTCCTCATAGTGCATTACAAAATGACCCATATGATAAAAATATTGCACAAAACATTTATATTAGCATTTTTTTAGACCATCATGGCCATGGTAAAATGAAACCAAAGTTGACTGAAATGGGTCTAGCAGTGGCCTTCCTTGTCAAAGTCACATTCTTTGCGATGCTAATAGGTCTATGCTAATTCCGCCTTTTGACAGACAAGACTAATAATTCACAATGTCAGTGAGGTCCTTGTCAAATAAATGTAAATATATAGGCATTTGAAAAAATGATCAATGCTTTTTCCTGGCAAAGAACAGCACCTTAAGGAGCATGCTAGTGCTAAGTTGGTGGACTCGAGATATTGATATATTGTCACATTTAGTCTCTAGAATAGGTCAGGCTCTAAAAACAGTGGATCCTACATTTCCCATAGTGCAACCAATTTCATCTTTAATTAGGCCCTACCTGCCCACGTCCTAAGTTCCTACCTCTGGGTTTATGTTAAAATATTGAAATCTCAAGCCCAATCCAAGATAAACCTGAATAAAGATGAGACATCACGCTGTAGTACAGTAATTAAAACAGCCACAAAATGTCACCCCCTTGATCATAAATTAGCTGAAACTGTGATGTATTTCACACTTTTGTTTTTAGATTACTGACGCTAAATGATTGAGGCACAAATAAGCTCTCACACAGCTAATAGACACACACACACAGGGCATAAATAAAATAATGTCAACACCTCATGGGAAATTATTTCACAACTGGCTGAAACTGGGTTCTAGCTGTGAAGCATACGTAACACAGATTAGTCTGGGAGTTGATCAGGGTGTATCAGACTAAATAATATTACATTAGGGTACAGGTATTTCAAAACAGTATTTACTCATAACCTACCCTTAAATTTAGTATATAATCCACAGTGTGTGTTTGCACCAGGTTTCCCACTACCTGATGACGACACACCGCGTCAATCTGTGTCTAAAAACAACAAAACACCAGGGGAATGGAGGGAATGCCATGTAAGGATTAACACACTGACTCTGCGGAGTGGCGCACACACAAACACACGCGTGCATTCGTGAGTGACAACTTGGCATCAATGCGCGGCATCACAGTGTGAGCCTTCCTCTGTGTAGCAGCCTCAATCTGTTGAGCAAAGACGTCAATGTGTGAAGTTTCCTGGCACAGAAGATGTGGTCAGAATCGAGGATGCTCATCAGTCTCTCTGTCTTTCTCACGCGCTCACAATAAACACATACACACATATGAAACACGGGAGAGTGGTTAAAATGGGTCAGCAGTAAAAGCAATCTTAGCTGGAAAAAAAGAGTGACACGGAACAATAAAGCTCCAAAGGTGGTGACAAACTAAAATAAAAAGTGTAATATTCACCATTTTTAATGATTCCAAAGCAGATATTGGACCACTAGAGCAGCAGACAATAACAAGACGCAACTATCAGAATCTGAAGCAGCACAAACCGTCAGAGTCAACAATTAGAACAAGCTGCTATTTTGGTCTCACACCACCCCTCCTGAGGTTTAAAATCCACAGGACATCCCTATGAAATCCTCCCCTTTAGCACCATCTTAGAAGAGATGCTTTCATATTTTCACACCAAACGTGATTCATCTTCCCAGAAAGGAGAAAATAAGATATATATTTTTTTTTTTAATTCATTCTTTCCCCCTAATTTTAGCACTCTTTTCTCACTTCAGAGCTGGATGATTCAGGATTTGTGGTGGCAGCTCTTCCTCCCTCGCTTGCTTTCATGCACACACTAGAGAGGTGCTTTGTGAGTCAATCTGTGCAGTGTACTGGCATTGAGCCTTCTTTCCTTATCCTTTGTCTTCTCAAGCCACATGCACACAAAGATACAAACACGCGCTGTGTTGTTTGCGTCATCCTCTATTTCCACGGTTCCTTCTCTGATATAGTCTGAGTCTCCTTTGCCTCAGAGCTCGCTGCATTATTCATCCTCTTGTATTCAGTGGAAAACTTCACTGCCTTGAACCTATAGCTCTTGGAAAATGACTACATGTTGTTGATGTGTGTCTGTTGAGACACACATCGTCCACCTTACGAGAGGAATCCCACCACTCAACAGCTCAGTAATCAAGTCATATATCCAGAAATGTGAAATAGTTATTAGTTAGCAGCACAGGATCCCAAAGTGGTTCAAACAAATAGAAATGATATGTATCAACATGGCTGTTGATACATGTTTTAACCTTGGCTGGCTCAAAAATGTCATATGCTAACCTCCATCGTATTTCAAATACGATCATCAATGAAAAGGCTGTCAAGTAATACACACACGTATTTCAATTTCAACATCAAAACTGCAGTTTCAACTATTGCACATTGACTTACCTGTTGTGTATGCATAGTGCAGTAGCTTTTAACAGTTTTTGAATGTTATCAACATACTTTAAAGCTGCACTAATCAATATTTTTACATTACCAATGATCTAATGAGTATGTGTAATATGAAAGGGGTCGCCAGTAGTGACAAACTCACAGAGAATTATCACCTGACCCTGCAGTTTCCCTCAGCTATAAGGTTTTTAGTGACTTTTAGCTCATTATTTTGGTTTTCAGGGCCGAAAATGTATTACTCTCATCTGTGTCTTTTCCATCAGCAGCAGAGAGCTGTTTTCAGCAAAAAAGACTCTGATAAACCCACTGAATCCTTAAAGAGAAAGATTTTTTTCAGGAGTTGGAGTATTTGAACTAAATTCATCAGAGGAACAGAAACATGAGTCTAAATTAGTGCTATTTTGCTGCGTGTCTGAAGGATGTGTAAATTAGCAATTGTTTGCTAGCACGTTGACAATTTTACACGGTGATGGTGTGTCAAAGTTGTGTTTATGACTTGTTGTTTTGCCCGAGTGGCCAAAAACTTCAATTCAATGTATGAGTAACCATAAAAAAGTTACCGCAGATGTTGCTCACCTTTTACAGTACAGTAATTATATTATAGTTAGTGCTTATATTCTCCCATTTCCTGCTCATCATTACCACTGGGAGGCTGACCAATATTTTGGTCAGCAGCTTGTGTGCTATTTTTACTCAAACTCATATCTTTCCTCTTGCATTTGAAAGAGACACACATGGAGGAACACTGTGGGGGTGGGGGTGGGGGTGGGTGATCTGTGACAGGAAGTTGAGGGTGTAATGGGGCATACACAGAGATAGTGTGTTTGGTGATTATGTGTCAGTTTTAATAAGGTTAACATGTTACCACACAGAGGAGCTGCAGATACCAAAACCTAATTAACAATAGGATGAAATGAACACAAGCGTGTGTGTTTGTGTGTGTGTGAGACGTGAGCAGCCTAATGTGAACATTTTCCGTCTCAGTCCTGTGCCTGGAAATGAAGCAGCTCTATAAAGAGATGTTACCTCTACAGTCATCGACGCATCAACAACCATATCTGTTCCTCTGTGAAGATAGATGGCAAAGTGTTGTGGTGGTCTGGTCCACCGCCGTGGAAATTGAACTGCTTTTGCTTTCCATTTCCAACACACACAGTACATGAAGGCGGGCATAAACAAACACACATAGGAAATTAATCATGGTCAACTGTACGCAACCCCAGCTGATACGCGGGCAGTATGTTTTTTCGTTTTAACTGTCAGTGTGCTTAAAGCAAAATTACAATTGAACTGTTTAACTTCTTGTGTTACCATAGTTTTCAACTCAATCTGTCGCTCACATAATTATTTTCCCTGCACTCTTCATTTTTCCCCTTTCTGCAGAAATCATCAAGCCTTACTTAGAAGTGAATCACATTTCCAGGGAACTTCAGCAGAGCAGGACTAATTTGCAATTAGTGATTATGTGAAGTGTGTGGCAGTGGGCAGTGTTCCTTCCTTTAGAAAAGAAAAACCCTGCAATGAAGTGCTTCATATTCAGTTCTGTACTTAATTAACAGTTTGCTCCACTCAGACATTAATGCCAATTTCATGGTCCTCCTCTGATAAGAAAATGAAGTCCCATCCTTTGTAAGCCTTACATTTGCTAATGGTTTCTTAACAGCAGCTTTTCACAGCAATACTGCAAACTCTTTGACTCTCTTCTAAACCAACACAGAGTGAGAGAGACAAGGAGGAGAACTATATTGTTATTTAACCTTTGTTTCATCCCAGCCCCATTAAATGAAAATTCCACCTTTAATACTCACAAACTTCTCGTTCTTGCTTGACCAACTTTCCTTTAACCTGCCTCATCTAGATCTACTTTACTTAGTGGTTGCCAACATTTCTTAGAATGCCTTGACAACCCCCAGTCAACACTGAGAGATCAAAAGTGGAATGAACAAGACACAGTGAATCATGCACTTTACTCAAAACACAACGTGACTTGCAGCTGCATTGCATTCTGGTCTACCAAGGCTGCTGTCAGTACAGAAACTGGGATGGAGGTCTCCCTCTATGACTGCTGAACATTGATGCAAAATGGCAGCACTAGAAAAAAGCCAGGTTACAGAGATTGTGCTATTGTCATCATACAAATTAAAGCTGCTATAATCAATAATATCATATCAACAATGGATCAAATTACTATTGGTATGTGGAAGGGGTTGTTCATAGTGACAAATGAACAGCGAATTATCACTCAACTCTGCAGTACCCCTCAGCTCTACAGAGCGTTTTAGTTCAGCTCATTATACAGTATATAATGGGCAGCAACTTTGAAAAAGCTATGTGGAAAGAATAGCACTACCTCCAGGGGGCGCTAACCAATGTTTTTAGACTTTTAAGGCTGAAATATTCTTCTACAAAAATACATAAAATAAATCTGTGTAGAAGCTTGCACAGGAGTAGACATACATCGTTATCATACTTGTTTCAATGATTCAACATACTGCTTGCCTTAAGTGTTTAATTTGAGAATTGTAGTAAAATATGTATGCTGCTTATATATATATGTGTGAAATAAATATGATTTTGGTGCCAATCTCCCAAATACTAGGTGCATTCCAAATCTCATGCTAATCTCATGCTTGAGTTGCCAGGTGTATTTCCGCAGGCTACATGAAAGTGGCATGCCTATACTATGACCCGCATCATGGAGCCTATACCTAGACAGTTTAAACATTCATCCCTCAGATCTTACCCTCTCCCTGTTCGACAGTCACCCTGCAGGGCTGGCTCGCCCTCAGTAAGTGCTTAACATACACTTGGCAGACCCGACTTTAGGTTGATTTTAGTTTCAACTGCATACATTTAAAAATGCACAGGTTAAAAAAAACAGAAATAAAAAACTTTTTGTTCAGGTGAGACACAACTAAATAAATAACAGAAACAATATAACACCAATTTATAAAACTTTTTTGCTATTAAAGCTGGGCTCAGTCTCAGTGGGGGAAAAAAGTATATTCAGTAAATACAATGGACCGAGAGGCATACTTAAGGGCAACAACACCAGATACCATAAAATAAGCTTATCAGTGTTACTGTGCTGTAGTCGAGTGCAGGTGTGGGTTTGTTTTAGTGTTGTAGTGACTTCCACCCATAACACCAGCTCAGCAAAAACACAGCGTCCTGTTTCTTCAGCCACACAGACGGATGGATAGATGACTGAGGCTCAGACAGATGACAATAAGCCGCACCAACAGACTGACAGTATGCTGCCTGTGGATGAATCACTCACTTTGGCACTGGCAAAAACATGCTAACTACTGACTCAGATATTATATACCAGCTTCTGGGATATTTCTCACGCACAAACACATGAGGACTCATATGCACAAGCACGCAGAGTCATGTTTTCATCATTTAAAGCAGTATTATATATAATATAGGCTTTTTGGGGAGTGGGGGGGGGCACGCTGAGGCAGCAGAAAAAAAGCTGTAAACACAACACTGACATATCATCACCTTTTATGTTGATATGGCGTAATTGTTAGCAAACAGTATTTAACACATTACGGAGCAACATTAGCAATAATTTGGAGTCGTGTTTCTGGCCACTTGAATGTAAGTCCAATATTCACTCTCTTTTAGCTCTGTTTTCTCTCTACCAACTACTAAGGGAAAAGTTTGGTTCTTTAGCTGCTAAATGCTCCACTGTGTTCAACAGCTAGTTGCTAACTCTGTCTGTCTGCTGTTTTGTGCAGAGAAGGTGGTGTACAGTTTGCTTTTAGAGCTGTTTCGCTGGAAACAGCTAAAGTTGTGGGCCAGAAAACCAAAACAATGAGCTGAAAGTCGGGGGGAGCTGCAGATTCAGGCGATAATTCTCTGTAGGTTCATCACTACCAGCAACCCCTTTCACATTGTCACATTGTTTTCACATTATCATTTGGTACATTGTTATTCTAAAAGTATAGCTGCTTTAAAGAAGCGAGTTATGTCATCATCAAAATATTACCCACAGTTTCCTGATTGGTTCAAAATGTGACATGAAGATTTCTTGTACTATTGCAACTTTTTATGAGTCATTTTGGTAAACAAAAGTAGAAATTATCACAAGGCAACTTGAACTATACTTTGAGCTATACATGAACTCCTCTTAAAAAAGCACCTTGCAGGCTGTAAAACCAGGCTTTGAATTTTGTTGTGATGTGCAGATGATGAAACAGATTTTGCAACACACTCCAAGCGTGAGTCTTTCCTTCTCTGTTGTAAAGCAACTAGACAAATGGAAGGAGAGCAATCCAAACAGACAGAGAGGATAACAGAGTGTTAGACACAGGGGGAGGTGTTCGAGGGCCTGTGACAGAAGGAACAAATACTACTCAGCTAACAGGAAAAACTCCACCTGACTTGTTCTCTCTGTTTAATGTGCTCGATCGCACTTCCTTCCAGTTTTTTCCGATCATGCATTTGTACTGTTCAACTCCATAGAATGTACTTTCTATAGAAATAAATCATTGATCCATGTTCCATTGAACACAACCATGAAAGCTTCCATGGAAAATGTCATTCCGAGTTTGTTTGTTTGTTTTTTTAAAGATAATCTTTTTGGGCTTTTTGCCTTTACTTGATAGGAACATGTGACAGGAAATGTGGGAGAGAGGGGGGATGACATGCAGCAAAGGGCTGGACACAGGTTGGATTCGAACCCTGGCCGCTGCGGTAAGGACTCAGCCTTGTACATGGGGTGCTCCAGTCCTGAGTTTTTAACCTTCAACATCAGCCGCACGTGGTTAACTGTAACCGTCAGTGTAATCTAAACATTAAACTGATTTTAACACTGACCATAAGCGCTGACTCCATGCCCTCTCTGTCCTAGTGAGGACATCTTGTACATTATATTGCCCCTGCACAAACAATACAAACTGTACTGTGCAGAGTATTTCCTTAGTATGTCCAATATGAGTGCACTCCCATAAGTTTTCCATAGAAATCTTAAAGAGAAATTCTTGCACAGTCCTAGTTTTACTGCTCTCTTGGGATTTCCTCAGGACTCTGACGCATTTTCCCCATAAGGACAAACTTTTGCACAATGCAGTGCGGTCCACACAAGGCTGTACTCTATATTCCAAGGTTGTATATGTCTCTTTGATTAGGGCTACTCCTGATAAGCAACCAAACTGGTTTGCTTTTTTTGTGTTCTTGATTAAATGGAACTTTGTATTTAGGATTCAAGGATTTAGCTTGACACAAGAAGGGCAACAATAGAAAAAGCTGCAAATCCTACATCACCATTATAAGCAACCAAGACTTTAATTGGTATTATTATCAAGTTATTTGCCTTTGATAAACGCTAGCATTAGCAGTATAAACCTCCATTGATATAATGGAGCTTCCATAAGTGATGCATTTAAAAAAAACAATGTTTAAAGCTGCACCAATCAAAATGTTTATACAAACAATGGGTCAAATGATTATGTTTAATGTGAACGAGGTCGTTCATAAGTGACGAACCCACAGAGAATTTTCACTCGACTCAACAGTTCTCCCCAGCTCTATGGAGTGTTTTAGCGTCTCTTAGATCAATGTTTTGGTTTTACGGCCCACAACTTTACTGTTTTGGTTCAGTCTCACGGCTCTCATCAACCTCTTTCTCAGCAGCTGTTTTAGTGAAAGAGCTCTGATAAACCCAGTATATGCGACCTGATACTAACATAACTCCAAATGAATGCTAGTGTTGCTCCATATCAGCTGGATGTGTAAACAGGCAACTGTTTGCATATAAAAAAATAAATAATAAAGAGCTGCTGACACAATTAAGAATTTCATTAGTCTGGTTTCACTACAAGTTTTTAGTGTCGCATGATGCTCTTAAAGTTGATTCAGAGGCATCTCAACTCAGACAACAATAAAATGGAATCCTTGGAATTTAAGAATGTTGGATAACTGGCGACTTCACCCTAAAAATACATTTCGCCTTTCACAAAACTTGGCAAAAACAACAGCGGGCATGACTGTATTTCTGTAACTCTGAAAGAAATAACAGTGAAGGGGCAGGACAGAGGGCATTACTTTTTCATTTGATGCAAAAAAACCAAACAAACAAGCCTTTCGAATGGAACAGCACACTGTTTTCCCTGCGGGTAAAATGACACATACAGAACAAATATGGCTGTTGGTGGGTTTGACTATAGCACCAGAGAGCAAGAGACCAAACACAAATCATTGTTTTATACTGAGCTGGTCTTATGGGTGGAAGTGAGTCATTGTGTGGGTGTCTGGGTGATGACTGACAACTTTTTAATTTACATACAAAAACAGAGAGACACGTGACCATACACACACCAGTATTTCATTTTAGCTTTGTGCTCTATGAGGCCAAAATTGGTTTTACAGAGTAACGTGTTATTTTAGCTCCATTCAAATCTACTGTACCTCCTGGAAAATGTTCAATACAAAAAAATAAGACCTGAGAAAGATCTAATCCTCGCCAATTTCCCTAGTCATCCTTCCAATTTATTGCTTTTGAAGGCCTACCGTATTGTTATTGACTGTGAAGTTAAATATGAGGGAAGGTATAGTTTTGGTGTGGTGTTGGCAGAGGAAGCACAGGCTCGTTTTGTAATTACACAGATTTGTCGTCCATTAGCATTTAAGATTACAATGCTTTTACCCACACTGTGCTAAAAAACAATCTTTCCAAAGAGGGCTTTACTTGCTGTTCGTGTTTTGTGCCATTATACTGTACCTTGTTAAAATTAAAATAGGCCAGAAACACTCCCTAAAAGACTCTCAGTTCAATTCCACCCCCTAAACACCTCCACTTTGCTGACACTGTGCCTACACTTACAGTACACATCATCTGAACCAGGTTTCCTACCTCAATATCAATATTTTCAGAGGACAAAAGGTGTTAATCTGACTGAATTCACAGACAAAAACATGCAGACTGATGCAAAGTTCTGGCATTTGAACACAATTCCCTTTAATCAATGACAGGTTCACATGGCCCATATGTATATTAAAACAGCTCTTGGTCGCTGTAAGCATTCCTCCTGTTCATCCTGGCCATTAAGAGATCCCTTCCCAATATGCTTCCAATAACTCAGACTGCTGAAGCCTCATATTAGCATATCAGATAAACTTGGTAATGTACTTTTATTACACTGGAAGCACATGACACTGGAAGTATGAACAGGAGGAATGATTACAGCAAGCAAAAACTGTTTATATGGGCACCTGACTAATGTTTTAAGACAGACTTAAAAAATCAAACTTTTATGAAAATAGCTTCAGATTTCATATGTCAGTATTTTAGACTTGAAAAGAACATATGCAGATGTAAACTTTTTTCTATGGTGTGTTTACAGTGAGTGCACAGTAGATTTTGCAGTGTTAATACGGTGAAAAAAGACCAACCCTAACGGCAGATTCTGCAAAGCCCCAAATTATGTTAAATGCCAACCTTTTGTTTTATTTTTATGTCCAATGCAAACATTTTCAAAATTCTCACATTCTACAGTATCTGCACATGGCAATAATAGTATGGGTAACGTTAGGGAAAGATCGGGGCTATGGCAAATAAACTATAGTTAGAGTATGGTTACGGTTAGGCTACTAAACACTTAAGGCTGGGTACAGATCATGGTTAGGATTAATAAAGACTCGAGAGCTAATTGCAGGTCTGTGGTGCCTTGCTTCATATAGGGCACACCATGTCCTAGACTGGCACTGAATGTTGGCATTGGACGTAAATTGTGAGGTGCAGAATCGTCCAATATGGACAAAATTCCAAGGAATACTGGACAGAAAAACACAGCATTTCTAACTGAACACGCACATTATGTTGACCATGATATAGACGGGACAAACAACTACATTTGCTAAACGCCTGTGAATACAATACTGAGTACAGGAAACATTCAGTCAAATTTGGCACGATGGCTCCGTAGTTAACATTGTCGTCTTACAGCAAGAGGTTCCTGGTTTGAGTGGAGCGTGCACGTTGACATCCACAGTCAGACTGACTGGAGACTCTTTTCAGACTGTGAGCAGCAAGACATCAGATGTTTGCTCATTTGCTCAATATCTGAGCCAAACAGATGCGTTTGTAAGCTGAGAAAACTTGGCCAAAGACAGCCCCTCAGAACCCTACAAAGGCTTACGCAGAAAATCTATGAATGACATGCTGGCAAGGTTTTGTTCCATTCAACAACACAACTCTAAAATTACACACAAGAGACGGAGCTCAACTGAGCAGCACAACAGACATCAGCTACATGTTGAGGTGAAGGTCTGGGTGTAATTTTGAAGGCCAAAGAAGTGGATAGAAGACGTCAAAGAAGCCAAGACCCAATGCTGTGTGAGGCAGATCAAAGATTATCTAACTTCTCTCTCAACAAATCCTGTCCTGTTGACAAACCACTATGGAGAAGGATTGCACAGTTAGCTAGCAACACCATCTGCTGTACACCACTGCCACGTGGAGTCAGAGGGTTATGTTGTGATTCATCTAGATCATATTTTTACACAGTTAACACAATTGTAGACCTTTAGAATTCTTTATTAAATCTATTATTTCCGCATCGGGTTTTAGCATTCTTTTCACCCATAAACGCAGTAGCTGCTGCAAAGATGACTTCCTCCACAGAAGCTTCCAGCACTTGAGAGAGACAGCTGACCTAGTTGACCAGTCACTGGCGGTCGGAAGTATGGAAAGGAAGCGAAAGTGTGACTTTGACAGTGCACCAGGTCACAAACAGGGTGCGGGTTGAGGGTTTTATGCCAAGTAAAGAGAAGATGAGAGCTATATATGTATGTATGTATGTATATATATATATTTGTCTCTCTGCGTGTTAGTCCCACAAGGGAGTGACAACTTGTCTTGGGAATGTGCCTGCCTTTCCTCCAAGGCATGCTGGGTAAGCTCCCTGAATAGGAATAAGCATTCTTATGCATCTTATTTTTCATTTTCAGCAAGGAAATGAAATTTCATTTTTTTTTCATGCTTTTTTTCATTTTTTTTGGCATTCTTTAGAGTAATTCTTAGAAGTTTGATAGATATGGGCCCAGGTTTTCATTCTCCACTACCAGAGCTGTAATGAGTTTCAATAGGAATGAAAATGTAATCAGAACTTACTACAGAAATCAATACCAAAATGCAAGGATTTATGGGTATAAGGAGGCAGATGTTGACATTTGACAGTTTCTCATGCATAGTAAAGTCTATCCTGATATAATTTAATGGACTGAGGGCAAACTGCAGTCTAGACTAATGTTCATATTCAGCTGTTTCTTCATGTGTTCTTAACTGATATGATCAGCGGAGAGAGGAAATTACAAAAAAAGAGCACAGAGACGCAATTTTTTCACATTTAGTTAAAATGTCCCATACTGCCAGAATGTCAAACCAGGAGGGATGACTGACTGACAAGTTTCCAAACTTCTGTCTAAAGCTATTTGCGAGTTCATGTGAGTTTGGCAGTGTGGGCCTCAGTGAACAAAGTATAAAAACTAAACAAACAAAGAAAATGAAATGCACCTTTAATTGCACCAAAAACAGCACCATTAAAAATGCCTCGCTCTTTTCTTTGTGTGTATTTTGAGCGAGGTGGAGTAAAACACAGCATTAAAACCTCCCATGGACAGAAATAAGCATGTTTGAATGTGTAAACTAGACTATGCACAATAGCACAGCACTCAGCACATCTTCCATAACACATGTTCAGCATCCATCGTTTTCCAAAAAGCACATTAGCAGCAACTGGCCTGCCAGAAATAGCCAAAACGGATTCAAATTCAGTGCCTATGTACACATACTCACAGTGTGTCTTAATTAACCACAGAGCAGAACAATGCAAATCCTGACCGAGAAAAAGTTGTTTTCTTAAAAGTTTGCTGTTCTTGGCTGAAACAGACATGCAGTTTTGTGGCTTATGTGGCGTAGATCATAACCACTACTTATATATGCCTTAAAATAGATGCTAGTGCTATGTATAATGCCACATTCTCATTTTAGAGTATTTACAATAGGCAAATTATAAGATATGTAACCTGAAATTAATACAATATGGTGTGTTCAAAATTGTTTGACCGGCTGTGTGAAAGTATGTAAAAACAAGGGGTATCTAACAATATAAATCATATCTCTTTTTGGGGGTTTTAGTTCATTATTACATGCAGAAATTAGCCTTATGTTCATTTTCACGTTTTCTAATAAACATCTTAACATCCTTTCCTTCCTATTTTAAACATATTCAGCACACACTGCTGTTATTCTAATATATTGGTTTTGGCACATGCATATACAGTATATGTGTACAATTCTATTTTCTCATCGGTGTATTAGTTAAGATGCATAAATCATTGTGAAACAGAGGAAATACATTTAAAAAAAGCAACACTATAACCCTATCTGCTCTTTAAAACCTAAAGGAGATATATCTGTACATGTTTACTTGCATTCACCCAAGACACACTGCAGTATTCTGCCAAAAGGTACATGTAAAATAAAGACCTGACATAACAATTAGTGTTTTTGTAAGTCCAGGTCACTTTCCTATGTTTATGTATTGCACATACTGGCCAGTGCCTACAACTCGTGGAGACTATTTCTTTGTTGTACATTTCAGTGTGTAGTGGAGTGCCCTGTTGTTGTGTGTGAATCATGGTGCACTGACTCGTTTAATAAGACACAACACTGTCGACTACTGATGAGAAGAACACCACAGATAACCCGCTCCAGTGGCTCAAAAATAAAATGTGTTTGATTTTGAAGAGAAATGTCCACAGTAAGAACCCAAAAAACATACAGTAAGCAGACACGGCACGTTCAGTCTGCTCTTTTAGACTTACCATGTATCCATTTCGAAATCATTTTGTCTTCGTGTTCAACTTTTTTGTTGTCACAGTTGTTTCAGTGAAACTGGCGGACATGGGGTTGTCAACCCCACTTCACACTCAGTCTCAGTGTGCCCCCTTGTGGTCAAACAAGTGAATGTCCTCTTCCAACAGAGTGCAACAAGTGTTTGCTTTGTGTAAAACATCCAACCTCTATATTATCGCTAATTTGGCTGATCATTCCCCTCTTAGTATTTTACCTTCCCCTCTTTTCAGAAATGAATACTGGCATTGCCTCTGCAAGACAGTGATCCCTCTGAGCCTTGGCACCCATCGGTGTGCTGATGATATTGGGCTTGTGGGTCAAGGAGTCCCTCACTGCCTTTTGCTGTCCAGGATGGCCCTCCAGTCGTCCGACCAAGACAGGAGTCGTCTCTGGGAGGGGCTGATGGAAAGATGTTTGTTGTGGCAGGTGGTGAACAGGATGTGCTCCCACGTTGGTTTAGGCTCCACACCTGATCAGGAGACATGCCCAAACATGACGTAAGTGACAACCAGACATATTTCACTGTGTAGAGCGTACAAATCACTGCTTTAGACAACCTAGCAGATCCTGACTAACAGTTCACACACTGCGGCAGCTGTCTTATAAGGTGCCAATGAGGCAGTGAAGAAGACATATGCAAATAATTATCACACCCACATGACATTAAACAAACAGGATGTTTTTTTCCTTCCTTCTTCCTTTTAATCTTTGAAACATACTTTCATGCGTGCTGAATGCTGGTTATTGTAATGCTATTTTTAGAAACATTTTTACACTTTGATTATGTTACGTCACTACTTTTTTGTCAGTGATCATTATAAACAGCATGTCATTTCAGTTATCTAAACTCAGTCAATAAAAATACCTCAACTGCAGTTCTTAGAGAACTTGCAATATTGTATTTCCCTTTGCTAAACCCCTCCCCCAGAACTGCGATTGTCCAATCCGCTACTCTGCATTTAAAGCGTTTGGAGGGTCGTGTCATTTTTTAGCCCACACACACACACACACACACACACACACACACACACACACACACACACACACACACAGTCCTCACCTAGAATGTCAGGCTTGTCGTCTATGAGGATGTCTCCAGTGATTAATGTCTTGTCTCTGGTCAGGATGACCTGCTCCAGAAAGCCATGGCCCAAATGATTCTCTACCCAGGCATACTGGACACACACACACACACACACACACACACACACACACACACACACACACACACACACACGCAGTAGATGAGATCTAATTAGAAAAAGGAAACAGTAATAATTTCCAAAGGGAAGATGTTGTTGATTGATTGGCAGAGCGCTTACCTTCTCATATGGGCAGTGTTTGTAATGTTTTATAGGGCTGGTGCAAATAAAGACATCTGTGCTGCGGAAAGAAAAGGGAAACAACAGGACCAGAGTGGAAAAATTAAAAACATACAAACATTTTTATATCCCAGCTGCTTATGCCTGACAGACACACTGGAAATAATAACTAAATTGGAGACAGGCAGTGGACCTTTCCTTGGTAGGAAAACAAAGAGGTGAGAAAACAAAAGTGAAAAACATGAGATCACACCATATGGCATATTTCCCAGATAAGAAAACAGAATATTCAGGCATTGGTGGTTAAAGAAACCCATTCATTTCCACCAGGAAAGGAAGTGCAAACATACAGTTTCATAACTATGACAGCTATTTTTAGACATTATTCCACTGTGTTTCTGAGAATGCAACCAGAAATGGCAATCACAACCTCCATGTTGACTCAGATTAAAACTGAATGAAATATCTCACTACAGATGCAGGATGCTTTCACCAAAGCACATACAGTAGAGTGCACCAAAAGCTGGTTCTACAGGGAATCACAGCCCTGACTTGTGTTTGACAGATAAGAGCTTTTGAAAACCGATTACACTGATAGTGAGAGCTCTGGACTGAAGCTACTCAGAGCCAACATTTACCATCTTTAAATCTGACCACACACAGCAGCCAGTGTTTCTCAATATTATAGTTGTCGGGATGAAGTAGCCTCTGAAACAGCGACACAACAGGACACTAAACCTCTCTATCAATGACTCGTTAAGTTTTTTTTGTAACTGCAGTAAGGGAGGAACATCATAGAGTATGAGCAGGTCACAGCACTGAGCTGCCTATATCCAGTATTAATATATAAAAGCCCAAAGTAATGGTCAAACCATAGATTCCTGTAGCAAACATGGTGCCGTGCTTTTTGATTTCTTTTTCTATAAGCGTAACAATGTGACACATTTGCCATCCATCAGTCTGCACGTCTATTTGCCGTCACCAAGTCACACACTCGAACTGCGTGTCACACTGGTCACCAAAGTATTGATCGCAGAGCCTAACAAACGTTTGCAATATTCATTAAACATCCATAAATACGCAGTAACAGCGTGAGCTGTCTTACCTTAAAACAGTGTTTCTTCCTCACCAGGATCTGTGCTAAACTATCCACCACCTTATTAAAATCCAGGGCTCTCACCAGAACACTAGATGTAAATTGCTACTTATTAATTTTCCCCCACCCATTACACCTCACGTTGATCTCCCCATAAGCTCTCAGTCATTCTGGTTTGTTTTCTCCTCCCCACGTGTGCACACATTTCAAGATGATGTTGCTCAGAAACCTGTCTATATATATACTACATTTTACTATTATGTCAGCAGCAGCCAAACATATTAGATGAGTGAACTGCATCTTCAAGACCTACTTATCCATCTTGGCCATCTCCTTGACTGCCTCCACTCCACCTGGCAACGGATCCAGTTCTATGAAGAAGTCCTTGGACTCCCAGATACTGATGGCTTTTTCCTGGAGTAAAAAAAACAAACAAAAACACACACACACAGCTTAGTATCCGTGTGCATTGATATGGTGTATTGGGCTTCCTCACAAACAGACCCCAGACAGTTCGGATTGGCGGCTACACCTCCTCCACTCTAGTACTGAACACCGGAGCCCCCCAGGGCTGTGTGCTCTGCCCCCCTCCTATCACCCATGACTGCATGTGTGTAGCATAAAGGGAACTACAACCTAATCGCGTTATACAACCCTGTGTTGTAAAATGAGAAATAAATCTGCCCTATATGTGTGTGTCCACGTGAGTGTACATGTGCTTTGAAGGAAGAATGTCCAAAAGGCAACTTTTTCAAGGTCAGCTTGACACTCCAAAGGATCGGAAAAGCTGATATTTGAATGAGACTGTACTGTACAGCTTTCTTGAATATCTCAATAATGGCAAAGCAGGAACTGAGAAAAACATCTTTGTGGTCCATTTCTTCTTATGCGCTCATGTTCAACATGGAACTCTTACCCCAGACCTAGTTTACGAGATCGTAATAAATATTTTATTTGCGTGATATAACATAAATTAGATATATATGTTGTTGTTTTTTTTAAATTAGGTGATTAGACAATTTTTGCACTGTCACAAAAACAGATGGATTGGCTTTAATATGTAGTGTTGCATGCTGTTGCAGTGTGTGGGATCATAATACGGGCTAGATCTATGCCTCACCTGCTTGTGCAAAATTAGTAGACATACAAACACCAGTAACATACTAGTGTAAAATATACTTTATTAAAATAAAAGCCTCAAACAGTAAATTGTTAATTCATTAGTTTAGCATTCTGCTTTATCGTTACTCCAAAGTCTTTGAGTAAATATGTTTTTCCACAGAAAAAAGTGTGTGACATTCACACACTTTCTTATGAAAATAATCTCAATGGGTCTTAAAAAACTTTAAATGAAAGAGCCTCTATTAGGCTATCTTTAACTACAGGCTCGTGACTAACTGAGTAACGCATGATGACAAATCAGCATCAGGATTAAAACGCAAATACTCAGTCAGTCGAGAGCAGACCTGATAAGATACTGTAGGTGAGGCCAGGGGTGATTAAAGGGGGGGTCACACAATAGATAATTGGCTCAGTGGACAACAAAACTTTTTTATGGTTCAGTATGGTAGTACTTTATTAACTGTATGGCATAAGAGAATGTGGTCGTTAAGATCTGTTTCCTCTGAATTTTGTAGTTTAGGATACTGGCTACTTTTCTGGCTTTTTTGTTCCCTCAGATATTAAAGACAATGCATAAACAAAACATGAAATTGTGGTTAAACTGAACAGCACATACATCGGACATTTGGTGGGAGCATATAGGCACTGCAAGGTTGTCAACTGCTGATCTATAGAGCCCATTAAATAATGTTTCTGTCTGAGGAACCAGCAATATTTCATGTTGGTTAAGATCAAACTTCAGCTGCAAACAGAGCGTCACTAGTCATAACACAGTCTCTAAATGGGATCTATTCTTGTTAATTAAATTCTGGTAAAATTAAAACTATTTTTGTGGGGACCCTGGGGGGAACCAGCTCAAGGGCCTCTGGCTCTGTATAGGACTGCAAGTGTGAATTACAATAACTATTTTTGTACACATGTATGCATGACACTTACACATAGGTCACTCCTCAGCTGCCCATACTGCGTTGACACCCAAAACCCTCTTCTGTCATCCAGGGTGATGTAGGGCTCGTCCGGGTACCTGGCCCGGTACTTCTTGACGAACCCCCCCTCGAAGTCCGCCAGGACCCCGTCCATGTCAACCAGAACCCGCAGTCTCTTACCCGAGGCAGAGGAGGACATGCTTACGCAAATCCTCTTAAACGGATCACGGAGCAAAGTTTTCCCTCTTCCGAGTAGACGTGCTGTACCGGACAGTAACAACATTGCTGACTATTGAGTGAGTGGCTGCTGCAGTACCAATAACTGTCACTACCGGTAACCCTCTCCAAACGACGAGTGGAAACAGTGGACAAAGTCCGAATGGGAGTCGAAAAGTTTTCCAAATACTGCGGCAGTTAAACCCTGTTGTTATCCGCACTTAGGTATTTTGGGGTTTGTCTTTTCGTGAAATTTTCTTCCACTGCTAGCTTTACTTTATCATTCTGGGCGTCTCTCTGCTAGCTTGCTGCAGTTGAGCTAACAGTCGGTAACATTAGCTAACTTTAGCTGACAGGCTAGCCGCACAGCAGCAGGCAGGTCAAATGTGACATGCCTTTGGCCACAGTGTAACATTACTGGGAGCTGTTTGCATCGTATGTCAGTGTGTATTAACTGCCCGGCAGCTACCCACAGCCTTTCTCAAACCCACAGCATCTGTAACAATGGCTGTTGGAGCAACCTAAACTGAAACGACAAGTAAACAACTGGCACTGCAGCAGCAGCAGCAAGAGCAGGAGAAAGCTCAGCAGTGAGAACAAACTGTACTACAAGCCTGCTCGCAGAAAAGATATTTTAGATGAACGAGATGGCTCACTCCTTCGTGGTGTCAATGCGTGAGAGCTGTGTACAGTCACAATTTGAAGTTTTACAATATTGCAAATGTGAACAAATCAAAACGTTTTACCACCAGTGTTATTATTATTTTATGGCATAGGTGGATGATTATGCATTTAAGCTATTTGTGTCTAAATGTGACAAGCAGTAGCCAATTCTGAATGGATAAAGTAATATTTCTGCGTTTCTAAAAGTGATTGATTGGATTGATGGAATGACTCCAGAGGCACCAATGTATCATTATGCATGTACAGTGAAGATTTCAGTAGGCTGCACAACATTTGAAAATGAGCCAAAATAAATGTTTAATATTTCTATATTTGAGTTGAGTTTTTTTGTTGCTCATCTTCAGTGATTGCAAATCAGTTTTATACATTTGGATTTGTCACCAATCACAATTACAGTACACTACAGTACAGCTCATTACTGTAACACTGTTGGAAGCTAGACATATGGTCGTACAGCAATCAAAAAACATATATCAGTGTAAGTATTATCAAAGATAACAGAAATAAAATCAAGTTTATGAAGGTGATAAACCAATGTATAATAGGTTTCCATTCTACACTGTAACACTTTATAAAAGGTAGACAAAAAAATTAGAATAAATAGCAACAGTCTTAAGCCGCCAAAGAATAAGTGTGCCATTAATGCTTATTATCTACTTCACTAAAATTAGCTATCAAGACATCTCATTAATATATTGGATTTTCTCTCGGCACTGTGGCTTGAGGGTTGGCATTGTTGCCTCCTCCAAAGAGCAAGGTCCTGTTTGAACCCTGAACATGACAAGCGGTTTAGAGAATGGACAGATGGATGGATCCCAAAACTGAATTTTACCCATTTCCTCAGTTCTCAACATAACAACTGAGTACTTGATGTATTTCGTAATTTACTATAATTTGTTATAGTTTTTTTAGAAGTACAGGGCATTTTGGTGTCCAGTCTATAATCTGTGGATTCTTCACTCAACTTCAGTTAGACAGGAGCTCTTACATTTTATAACATCTTTGTTGAAACACCAGAAAATTGTACGTCAGTTCCTGTATTTCTTTTTTCCTTAAAGGGTGAAATGGCACTACAGCCTGAAATAGACAGCTGTAGTCCCTTAACACATAAGACAAGCACAAGACGTTACAATTTCCTAATAAAAATACTATTATGGAAATTTTTACAATTATGCTTTCAGAAAATCGTGTGTCTAGCCCTTTAAGAATCCAATGGTCGGTTCGTAAACTCGTTGCAGTCTGTTCTGTTCTTATGATCTCGCGATAGTTTCACCTCAGTGGCGGCTGTGTGGCCCCCTGTCTCAGTCCGGACGGAGTTGTTTCTGACGTTTGAATGAAAAACAGTGCAAATTACCTCCACTTTGGACCCAGGAAATAATGGCTTCAGCCTTGGAGCAGTTTGTGAACAATGTGCGGCAGCTCTCCGCTCAAGGTAGGGTTGCTAAACTCATTCGAGTGGGAAGTATTAGCTAGTTAGCTAGCATATGCTATCCAATGCCTTGCCGATAGCTAGGCAGCCAAACTGGTTAGAGCCCTCTTTTTGCTTTATCATGTAAACACACCGCCAAAATGACTTTCTCTGGCTGCGAGAGTTCTGTAAAGTATCACCAGAAGATGCGTTAGTATACGGGGACGCCAAGGATAACCACGAACTAGGTAGCTCATCAAACAAAATGTCAAAATCATACTTTTTGGTTTTGATCTAGAAAATAATTTCTGGGGATTGCCTACCGGTAGTCCCGCCCCGAGCCCACATGACTGGCTGGCGAACTGAATTAGCGAATATTATTGGTTCCAAGTCATCTGTCAATCCCACTTACATTACCTCTGTTGCAAGGCCTTGACAGGACACTTGACCGGCCGTATATTGAAATACTCAGCCACAGCACAATTATTATAAACAATTTCGTGAGTCAGTTTGTTTTCTACATTTGTAAAGAATAGCTTCTTGGCAGACGTAGCCAAGAAAATTGCAATTTTATTATTAATTTGACCCCTTAAACAATGAAAAAAAATTCTCAGCATACTTGGAAAAAAGTATTGTCCTCTTCTCTTTTGTGGATTTAACCTCATCATTTACAATGACTATGACTGGGGGGAATGTTATAATAACATTTTTGTTTTGGTAACCAGTGCAGTTGCATCTTTGTGCATGTGTCCCCCTTGTGTGCCACAACATGTAATAAGATGTGTTAAAGTTGAAATTTGATTACATTAAATCCTGTTTAACAACCTAATTTAACTATGCCTAAAAACAGTGATTTCTAAATTTTATCTGCATCTAGCATTGCGATGTAAACTGTCTTATATATGAGAGATGGGTCTTTCAAAGATTTAAAGGGCAAGCAAGAAGGTCCAAAGTGGTTTACTTTCTTCTCTGTTCTCCTGCCCCTAACCCCTCCAGGCCAGATGACTCAGCTGTGTGAGTTGATCAACAAGAGTGGGGAACTGCTGGCCAAAAATCTGTCCCACCTGGACACGGTGCTGGGGGCCTTGGACATCCAGGAGCACTCCCTAGGCGTGCTGGCTGTGCTGTAAGTAGCCAGCTCCATCCTTATTCTTTACAGGTTTGCCAACATCAGTGTAGTTATGACCAGTCAAGAACTCTTCCTTGGTCTCTAGTGAAGTCTGCTGCTATATTTTGTCTTCTTTGCCTTTGTGTTCAGTTCTGTCCAATCTTGTTTTCCTCTACACTCCTGCTTTCATTATGCTCCTTGCTTCTGCTCCATTTTTTTCTGCGCTGGGCCAAGAGATTCTGTTATTGTTGTGTCTGTTGAACGTTGTATTGTACAATCGGTGATGAATAGGGTAGAAGTGGTGGAGCCTTTGAGAAGTATAGTTAACAAGTAGAGAATGGTGCACATGACTTTGGTGCCAGCTCAGTTCTTATGTGAGTTGCCAAGTTAGTACAAATAAATCACATAATGATCCAGTATTTGCATGTTATTTGCCGTTTCCTGCTTCTTAGTATTATGTTTTTAATTATTATAGGCTGCCTTTTGCGCGTAGCATAGCAAATCTGATGTAGTCACAAAGCAGCTAAAGGCTACCTGTTGCACGTACAACTACTAATGTAGGAATGAACTAACATTGTAGCAGAGAAAGTGATTATTTCATATCATTTAGTGAATCAAGAAATGCCAATGGTGAGTATTTAACAGTTATGAAAATGACTATGTTTAAGACATAGAGTTTGATTGCATATTAAATTAAACCCACAAGTGGGAAAAACACAGAATAAAGTTGTTTTTTCAACAGTTTACAATAACGAAACACTAAGTGAGTTCACTTTGGCATCACAAACTTAAAAAACAATATGGATGTCATTTGACCTGTGCAGTATTTTTTCATATGGACAAACTTTACATCCCTCTGCATATGGAAATAACCTAACAACTAAACCATCCAATTTTGTATTTTCATCCCACATGACAAAGTGTTGTCATTACCAGTTAGGCTTTAAGGTCTGTATTAAGGTCTCATTGTTTCACTGAAAGTGAAGGTTTTTGCTAACCTCTTACTGTTTTACTCCAGATTTGTGAAGTTCTCCATGCCAAACATCCCTGACTTTGAGACGCTCTTCTCCCAAGTCCAGCTTTTCATCAGTACCTGCAATGGGGAGCACATTAGATATGCAACAGACACTTGTAAGTCCAACCTTTCACTAGATGTTTAGGAAGCGTGTTTGTATCCTGCCGGTTGTTTTTATGTTGTACAGGTTTTCAGTTGAACAAGAACACAATTCTATACTGATCAGTGTTCTATTGCATATTGTGTTGAAAGCATGTACTCTTCTAAAATATGCACTGTTGCCAGCTAAACTACGCAACACTACATCTAAATTATGCCCACTTTTTCTCATGCAAGTGCTTTACTCAGTTGTGGTCATATGTCAGATACCAGCTTTTTCCAGTGTCCGCAGTGTCCGCTGACAGGCTCTAAAATGTTTTTTAGTATCAACCAAAAATAAGAACATGTTGCACTGTTAGGATGGTATGGCATCTGTAATCCAGATTGTAATAGTCAGGTACTGTATATGGTGTATTGTAGTGTATTAGTAGTGTTCAGCAGTATCTGTTATTGTAAATTGCTTTTCATTTCTGCAAATGTCTTAATGTTTGGTAACTTTAACCTTTTGAGCTTGAGGAAAAATGACAACATTGTATGTATGTACATGTTTGTCCAGGAATTTGTTTGTGATGCATAAACTGCTATGAAGTGTAGATGTATCCTGTAAACCCATGTGTGCAGTGCTTTACACTTAACTAACCACTAAAAGAGTCAGTCATCAATTTTCATTGAACACCTTCCCTCCCTTCTGTTTCCTCTCCCAGTTGCTGGTCTCTGCCACCAGTTGACAAATGCCCTTGTGGAGCGGAAACAGGTAAGACTGTTTGTTGGGTTCTAACCCCGTATAAGTAGCTGGATAATGTGTATTGGCCACTACAGGGTTCCTATCAGAGAGCTAAGTCACCAGGTGGAGTTCAACTTCTTTACTGCGTTGTAAGGTGGTAACATAATTACAGGCAGTCATAAGCTGTACATATTGATAGTAGTTTCTGAAATAATCACAAAGAAATGGTACATGAATATCACAGCTCTTAAATATCTTCTACCTCTTATGGAGGAGTAAGCTGTTAATCACAAATCATCAATTACTGAAATAAACATTCAATTCTCATACTGTGCGAATGAAAATAAGCATCCTCTGCAATTCAATAACAAACATAAATCATATCACACATTAGCTATAAGCATGCATAGACAAGTATATTATGACTATATACAATATAATCTGCACAGTCTCTGTAACGTCAGGAATTCACAACACTGTTGTCTCGACTTTGGTGGGAGTGAAATGCCTAACTAGATATCATTTTCGAGCTTTAATTCAAAATTGAATTTTTTTTAAAAAATCCAAATGAATCAGCAGCCATTGTAGATGACTGATGATCGATGTTTTCATTCATGGCTCACAGCAGCCTTTGCAGTAGTCTGCAAATGCTGCGGTTGCTAATGAAGTATGAATAGTTTAAATATCAGTGGAGAACACAGAATGCAAATGGGATTTATTTATTCTTACTTATTTAGCCTTTTGCCCCTCGTTCAGTCTGTCTGGTTTGTAAGACATACACCTCTGGATTCCATCAAAGACTACCTGCACAGTTGAACAGTGTGTAATCATTGACAGAGCGCTGTTTTAGTGATGTAGACAGTCTAACAGCTCCTATAGCAAAAGCTATAGGGCTATGGACTCTTTTATCCCATCAATAGTTGATCTCTATAATGTTAATTCATAACTGCCCTATTTCACTTACAGTATGTATGTGCTGACGTGCCCGTGTTGACATACACAAATATACTCACACACACCTTCAAATTCTTTGCGGCCCGCTGTGCTACATCAGCTCCTCTGCACTTTCGCAGTAGAATCATATGACTCTTTTCTATGTTGCCTAATAGGGACAACAGGACTTCTTCCCACCTTAAGAGAGTGTTAGTGTTGGTCATCTGTGTATTGTGTGATGTTTTTGAGATTTCCATGTTGTTCGTGTTACTGCAAAGTGTCCTTGTCAAAGTGCCCATTATGTGTGTATGATGTTTTAAAGAACTCTGCGCAGTGTCTTGACAAGGTAGCTTGTGATTGGGTGAAAGTATTTTTAATGTTGTATGCACCTTGCTGCAAAAGCAGTTTCCCCTTGGCGATGGTGATATTAGTACATTTTAATCTTATTTTTCAACACTCTCTGACAAGACAAGGCCCAAATGAGTCATCCTCTTGCTGAGTTTCAGCATCCAAGAGTAGCATGTTTTCCTTTCCCTTCTTGATCTAAATATTTCAATGCATTTTAAAGTGCCTAGACCGTTTTCAGTGTGTTTGGATGTCTCAGGAAAGCTGCAGCTGAATAACTCCAAATATTTTTTCTTTCCCTGACAGCCATTGAGGGGTGTTGTCGTCCTAAAACAGGCAATAGACAAAATGCAGATGAACACAAACCAACTTACCTCAGTTCATGCAGACCTGTGTCAGGTGAGTAACTGGCCCTGCTGCATCATCACCATGGCTGTAATCCTAAATGGCCTCATGATTTAACTTGCACATAAAATTTTTGCTACTAAATTGTGATATATTATTTGTAATCAGCATCTAATTTATCTATTTAAAAACTGTTTTCGATTTCCTTCTTCTCCTAAATGCATACTTGTTGAATATACTGTTTAAAGGGTTGTGTTAAATAATTCAAACACAGGCTTAGTCCCAGCACAGTTCCTTTCCAGTGTGACTGTTCAGTCTAACCCTCATTATATACCTGTCTCCTTGCAGCTGTGCTTGTTAGCAAAGTGCTTCAAGACCGCCCTGCCCTTCTTGGAGTTGGACATGATGGACATCTGTAAGGAGAATGGAGCTTACGACGCAAAGCACTTTTTATGTTACTACTACTATGGTGGCATGATCTACACGGGCCTCAAAAACTTCGAAAGAGCACTGTATTTTTATGAACAGGTACTCTCCTGCGCTTTATGCTGCACTAAGTGTATGGACGTGCATACATGTAATGGCATAAACTTTCTAATGTGACCATTAAATCTTCAGAAATTGTCACATGTACTCATGTATGCCCTGAATGCACAATCAACTGTCACGTTTTCTCTGGTGTATAATATAATATAGACATCATTTTCTCTTGTCAGGCAATAACCACTCCAGCCATGGCAGTAAGCCACATCATGTTGGAAGCCTATAAGAAATACATCCTGGTGTCACTCATTCTCCACGGCAAAGTGCAGCCGCTGCCCAAATACACCTCACAAATAGTGGGGAGGTTCATCAAGGTAAAGACAAATAGTTGAATAGTATTAGGGCTTTGCTCTTTTGGTACAGCTGTTAGATTTACATATGCAGACATTTAAGTAACCTGATTTTTAGCTGATGCAAGTAAGCTCATTATAACTCTCTTAGACCAGATGAAGCTAGTCAAGAAATGTTGCTCATTTCAACAGGAAACAGTCTGTCCACTTATGGTATACAGAATCTGCAGAAACTCAAACTCACAGCATTATACACTCAGTTTTTAGTTTCAGGTACACCTAGCTAAAACTAATGTAGTCTAATACAACAGTCCTGCAATAAATTCTACCTTCACGAAGGTTAGAATGTTTATAGAGGTGTTGATTCAACTGTATGGTCATTTTGGAGGATGTACTTTGTGGTGCTGTTGAGTTGTATTATACTGGCAGGCGTTTCTATTATTTTGTCCACCCCTTTATATCAATAAGGGTACGCTCTCTGAATAATGCAGTACCGTCTACTTATGTAGTTGATGATTTGTTGGACCATTAAGTGATTGGTTTTCTCTCTGTCCATTCTTTTCGTTTTCTCTTATTGTTGCCCTTAGCCCCTGAGCAACGCCTACCACGAGTTAGCTCAGGTCTACACCACCAACAACCCGGCCGAGCTGCGCATCGTGGTCAACAAACACAGCGAGACCTTCACACGAGACAACAACACAGGCCTGGTCAAACAGTGCCTCTCCTCCCTCTACAAGAAGAACATCCAGAGGTTAACAAAGGTTGGTGTGCCTGCGTGTTTGTGTGTTCTTTTATTTCTATAGTAATGTGAGCCAGATGTTTTCACAAGAAAATATAAGTGAAAATTCCTCCAATCCTTGCTTCTTCACGTGGTGAGGCTATGGTTTGAACTATACTGTATAACTGGTGTTTTGACTTGGGTTAAAGATTAAATTTAAGTTCAGTTTAGGCAGGGGGATAGGGAACGCATATTGTCCGTGGAAAGACCTTTAAAATAGAATTAAGTAAAAGAGTGTCTTAGCGTGTTTAAATCAAGCAGTGGTTTGAAGTGGGTTTACACTAATGCTGAAGCATGTACCCGTTTAGTTTAGTTTATCTGGCCATGTGAGAACAATACCTTTTTCAAACTCTGATCTGAGACGTCTGGAAATGTGTTTCAATCCTCCTCCGCGACACCTGTGCTTGCATGTCATTAGTGTCAATAATCAAAATGATAGGAAACATCCAAAAAAACATGGGTGAGTGAAGGCAGATGTAGACATCTGATAGCCAGCTGTTACTCGTGCTTGGAAAGTTGAGCAAACGGACTGTTCTGAGTGAAATGAAAAATAACACCTCCACCTGTTTGGTCATCATATTCTGTTCTGTTAGTCTAATCTCATTTAATATCATTTCCTGTTGAATGTGCCTCCTGCAGACCTTCCTGACACTGTCTTTGCAAGACATGGCGAGTCGAGTGCAGCTGTCAGGCCCCCAGGAAGCAGAGAAATACGTCTTACACATGGTTAGTTGGTCCAGAAAGACTAAAGCATGAAAAGCCAGTCCAACATGTCATCTGCACACTTACTTGAAATCACTGCACATTAAGTATGCTAATAAATGGTGATGCTTCTGTGTAGATTGAAGATGGTGAGATCTACGCTAGCATTAACCAAAAGGATGGCATGGTCTGTTTCCACGACAACCCCGAAAAATACAACAACCCAGCAATGCTCCACAAAATTGACCAAGAGGTGAGGATGTCCAACTCTGTTTTCAGTGCTGTCTTGCTTATGTCTTAAGTCTTATCATAATGTTGTGTATGAATCCGGATAGTATGTTTAGTGTTAATTATCTTTAAAATGAAGCTATATCATTGTTCTTCTTTCAGATGTTGAAATGTATAGAGCTGGATGAGAAACTAAAGTCTATGGATCAGGAAATCACAGTAAACCCACAATTTGTGCAGAAGGTGAGGCAATGTTTAGCAGCATCAAATATATAAATATGAACTGTTTTTTCTGTTATCTGGATGTCTTTTTTTTTTTACCTGTGCATGGATGTGTTTTGCTTTGTGGAATCTTAAGTGTTTCCTTGTGAAGGTCATGGTATGTACCTTGTGTCTCAGTGCTAGATTTACATTATTTTATCCATTGTGCAAAGATCTTTTTAAATGGTAGAATTAAATAAAAAGAACAAAAGTGTAAGAATAAATTATGTAAGGAATGTGAACACAGTACAACAGTAGTATGGGTAGCTAGTGTTGAAAGGAAAAAAACACAGTTGTACAAAACATGCCAAGCATTACCACTGCACATTCATAACAATCGAAAACTGGAAAAAGTCTTTCAGTGTTTCGTTCCATGAAGCAGGTTTATTCAGTGAATCAGTTTTCTAAGTAAAATCCGGAACATGGACTAATGTAAAAGGACCATTTCTTGGTTTTCTCAGCAAAAATATCCAGATAATTCAGTCATTAACTTCCTAGAAAAAGCCCTTGGTTAGTTCCAAGAGATAACAAAACTATCAGCTGTAGTTTAAGGGTAGCAGGAACTGGTTTTTCAACTACATTATCAACATGTTACGCTTTCTTTTTCAGAGTATGGGATCGCAGGAGGACGATGTTGGTAGCAAAACATCAAGTTATTCCTGAGGGGCCTTGGACAGGGGGAGAACGCTGCAGCCACCCAACACGTTCTTCCCAGGATGAGTTGGATTTTTTTAAAAGAGGAAAAGAAACATTCTATTGCATAAGGACATTGGTCAAGGAAAATCTAATTGTGTGGAATGATGATAAATTTGGTTATTCTTTCTTCACAGTGTCTTAAGGATAACAAAGATCCTTACAGAAAAAGGAAAAAAGATTACAATTTTGTCAGTGTTTTATTTATCAATGTTCAGGTTGGTGCGCCACTGCTACATTAACAGAAACCACAAAAATAAAAACTGGACTTATTTGTTCCAAACATATGTGTGAATAATCTCACTGTTTGTTTTGGTTCTGCTGCATGATGGCCGTAAAAAGAGGGCATTACATATAAGGTAAAACATCTATGGCTGACGAGGATTAAATCTGATATATTCTACATTTGTAAAAACTGCAACGATCGTTTCCCCTCTCACTCCTTTTGGTTAGAATGTAGATATCATCAATAGCAAATCTGTATCTGGACATGCCCTTGACCAAACTCGGCACATTGGAGGTCGTTTACAATCTGGTGCACTGTTTTTGTTTTTGTTTTTTTGTTTTGTCCCTTTTTTCTTTTTTTGTTTTTTTTAGGTCGGATCCACTAGAGGTCGCTAGAGCACTGTATAGAAAACCGTTTTGACATCTTGTTATTACAAGAGGTGAAGTCAACAGATGAAACCAAACTGTCATGTCATTTGGGAGCTTGAGCTTTGCGATTGTGGATCTGTTAATAATAAATTGTTTAAGAATATAGTTCTGGGTTTCATGCCTTTGTGAAAAGATTATCATCCATCTGGTTCTACGTGTACTGCAAAGGGGATTTGAATTTCCATCCACTCTTGATTATCACATTGTAGCATTGTTGCTTGATACAATGAAGCTGATTTGTGCTTTAGCCAATGAATGTCCTTATACAGGCGGATGTGGTTTGCAGGAAAGTGGCACCAATCACGACGCAGAACACACGTCATACAGGCGGGACTTAACCGGGAAAAGAAAGTTGGCACACGCCAATCACGCGCAGCAGTCGCCCCTCATTGGTCTACCGTTATGAATGAGGTGGGTCTTGACGACACTCACCGTTTAAGCTACTGTTGAAATTCCAGTGCTAACCAACTTTAGCCAGCTTGCTAACATGTAATTTATCGAATTTGAAGAGCTACATATAGCACATTTGAATTGAATATACAGCGCTATTCTGGGTTTAAATGCATATATAATATTTCATGTCCAATAGAGGAATATTTGAAAATCGTCTTGATGTTTGCTACTGCGCGTGTCTCCGTTACTGTAACTAGAACATGTCCAGTTAGCCAGAGCGCAGCAATCGGTGGATAACGAACCTGGCAAGCTAACCAGCCAGCCCGTTTGGACTGGGTCTGCGTTGAGGGATTTGAACAGGTTTCATCGCCCAGAAGACAGTAAAGCCGGATGCTGTGACTACCATGAGTCCCGCAGGTTGCCCCCATGTCAACAGCTTCAAAGTGGACAACTGGAAGCAGAACCTGAGGGTTATTTATCAGTGCTTCGTGTGGAGCGGTTCAGCCGAGACCAGAAAACGAAAGGTAACAAGTGACAGAGGGAAACGGGTGCTTAAAAGGGACCCTAACGAATGACAGAGAGTGCGCGCGCGTGTGTGTGTGTGTGTGTTCATGTGAGCTGGCGTCGCGTGCGTGGACAGTTCCCCGCCCTTCCAAAACAACACAAACATTCGACACAGACACTCTGAATACCAAACTACTTCTTTGCTCTCAGTCAAATACTACCCACGCTCCGAGTCTTGTTTTTCCTCGGTATCGGGCTCGAACTAGCCTAAATGCAACACCTCAACACCTGACAGACTCGCCACAGCGGCAAAACAGCCAAAACTGAGGCAAACTACCAGCATGTCACCCAGTTAACCCCGCACAGTCGAACCTTAGCTTACTTCAAACTCAGAGACCGCATAATAGATTACAAAGCTGATGTACATCTGTTTGCATTGGCACTGCGCCTGCAGTGGCTCCACTTCCTTTCACCAGCAGACCGCAGGCCAGCATTACACTGTGCTAAGGGGACATTCATTGATTTTTAAAATCAACTAAGCAGTCATGAATCTTTTCAACACGACGTACTCTATAGCAATTATCCTGCAAACCCCAAGCCATAATGACAGAGGTGCACCATTGCCTTCTGTGTACTGCATGACAGGATCAACAAGGTTTAACTGATAAAGCAATAGGATCTGTGCAATCAGTCAGACTCTTTCATATGGGCACAGCTTGTCTGTTATGTGCTCTTAAGAGAGGAGAACATCTTTTTATTGAGTAATGTTTATTGTTTATTAAGATTCACATAAAATGTGGGTACTGAGCAGATGTACACAATACTAGCATGTTGTGCTTGCATCTGCAATGTGTGATTGTGTGCTTGGCTGCATGCCTGTCTACACGCATCCTGTACTTGAATGTGCTCTGGGACAACCCTGGGTCCCCTGTCATCTGCTTGAGATCAGTGGGAGCTGGTAGTCCAGGAGGCATGTTTATTGAAATAAATGGTGTAGATATTTGCAGGGTCTCCTCCTGCCACAATTGTCTGCTTACCCTACCCTGAAGAGCAGACAAGGCTGGCAGGAGGGCTCACATCCCTGCTGCGTATTACCTCCCTGTGGCACTACATTTTTATTGATTGTGGCTCAGTTACATATACATGTCAGACAATTCTTCCGTCATTCACTTTCCGCTCCATGCTGACCGTTACCTGTAGTGTCAGCCTCAGATGGTCACAATCAACATTCAGTCTGCATCGGACAGTTGCTGACCTTCTGATGCAGATTGAATTTTAAGCATTTCTTCACCTTGAGAATTCAAAGGCTCTACTCTTTGGTTGGCTACAGTGTCAATCACATAAGTGTCTAATCACATCTGAATGTCAGGTACAACGAACAAACGTATTTTTCCCAAGATACTGCAGTGGAGCATGGTGACTGGAGCCTTGCAGGATAATGCATTCTCATTTCCCCATGTTATAACATTAAATTATGCCACAAGTAAATTAATTGTAAATTAATTACCCATCTTCATGTTTCATTTACAAATAATCACACATCTGTATATGTGTGCACCAAGCCACCATTACAATGAGACCAAAGACCTGCTACATCATGTGAGTCAGTCCTGTTCAAACTCTGAGCTTAGTACCAGAATCGGCAGTACTTTTCTTCTAAGTCCTGTTAAGGCTGTCTATTGTTAGTCTGCGCCACTGCTGCTGCCTGCACTCAGTTCAGCAACACAAAATGGAATCATTGTGAAAGAGGTCCAATGGCTTATAAACTCAAAGCTGGTGGCAAAAAGACAGAAGGTCAATGAAATATTTCACATTAGCTCAGTGTATTCTTGGCACTAGCAGTGGTTGCATTAAATGTCAATATGACTTCAGTTACAGCTCCTCCTCCTTGCATCACCTATATGCACATATTATAATTTTATTTTGAAATTCAAATAACCTCAATATACATCAATTTTATTTTGAATTGTTGTTTCTAGTGGAAAAGTTGAAATGTTTGAGACAAAAAAATGTGTACTAAAATGGTATTCCTCACATCATCCAGCTGAAAAATTGTAATTCAAGAACCAGAACTAGAACCAGGTTGATATATAAAATTTGGTGGTTGTAATTGAAGCCAGACGGATAAATATGCCAGGCCAATATTAGCTTATTGCAGATATGTCGGTGTCGGTCTATATGTTGGCCGATAACTAATGAGAAATTGCAGTACAGAAATGCCAAAGAAGGTTTGAGGTAATTTAGAAACAGTTTCACATAGTTTGTCCACCAGAGAACACTGAGAAGAGGATTTGTCAACTGTAGAATGTCCCGCTTAGTATGTATCTTGGTCACAATTCTTTAAAAAACAAATGAAAGGTAGTCTGTATCATGATTGTTTGTTTATGTTGTGTTTTTATGCTAATGTAATGTTTTTATGAGATATCGTTATCAGATTTTTAAAAATATTGAAAATCCAGTATCAGTCAGGCTATACTTTTGAATTTTCCAATGCAACAACCCAACTCTGTATATCTACAGACTACAGCACTGTTTGGATATGACGTGTTGTTATGGCAGAGAATCTTTTCAATCATCTTCATTAAAACAAGCGTCCATCTAATGCTTCCTTGGCAGGCAGGTAAGCTTGCACTGTTTTACAACAATCAATTACCCAGATTTGGTGTTTTATTTTCATGTTAGGTATTGCATCCAACTCATCACGGAGGACACAAATATTGAGAAAGGTGCCGAGATGCAAATTTTGTTGTTGTTCCTCTGCCTTTTTAAAATGACTTCCTTCCCTTATTTTTGTCAGGACTAACAGTATTTGATATAGTGCCTTTGTTTTGGAGGGAATAGTCCTTTAATTCCCCTAGCGCAACACCTACTCTAGATGCAGGCCTCTCCCTTCAATGGATGAGACAGATGTTGTAGATTTGGCTCACAGTGTGATAATGTCCTCACTTTTCTGTACACCTCTCACATAACATCCTCGTCCCTGACATCGCACACTCTGAGAAATATGACATGGACAGAGCTCTGGGTGTTCTTTGGGTATTAGGAAGACCACAAGGCCTCACTGAGCACGTAGCCTCTTAGTTAGTACATAGCCAGTGTGCTAAAGCAGCACTAATGTATAACTACTCCATGTGGACTGAGACTTCAGATGGCATGACAGTAGAGGATGTAAAGATGTGTTGACAGGCAGATGCAAATTCCTACATGAATACAATGTTCTCAGGGGCCAGAAAAATACACATGCGTACTGTAACACTTGACAGTTGAAAGAATGAGTGAGGAGAGATTGTTGCATATTGATGCCTTTTCATAATTCATGTGCTGTCTAAGCATTTATGCATGGAGTGGTGTGTGTGACTGGAATAAGAATCTGATTTTTTGTTTTTTTTCCCCCATTTTGTATATATGTCCATGTTTAGGCTGGCATGCCAAGCATATGCAAAAATAATCTGAAAAAGTAAGCATGTAAAGATCTGCCCATAAGCCTAGATCTAATGTTTTCACCTAGAGGCTTTTTAAAGTGTTTTTTGGTAGGAAGGAGATCAAAATGGTTACTTGAATCTGGTTAAAGGAATAATCTTTACATGGAGAGTTAGATGAGAAGAATGATATCACTCTCATATCAGTTGGTAAAATATGAAGCTACAGCCACGGGATGATTAGCTTAGCTTAGCACAAAGACTGGAAATGGATAACAAGATATAATGTGTTATTTAGTGAGCTTTAGAGGTGCTGGTAGGTGGATTTTGTTACTGTGGGACAAAGCCAGGCTAGCTGTTTTTTCCCCTGTTTCCAGTCTTTATGCTAAGCTAAGCTAACTGGTTTGGGATTTGCTGCTTCTCTCTTCTGTATCATTTAATATCTTTGGGTTTGGATTGTTTGTCGCACATAAGCAATTTGAAGGTGTCAATTTGGGCTCTGGGAAATTGTGATGGACATTTTTCACTGTTGTCTGACATTTTATAGACCAAAGATTGTAGCAATGATGCATCAGATGCTACTTTCCACTTTCAAACCAGGGTATTAAATATAATATCATGCAACAGTAGCTTACAATATACAAAATATGTTGGCACAAGCACTAGGCAATGTAGCAGAGCAGCAGTCACTGAAATGCTTTGCTCAATTCCTTTTTTAAATGTTTTCTATGCTGTTTGTGCTTTGTAGCATCTATTTCACCAAGATTTTGATGTCATTTATTTGGGTGTCGGTCATTCTGTAAAGGTTTTTTGCTGTTGGCATGAGTTTGCCAGCCGGCAGAGGTGGACTGGGACTTGGTTCAAGACATGGTAGAGTGACACTACACCACTGCAGTCCACTTTCAGACAGACCAGTAGTCCTGTTCCAATCCATTTTCATCCTCTCTTTCTGTTAATTGTTCTACTCTGCACCCTTATGTTCTTTGGAGATGACTCTGAAGTGAGATTTTAGTTAACAGAACACATTTTGTGAACTTAAAATTTGACATTGAATCAACCTTTTGCAGTGGCATCAAATTAGCATTAAAATTTAATCTCATCTCTTTGATTTTCTCCTTTTGTCTTTCTGTCTTTGCCCTCATGCCTTCTTCCATCTTCTTTCTTCTCCCTCCTGCCTTTTCTTATTTTCCCTACTGTCTTCTTCAACCTCCTCATATTCATGCTGGCTCATTGGCATGCCAGCTTCTCATCTGCATGCTTTTGAACTGTTGCTATCCACCCTCTATCCACCCCCCCCCCAACATGACTATCAAACAGAATATATAGGAATGTATTATTATTATCATGTCATCATTATTATTGTCATTCGATCCATTGTTAACATAAGAATATTGATAAGTGCAGCTTTAAAGCTGCATTTTCCATTTTAGTGTGTTCTGAATTTTTAAGCAGATGTATTTCCTAAAATGAACTTGATGGAACCAGAGCTACTGTTGTTGCAAATGTGTATCTGTTCGTGCAACAATTTCCTCTGTCTCTCTGTTTATGCCTTTCTCTCTGTTTCCTTTCCTCTGCCCCCCCCTTCCAGGCCAAGTCATGTATCTGCCACATGTGCGGCGCCCACCTCAACAGACTCCACTCCTGCCTCTACTGCGTCTTCTTCGCCTGCTTTGCCAAAAAACACATCCACGAACATGCCAAGAGCAAACGGCATAACCTAGGTATGGCACACACACACACACACACTCCCACTCTCATACACAAAGGCATTCACAGTGTCGACAGGTGCAGTTGGAGCAGGTGTGTTTTGAGTGCTCTTGTGTCACACCAGGCATCCAGACCTGCAATTAGCCCCCTCTGCATAAAGGAGTCGGTCCCTGCCTCCTAAACAGACACACTCACAGGATATACATCATGCACACAAACACCGTCAGTAATGCTTCTTCTCTCAAAACAAAGGCTGCTAAAAGCACTAATTATTCGGCTGAGTGGCTAATGAAGACGTAGTCTGGTGTGATTGCATAAAGCGCTGACGGTTCATAAACACCAGAGAGTGTGCGTTTGTGTCTATATTTGAGGTCCGCTATAAGTTAGTTATATATTGGACTTTTTCACCGGCCTGGCTGTGACACATTTGTGGTTTTGTGACGCATTTAATCAAGCAAAATAATTGAGAGTAACAGAGAGAGCTATTATGCAATCTAGTGCAATATAACTGCAACACAGTCTAAAAGGCTTGGCCTCAAGGTGGATTTGAATGTCACCTGTGTATTTAGCCTCTTGTAGCCCATTAGAGGGAATATATGCATTAGTGAACTTACTAATTAATAGGGACTGAGGTCTGTCTTGGTGGCTGATTTAAAATTAAGCACATTTACACACACTAAGAATCTACTTTGAGTACACCTCCCTGTTTTACAATCAGCTTCCTTCAAAACCCTTCAAAACATTCAGTGGTGTGTGTGTGTGTGTGTGTGTTTATGGGGTAGATCACAAACATGAGATTTGCTTCTGCCTTGTTTTGACAGGATTATTATTCCATGTGAGACAAGGTAAGATAAAACGTTGCACATCAGTGATTTCAGTGATAATCTGCATTGGATTAGTTGAAATATTCTTCCTTTAAAAATGACTGAGAAGTCTTCTATTTTCAGAAATGCAACAACCGCACTGTGTTCCTCACCACAGCTCACATGGAGGTTGCTTTGTTGGCAAGCGCTCACAGCGAGAATTGAGAAAGTTGTATTTCTCTTTGCCGAATTAAATATTTGCATCAAATAGACACAATCTGGATGGCTCCAGATTTGAACAGAGACGTGGGTGTTTGCTGAACACCAAGAACAGTTGGCTGTTTTCCCCAGCCATGCTACTCCCACAGGGACACACGGCCTGTAATAATGAAAACATTGCACACAAATCACTGAATTATTGCAGAGAAAATTGCTGTGTATCACCTGATCCTACCCAGTTAAACAACTGCTGAACATGTGCAGTCTTTGGCAGAATGTGAAGCAGTCTGGAAAAGGCATTCACCTGTAAACTGCTCTTATTATAAACTATTGTACTTTGTGCAAAGAATGGGTGATATTGATGTACAGATGGGTGAAATGATAACACAAGTGTCTCAGTAAGGTTTTTCTCTGCCACGAGCCTCCAGAACAGCTCCGATGCTCCTTGACTTAGATTGAAGGTCTCTGGAACTCTGGAGGGAAGATATTCCCTCATTTGGTGTTTTGATGATGATAACGGTGAGGGCGCTTAAAATGTTCCTCCACAATCTCCCATAGGTGTTTAACTGGGTTGAGAAGGCACATTTATTCATATCATTTTCAGTCAAACCATTCAGTGAGCCCTCGCGCCCTTTGTGGAATCATCTGCAAATGTTATGTTTCTCTACTCATTTTATTCCATTTTTTCTTTCTTTCATCTGTCACCCTTTTTTGTGTCATGATTTTGCAAATGTGTGCAGAATCATCAAACTGTGTTCCACTGGTAGAAATGGGAAAGAAAGCTCATTTTGTTCGTTTTTAATGTGCTTAGAATCACTAATTCCAACGGCACAACACGATCATGTCCACATGTCCTTGGTCCACTGTTTCCGTATACAAAAGTGGGCTTCGTGTGTCACGCTATACGTATTTCAGATACGTATACGTAAGGCTTGCATGAAAAAAAGTCACTTCACATAATAAAAAGTAGAGGTGTGAGTGATATAGGCAGTATTAAAGTGTACAATGTATATAATCACAAAGTTTAGGATGTAGGATTGCACAGCAGCAAATAATGCATATTTATTGCAGTTTGGTTATCACACCGGATGCCAGCAGTGGAGACTCTCACTGGTTGGTGCTCAGCTCTTGAGGCTGCTTTGCCCAAGCTGTCGGAGAGGTGAAGAAGAGTCATAGGATAGAGGGGAGGTGGTAGCCAAAGATTATTATTTTTCCCCATCTAACTAGATGATGCACTGCAACCTCTAAGAAGAGCTAGGCTGATGAATCAACTGCGCTGATATATCAGCCGATATTAGCTTATTGCAGATATTTCGCTATCAATGTGCATGTCAGCCTTTACCTGACAAGAAATTGCAGTACAAACAATTCCAAATATGTTTGATGTCATTAAGAAATAGTGTCTCCATCATATAGTATATCCACCAGAGAGCACTGACATGTTTATTTGTTTTTCATCTGGAAAATGCCCCGCTCAGTACATAATGTGGTCTCAATTCTTCAATAACAAAATTTAAAGGATCTGTATGAAAATGTCTGTTCATGTTATGTGTTTATTTAAAAAAACAGAAGAAGAAGAATCATTATTGGAATTTTTAAACTCTCAAATATTTCTATCAGTATTGGCCTTCAGTATCAAAATCCAGTATGAGTCGGGCTGATTGGTGGTTGAGCTGAATGAGACCGATCGAGCAAGTGACAGCAGACTTGATGTTGGCATACTGTGCATTCATGTAGCAGAACATGCAGTAGGCGGCAGCCGTGTGTACACTGCAATAAAGCAACATGCTAAGATATTTAGCACTGGGCAGGGTGAAAATACACAGTACAATTCACAGCCATTGCATTTGAGGCTGAAGCTGCATAGAGATGTAGTGTACCAACGCTTGTGCAGACATTTGTACAACCTTTTTATTGTTCATAAGAACACTGAACCAAAAACCAGCACAGACTTCAGAGGCAACGTTCAAAAGATACTGTAAACAGCATATTATCTTCAACGCAACACATCATCCTGTTAGACTCAATGCTGCAATCCCAGCTTTACACCCAGTAGCTTTCTGTTTTATTCTCCACATAAAGGAATCAGGCTGTTTGAGCTGCAAGTGAAGTACGTTACTGCAGTGTTTGGAGGAGAGCGGTGCCGCAGCAAAGACACTCGGGGTGTCCATGACAAAGGCTGGCTTTGGCAGATGTTGAGAATTTGCCGATTTGTTTTGTTATGAAGCCTCCTTTTGCTCGGCATTATCACTCAGCTCAGGAAGACCCCCTCTGGTGGGTGTGTGTGTGTGTGTGTGTGTGTGTGTATGTGTTTCCCACAGAGTGTAATTGTGAGTTTAATTAGGTTAGCTGCTGAATCAAATGCTGCAAAAAATAGTGAGAAACAGTCTAATACAGAGGGAGAGAAAAGATTTTTTTTTTTTTAAAGGGACAGCTCTCAGCAGACTGTTGAGGAGGTAATTAAGTCGTCTTTAACAAACCCTGTGGAATTAGCCTCCATTATCCCCGGCCCCTCCTCCTTCCTGCTTCTCCTCCTTTCTTTTTTGCCGTTCCATCTCTTTCATCTAACCGTTTCATGCATTTTCACTCACAGCTATTTGGCCAGTGCTGTTTGCAGCCTTGTATTGGGCTCATCTCTGTCTCTGTCCTCTTCTCTTTTGGCCTCCTCTTGTTCCCATGGTTACCTGATGACCCTTTCGATATTCAGATTTGTAAAAGGATTACATCTAATCGCACTTGTACCATCAGCCTCGTGTTTCTTGCCGTCTTTTCATTTTTCCCTCTTTTTCTCTTCTATCAATTCAGTGAAATTATGCACTTAAGTGTACTTCCTTCCTTCCCTACCTCCTCACCTTCCTCCGCCTGCATCCTTTTTTTCCCTCTCCATACCTTCAGAGGATGACAGCCGACAGGCAGGTTGTCATAGCATCAGCAAACGGATATCTGCAGGGTACAGAGCAGGTGAGGAGAGGGGGAGTGGAGGGATTTAGTTTGTGTTTGAACATTTAAGTGAGTGTGTGACAGCGAAAGATTTCACAATTAGATAGGCGCCTCCCACCCTTTCCTTCTCCTCACCTTTTAACTTCTCCTTGCTCTCTCCGTCTCTCGGGATGTCTCTCCGTCGTTCCTAGATGGTGTTAACAGATAGCTGATATGTCAGCAGATAAGCCCGGCTACCTGGCATTGCAGCACCATGGCAACGTGGCCTGAATAGAAAAAGACTTGAGCGATGAAGCAGTTAGCAGTTCACACAGCTTGTAGCGATGCACAGCCCTTTTTCACCCCCTGACAAACGGATAAACGGATCTGTCTCAGCATTTGAATAAAACAGCTTTCTCATGCATTATTTTTTTTCCCCCTTCTCTTTCTCTCGTCCTCATCCGTCTTTCTAGCAATTGACCTGCTGTATGGAGGAATTTACTGTTTTATGTGCCAAGACTACATCTATGACAAAGACATGGAACAGATTGCCAAAGAGGAACAGAGGAAAGCCTGGAAAATGCAAGGTATGACTGCATGAAACACACACAATGTGGCATACACACTATGTCTCCCATGAGTGTTACACCAAGTGTTACAGCTCTTGGTCCAAGTGGTAAAAGTGTAATTTTTAGTTAGTTTTGTCACAATAATCTAAGACATTATTATCTAGAACATGTCTTTCCAAAAGCTAGAAAGGAAAGAAGAGGAAAGCATGCACACGTGTGTGTGTGTGTGTGTGTGTGTGTGTGTGTGTTCCAGGTATAGGGGAGAAGTACTCGACGTGGGAGCCCACCAAAAGGGAGTTGGAGCTCCTCCGCCACAACCCCAAGAGGAGGAGAATCACCTCCAACTGTACTATTGGTTAGTATCTCTTTTTGTCTCTCATGCGCACACACACACACACACACACCAGTGTCAGAGAGGATGCCTGTGTCGCTGCAAAGAGCTGGATGTCTAACTGGGCCAATCGCTCAGTTCCAGAGAGAAGGACAGAATGGAGATCTGAGAGGGAGGAAAACATGTAAATGCAGAAAGATGAAGCAGCACCGTCATCATCAAATATGCAAAGTTTACATGCACTGTACACAATTAAAGGGGTACTTTACACTTGCCACCACTGCCTCTCTCTGCTGTCCGCTGGGTGACATAAGATGTGTCATCCAACAAACAGCCGTGATATGGACTACAGCTGAGTTACAGCCTGTAATTCATCAGTTATAGTAGGTAGCATAATGTTAGCTGCAGAAGTGATCTAGTAGAGCTGTTATATTGTTGAAACTTATTGTTTGCTTTTCCACAGAGAGTCATTTGATTGTCACGTAACAGTACATGCAATATTATATTGTACGTGTGGGTGGCGTCATGGTGAAGTGGGGTCAGATCTCAAAATACTGAGAGTCAAGTTAACTTTGTTATTATTATATAACTTTATTGCCACTACAACAGTTGTTAGGAACTTACCTTTGTGTGACAGGACAACATTTAACACAACATACTAATAAAAGCATCATATAAATAAAACATATTAAAATGAAAAGTACCTTAAATATTAATGATAAGCTCCAGATTTTAATAACCTAAACATTACTATTAAAATACAAAGAAGTACCAAAAATAATTACAAGAAAACCATAAGCTAAAAACGAAATGTACCCTGAAGTGCCAGAAGTTTACCATTCATGAGTCAAATTGTAAACTGTTCAGATTTAAAACAAAGTTGTCTACACCTCCTCTCAGAGGGCATTTGCTTTAAGTTTCCGAAAAATAAATCATCTCTGATCAGCCAACTTTAACATTTTGTAAATGTTGCTTTACCGTTTAAGATTTGCACAGATTATAGTGCCAAGAAATTTAAACTCTTTCACATTTTCACCTGGTTTCCCGGCAAGAGACAATTTATACTATGACTGCGGTTCCATACAAGTACTGAGTAGGTGTGTTGAACAAATCAGTGATGGGATGTGCCAAAACTTTCTTCAATTAAACAAAGATAAAACTGAAAAAATTGTTTTTGGAGCCAAAGAAGAATGATTTAAAAGACGTTAAAGACCACAAACCAATCTTGGTGTAGTCATAGACTCGGACCAAAAGTTTTACATCCACCTTAAGACATTTACTAAATCAGAATATATCAAGAATTAATGGATTTATGTCTCAGCAGGATTTAGAAAAACATATCCATGCGTTTAGCTCCAGTAGGCTCCACTACTGTAACGCTGTCTTTACATGTCTCTTTAGAAAGTTGATCAGACGGCTGCAGCAGATTCCGAGTCCTCATTAAGACCAGGAGAGTGGATCACATCAGTCCAGTTCTCAGATCTTCACATTGGCTTCCTGTGTGTCAAAGAATTGACTTTAAAATACTACTGTTGGTTTATAAAGCACGGAATGGTTTAGGCCAAAATACATTTCTGATCTGTTGCTCTGTTATGAACCATCCAGACCCCTCAGATGGTCTGGGATAAACACGGAGAAGCCGAATTCAGTTTTTATGCAGCACACCTGGAACAAACTCTCAGAAAACTGCAGGTTGGCTCCAACTCTCAGAAAAGTCTTCAGCCGTGATTTACTGTTTGCCACTTTTTAAAAAGAGAAAAAAAATTATATAAAAGTAATAATTGAATAATTACAGGGGCCCTATATTGCAACACTTACCGTACAATGACATTTCAATAATCTTTATACTATAAAACATTAAGTAAATATTTACATTTTAATCAAAGAGTACAGTACATTGTAGGGATGCTATTAAAACCCACAGCGCTCGACATTAGACAGCTACAGTAAAAGTTGACGTTAGCTAGCGTTAGTGTTAGCGTAGTGTTGACCTGACATTAGTCGAAGGGTTTTCTTGCTGAAAACAAATATCATAACGGATTATAAAAAAAACAGCTGAGCGCCACACAGCAACAATGGCTACAGGGAGAAAGGACGGCTGCATGATCAGAATTATTTTTCTATTAACGTGAGTACTGTAGCTGTTGAGCTCAATAATGAGCAGATTTACAGTAGTTCTGAACTTTAATTTACCTTCGACATGACACCATTGGTAATATATTGGGATCCCACATCCACTCCGTTCTTAAAGAAGAGCGACCGTCTTTTCATGAGCTGACCTGTCCAACACTGGCCCGGACGGATCAGTGACTGGTCAGTCAACTTGCCCTGCATAAATTTGTACTGGCCCCGGGCCATCGGTTTATCGGTCTATTCTAAATTCCCTCTGACACGCACCTTTGTTATAACGTTACATTGTTTGAAGGGACTATGACTATGTTAGGTAACTGGACGCAGCCGTCACTAAATGCTAACGTAGCTCCTCAGGGGCTGAAGCTGTTATTTTACTCATTTAGACAATCTAACTGGTGACAACATATTAGTTAAGGTTGTAAGGACTATGGCTGTTGGTAGTTGTTGTTTATTTTGTTTAAATATGCAGAACTGTAATTTTATGGGTTATTGTTGTTCGGACGATTAAGCTAAGATAGCTAATATGTGCCAACGTCAGTGTCCGTTTTCTCCACACTAACTGGCAACTATACCACGTGATACCAACGTCGTTATACTATTGGCTCACGAGCCTCGTTAGAAGCAGGAACCAAATGTAGACATCTCACACAGAGATAAACAAAACATTCATTGACATTTCCTAATCCTTACACTATAAAACACCATGACCCGTCAACATTTTTAAATGATTATTTCACAATCTTTTTTTTTTTTTTTTTTAGGGAAAGTGTTTTTTTTTTCAATATTCTTCTACATAAAAATATTATCAATATAACCTTTTTAAATGTGCCTTTTTATATTACCTTGTGTGTCTTTTCTAAATGCCTTTTATGTCTTATGTAAAGCACTTTGAATTGCCTTGTAAAGCAATGGAGAAATTGCATTCTCAAGCAGAGTTGGGGCGTATTTGGAAAGATGTGCATCTTCAAACTAGTTTTTTACCTTGACAAAAATTTAGCTGACAGCAATATTGATAAGTGGGCTGATTTGTTGTCTCCAGAGAAAAGCAGCAGAATATATTTGATGCAACAGGGAATATTAGAATGAGGCAGCGTTTGGCAGTGTGCGGGAGTGAGCAGAGCTGGCATACGTTTAACACCTTGTAGCAGCCTGCAGGGATGTGCTCTAGCATCATTAACATCCCTGGCACTGTCTTAGGTGAAAGAAATTACAGGCCTGGCTGCTCATCTGTGAGAACACTACCTCCATCCTGCCGTCCTCTCCCTCCTCCTCTGTCCTGCTTCCTTCCGTCCTTCCACCCTTCTCTCCCGCTTTTCTTCTCCTCCCTCTCCCCTCGTCTGTATCTGTGTGTGGTTTGGTCTGCTGTAATCCGAGAAGGCTTTCCCAGCGTGCAGTCCAACGATGCCTCAGGGACATCACGGTATTACTGTGTTATATATATATGTGTGTGTGTGTGTGTGTGTGTGCGCCCTTAACAGCATTGCAGCTTAGATGCCCCACTGCAGCAGCCAAGAAAAATGATCTGGCTTTCTCTCCGTCCCCACTTTCTTCTTTATTCCTCCCTCACCCTTCCACCCATTCTTTCTCTTCGTCTCTTCTTTATTGCCTGCTTCTCATGTCTTTTTTCTCTGCTCTTATAAAACCCTCAGGCCTGCGAGGTCTGATAAACCTGGGCAACACGTGCTTCATGAACTGCATCGTCCAGGCGCTGACACACACCCCGCTGTTGCGTGACTTCTTCCTGTCCGACCGACACAAATGCGAGATGCAGAGCAACTCCTGTTTGGTGTGTGAGATGTCGCAACTCTTCCAGGAGGTAACTGTCTCCTTTTTTTTTTTTTAAGAATTTGTTCAAATGAGTAGAAGAAGAGGAATAAGAGGTGTAGAAGGGGGCGTTTTCTCTCACACATGCAGCCTTTCCTTCTCCAGTTCTACTCAGGCCATCGATCGCCACACATCCCCTTCCGTCTTCTTCACCTGGTGTGGACTCACGCCCGTCACCTGGCCGGCTACGAGCAGCAGGACGCCCATGAGTTCCTCATCGCAGCGCTGGATGTCCTGCACAGACACTGCAAAGGTCGGACACGCATGCACACAGAGACACAGATAATAAGATAAATATGTCGAGAAAATGGCCAAAATGCAGACAGATGTGAAGGAGGTGACAAAAAAAAGCAGGAAGACTGACAGAGAGGAGGCTCTTAGCTGAGTGTAGGTGAGACAGGAGGAGAGCTAGTTGGAATGATTGGATGAGTGGAGTTGAGAGGATGAAAAGAGAAGAGACAGATGCACTGACTGACAGGAAGATGGAGAGACACTGTTCTGATCTCTCTTGGATCCCTGTCTCTCTCTCTGCAGAGAGGGTGTCTGTGAAGTTACACAGCATTGCTTTTAGTGACTGTGTGTGTGTGTGTGTGTGTGCGCGCATTTATATCCACACAGACGACAACGGGAAGAAAGCCAACAACCCCAACCACTGCAACTGCATCATCGACCAAATCTTCACAGGGGGCCTGCAGTCTGACGTCACCTGTCAAGTCTGCCAGTAAGTATGCTTGTGTGTGACTGACAAAAAACCTTTTCGGCCTCGCTAGAGGGTGTGTAAAGAGATTAAAGCCTAATAGAACAAAGCCATGACCTTGTACACTACAGCATAGTCTTACAGTCCAGTTCCATTATGTTACAGTATGCCTGACTTGTACTGTCTTGATCAAACAGCCGCTCAGAAATGAAACACTTCACTTGTCTCTCACCATCCTGGATCAGAACTCTCTAATGCCCTGTCCTGAGGCGACCCCTCCTGCCTCTCCTCTCCTCCATCATTCTCACAGTGCACCATCAATCACACACACACACACACACACACACACACACACACACACACACACACACACACACACACACTGAACCGCCACACTGCAGCAACAGGAAAACCCTTTCATGGCATACAGGCTGATCTCTAGTTCCACCTGGTGGTCAAAGAAAGAATCGGGTCTTTGTGCTCTGAGATGCATTTTTCATTTAAGACCTTTAGGAATGGACACTGCAATGGATGTGGAAGTATAGCTCTACCAGCAACATATGACTCACTTTATAAATCGTAACTTTTATAAGCAGTTAGTTGAAGTACTGAGATCCTTTTCAAGCTCAAGCAAAAGTAACAGCAACAGATTGTACAAATACTCCATTACATGTAAAATGCCTGCATTCAAAACTTTACTTGAGTAAAAGTAAGCAAGTATCATCAGAAATGTATTTAGGTATCAAAAGTACTCATTATGCAGAATGACCCCTTTGATAGTGTTTTAATATTATACAATATATTATTGGATAATTATAATAATTGCATTCACCTGTAAGCAGCATTTTAATGTTGTAGCTTGTCAAGGTGGAGCTCATTTTAACTTCTTTATATGATTATCATATTATAGTTTGCACTGCAAAAGTAATTATTGATTCATTATTGAGTCGTAAAAGTCTTGTCTTTCTTCTGAAAATAATAAAATCTGCAGTCTAGTTAGATTAACCCGTGTCCTATGAAATCAACTTGAATCAAGAATGTTCGATTAAAAAGTGAGACAGAATAATGGTCTGCTGCTCTAGAGTTTAAAAAAAAAGTTTAATAATTCACGAAACCAGGTGACTTTTCTTAAAACAGGTTGAAGTTATCTTACCACAGTGGCAGATTGTTTCACTTGATTTAAGAAAATAAGACTTCTAGGACTCAAGGAGTAATTAGAGAGTAAAGTACAAGTGCTAAGTAGAAGTGAACTTGAGTACAGCACTTAAAGTGGCATCCAGTGTTTCTTTCTCTAGATTCAGCCAAAACTATTAAGCAGGCCACCTTTAGGTGAACCAGGCATGAACAGATTTTGGAGCAGTGATGTCCATCCCTCCTACAGTTCCTCTATGACTTGGGTTTGCTGGACCATATGAAAATGCAGTGGGCCCTTAAATCTAAAAACAAAGTGATTCAAACCAACTAAAAGAAGCACTGCGCTTTGGCGTAGAGTCTAAAATGGGATGGTTGCTTGCAAAAATAAGTGGAAAACTATTAAATAATCATCAAAAGAATTTTTAAGCATACTGTGAAATAATGATTTATCACAGCTGAGGTTCACAATGTTTTGGTTTCAGGTTTGCGAAGCCTTATAGCAAATGCAGTGATCCATAAACTTTGTTTGTTTATATCAGAAGAAAGTCGGAAATCCTGCTGCCACCAGACTTTTGCTGGTTTATGATTTATTCACTTTACATTCCCCATTTAAAATGTAAGCTTAACATGGTGCCAACTCATCCTTTACTTTTGACCAAAGAAAATGGATAGCAGATATTCTACAAAGCACAGAGCAGCTTATGCCGCACTAGTCACCGTTTTTGGATAGAATGAGTTGAGCCACTCAGTTTAGGTCATAAGGTCAGTATTTACCGGCTAAAGGAAAGCACACTCCACCTTTTTGTGGCAGCCGTGGAGCTAGTTGATGACCTCTGCTTTCACCGACCAGCACGCCGGCTCGTGCTTCCCTCCCTTACTGTCCCTGCTCACGGCTTTCAGCTCTGTCTCTGTGTTCCATGAAGGGTGCTGATGAAGGTCCTGTGTGTCGACTATCCACTCTCTGGCCGCTCCCTTTGCGTTCAAGAAGCTGAATCCAAAAGCACTGGATGAAACAACCATCACATTTTATTATTGAGTCCACCTGCAGGATGAGGCCTTTCTGTGTGGACTTTACATGTTCTCCATGCACCTGTGTGGGTTTCATCTGAAAGCTCCGGTTTCCTCCCACAGTTGAAGACATACAGCATAGGTGATTTGGAGGCTTTAAATTTCCTTTAGGTGCGATTGTGGAGCGTTAATGTTTTTGTGTGTTAGCACCGTGACGGACTGGCAACCTTCCCAGCATGCACCCCACCTCTCGCCCAATGTGAGCTGGAGCAGGCGCCAGCCCTCTGCAGCCCTGCACCAGATAAGCAGTTTAAAGAAAAGCTTGATGGTAGCCAAGAGAGTTATTTAGAAAAGATGGTCTCCACCCAAATGTTCTCAGTTCACGAATGCCAACAGCCAATATAATTTGCTTTATATCCTTAACTGCCAGCACTAAGCTGCAGCGTGCATGTCTGAATGATGTTCACAGTAGAATTATCTTCATAGCCCAGATGAACAAGCTTAGCTGCCAACATTAGGAGTGCAAGGGTCAAAGCCACGGTGCCAAGATGTAGTTTATGCCAGAATTTTTACTATCTCCCTCTTTTGTCTCCCTCTCACTTATGTGTCTGAATTAAGGAAAACTACAAAGTGCAGTGTCTTACTGTGCCTCCTATGAAGTGGGTAACAGACTGTTGATTTGTACATCTTCCACACAGCAACTCCTTGAACCTACATTAGATATCTGCAGCATTTTCATCTTCTCATACAGACTCACCATCTCGTGCGTCTCTCTGTCTTCCTCTTAGTGGTGTTTCGACAACCATAGACCCCTTCTGGGACATCAGCCTGGACCTGCCAGGCTCCTCCACCCCATTCTGGCCCCTCAGCCCCGGGGGAGACGGATCAGCACTTAACGGAGAGAGTCACACCACTGGAGCCACGACGCTCACAGACTGTCTGCGCAGGTAACTGACATTATGACAATATTTGTTATATCATTTTTGATAAATTCCCTCTTTTGTGTCTCAAATCTTCTTTCTTTCTGCCATACAGTTACAAAATGGAAGTAACCAGTGCAGCATTTTGATTTCAAAGCAGAAATAAACACAAACGCATTAGCACTAAATCTCATCCTCTCCTGTCTAGGTTCACCAGGCCAGAGCACCTCGGCAGCAGTGCTAAGATCAAGTGCAGCGGTTGCCATAGTTACCAGGAGTCCACCAAGCAGCTGACCATGAAGAAGCTGCCCATCGTGGCCTGCTTTCACCTCAAAGTAAGAGTGTGCGTCTGATGGTTTGACTGCTAATTCAGCGGGTAATGGTTATCAGAGCGCCGTTCTAACACTTGTTGCTTTGTTTGTTTTCAGAGGTTTGAGCATTCAGCCAAACTGCGGCGGAAGATCACAACTTATGTCTCCTTCCCCTTGGAGCTGGACATGACCCCCTTCATGGCCTCCAGGTGAGCACAATCCAAATGAGGACAGCTAAAAACTGAAAAGGAAAGAAGTAAGTTGCACAAAAACTAAACAATTTGGAGCGATGGAAGGAAGATCTGTCTCTGGAAGAAATAAATGACTGCTGTGGCCTCAGCAAACACATTTCAGCTATACAGTCATGTACGTAGCACTGCATCATGGCTACGGTCTAGTTTATGTGTGAAACTGACTGAACACTAAGCTACTATATGAATCTGTTTATGTAACAAAAATATCTGTATTTAGCTGCTCACAAAATATGCAAGATCTGAAGTTATAAGAAGTGATGGATTTGAGTTATGCCTCTGAAAAAAAGTGGTTTGACGTTTGCATCCAAACATCTGCATGCTTCGTATCTGTTCAGAGCGCATTAACTGTTTGTTTTCTGATTCTGATATCCAAATAATGTATTTGTTTAAATCCCTACTGAACACATGTATGTACACACTGCTATACCAATAAAACAGAAAGTCACATTGCAATAAATGCTTACTTTGTTTTGTTGGATTTGTAGCACAAGCACACCTGTTTGTATTGCTTTGTTCTGCTGTGTGTTTCAGTAAAGAAAGCAGGATGAACGGGCAGTACCAGCAGACCGTGGACCCCTTCAACAATGACAACAAGTAAGGCAAACATCTGTAATAAACCAGTGTCTGAACCAGCACGGGTTCCAAATATTCCTAAAGTAACCGGTTTATCATCACTCTGTCACCTGACTCATTAAGGTCGTGTGAGTGACCTTGTGCAGTAATTGCATATAGAAATGTATTCAGTTTTCATCAACAAAACCTGTCTCCTTTGGTTTTCCTTCCTGCTCCCTCCTCCCCCCATGGGGAGGCCGCCACAGAAACATCATTAAGCCTCTTCCTTTCTCTCTCTTCTGTCTGCTTCAGGTATAGCTTATTTGCAGTGGTGAACCACCAGGGGACACTAGAGAGCGGCCATTACACCACCTTCATCCGCCAGCACAAGGACCAGTGGTTCAAATGCGACGATGCCATCATCACCAAGGCCAGCATCAAGGATGTCCTGGATAGTGAAGGGTGAGCAAATCATAGCATTAAACATAGCGCCTCATGTTGAAACTGTATTTAGTTAGATGTTTTCAATGTAACTAAATACAGTTTGTGTTTGTAATAGCTGTTTGACAGTGACTGCTCCCTTATCAGTGATGCTTCAACCTGACCTCATGGTACTTTTTTATCTCCCTAGGTACCTTTTGTTTTACCACAAACAGTTCCTGGAGTACGAATAGCTCCCTCCGTTAGCACTGCCTGCAGGAGGAGACGAGGGATGATGCAAGGATTAGTTGCATGGGAAAAGGTAACAGAGTGACGAGAGAGGCATGGAAACACAAACACAAGCCTGCCTGAATCACTCTAGTCGCAACTCTCACTCTAACATGGAACCACCCTTACGACATACTAATCTAGTTCCACCGTACGACATTCAAGAAAGAACTGTCTGCTGTGCAGGATAGTGCAAAAGTCCAAGAATCCAACTAAATGCAAGAAATTTGGAAGGGAGATTTGTATGGGCCCTGAAGGAATATCGCGTACTTGCAAGTTTTTCACTTGAATTCAGGGGATGAAGAAGAAAGCAGCTGTGATAATCTGCCATAAGAAAGAAATTACTGCAGAATCAGCCTGTGCTTGCTCTCAGAAAGAGGAATAGTGTCGTATCCCTACTTTTTTCTCTTTTTCAGACAGGCAGATTTATTTGGGGGAAGGTTTACTTGATCACAAATGCTGTTCATCACCACCGTCCTGTTTCATGCTCGCACAGCTGCATTTAGTAAGTCGCAGCCTTCCACAGGGGTCAGAGGCGCTGCTTTAGCACGGAAAGTGATTTTTACCTAAACTGGCAATTTGTCTAACACACCCACACTCCTCCAAATGACCAAATATTTCAAGGATTGAAGTTGTCTTATTATGCATTTTTGTTTCGAATGCAAAGAGTGGAAAAAAAATCACCTGACAAATTAAGTATTATAAACATTGTATAGAAAGACACTTAATTCCATTCATTACTCGTGAGTTTGTAGTTGTCAGTCAGATACTTTTAGGAAACATTTTCTTTAACAAAGACGAGTAGGCAAAGGATCAGTTATTTTCTGCATCTCATGCTGCTTCCAGCAGTCACGGGGGAAATAAATTACACAGGGAATATTATATTTTTATACATGCTGCAATTAAAACATTTGTTTATGGTTGTGCATTCTCCTTAAACTCACATTGTTCCGTCTGTGTTACGTTGTGCCGTCAATCATGTTTGTTGTTACACACAAAAGCAAAATAGTGCTGAAAACGTTCATGAAACTGCTGCTACGGCGGCTTAAATTTTTTTTTTCCCTACTTAATTTGGCTACTTTTTGTCACATTTTTTTGCCAGTACAGAGGCATATTCTCCATGTTCAAGATATGTTTTGCCCTTTCAGGTAAATGGCAAAAAAGAAATGAAACAAAAGAGCAGAGCGTTATTCTCAGTTCAGAGTGTGTATAATGGGTCAGCAGCTCGATCCTGCAGTGTTAACCGTCGGCCGCATGTTGCTCTAATTTGGTGTGTTTGTGTGTGTGTGTGTGTGTGTGCACGTGTATGTGCCTGAGAGGGCGGGGGGGGAAGCTCAGTGTAGGTGTGTTTGTATAAAATGTGTTATTGCGTGTAAAGAGAAAACAAAGTGTGTATGTGTCTTTGTTTGTATGCACGTGTGTCGTGCGCGTGCGTAATATACCGTATGTTCTTGTACTGAATCAGTACTTGCATTCAGCATGCCGTCTGAGCTGGGTATCACAGTTTGATAGGATTCTTTCCACATGTTGATGTATGTAAAAGTATAAATGTATAGTTTGTATGTAAGAGACAAATGTTGAAACCTCAAAGTCAATTTGTTCTTCTATATTGCTGGATCCGGGCCACGGGGTCGTAATCGGAAGAAACTTGTCTTGACCCGGTCAGTCATTCCTCGCACACACATGTAACTGCTGCAAGAACTGGACACAGTGATTGACAGACACTCAAATAAAGACAAATCTATATCTGTAAACTTTTGTGCCTGTTATTTATTGTCCTTGATAATGTAATGAGATTTATTTTTGTTGAGCACACTTTTATTAAAAAAAAAAAAGGATGATGATTTGAACATTTTTGAATATCTTCTCCAAATGTTTATAGTTTTTCAATGTCAAGTTTTTATTTTTCCTTATTGGGGGCAAAGCAAGGAGTACAAGGACATTCTGAATCATCATATAAACCGCCACCCCAAGAATATATACATAACATTGTACACACAATTTACATACATAAACTGTACATATTTGTGCCAGTACATACACACTCATGCCTCTGCCCCTCCATTTTCATTTGGTTGTTATAAACTGTTGTGTTGTTGTTGTTATAAAACTAAAGCCTCAATGAGGAAGCAGTGGAACTTGAACATTTCCGACTCCCAGTCCCAGACCTGCACCATATACTACCACCACAAGTACTCATTTCTATAGAGTAACTATGTATTTTGGCCTTTACTGCTGTCTCCTTCTTAGATTTGGACTCCAGCATTGCTTACTACCTATAGTATTACTGAATTTGTTGTAATTGAAATATGTATGGTGTGTTTCACTTGTTATGGTGGAAAAGCAACACGTGTCTAGAGAGCAGGAGTCCTAAACCTGGACACACATTAGTGTCTTCCTGTGACTATTGCTTTCTGAAATTCTGTAATCTGGAAATGTGATCTGACACAAAATTCTGTTGGGCCGTCGTTGAGCTTGCGTGGCTGACCGTAACCTTTTAGGTTTCCGAAGCACTAGTCGGCCCTCAGTCAGTGAGAGAGAGCTGTGTGACTGGCTGTTCAGCCCAGTGAAGAAGGGATTTCACCCACTTTCTCCTTATTGTTCGCCTCCACCTTGTCTTTGTTCTTCCACAATGAAAGAATCATGGGCTAAAAAGCTAAACTTAACAGTTCCAGTAGCAACGTTTTATCAGACATACTCCCAATTTGGATTCTCAATTTGCATATGACAAGATCATTTAATGAGATTCACTGTCATTTGAATAGTTGACTAATTTTGTCCCTTGATGTTTCCATTTCTTTCACTATGTTTTTTTGGATTCTGAATACTACTAGACCAGACATGCATGCATGTCAGTAGTCAGCTGTAGTCTGTGTGATATGTTCAAGTGAAACTTTACCAGAAGTCATGGGGCAATGTGAAGCAAAGCATCAGTCAACCTTTACCAGTTCTTTGCTGTCCCATTGTCAGGGCACTAACATTGAGCATGCACCCCCTTTTAACAACTTTTTTTTTTTTCAGTTTCTTCAATCTAAACACTTATAAAAACCCTTGCTGCATGCTGTGACAGTATCCACAGTCTGATTGACAATCCAATACACTTCTCCTATGAGCTGGGGACACTTCCAGTTGTCCTGTGAGGCGGCAAATGAGCCTCATCCCACTGCAACCTCCTCCTGCACCTCCAGTCCAGAGGTGTGTAGGTTCTCCTCAGTCCAGAGAGGCCCTCCCTTTTGGATCTGGGCTCTATGGTGGACAGCCTGCGGGTAGTATGAGAAAGGCGCTCTCAGTAGCCTGTCATTGCCCTGGCCTAGTGCTTTCAGATCAGGGAAACAGTGGACACACACGCAGGTCTCAGTAGGGCTGGAGTCATCTGATGGCTCACGGTCAGTGAGACGGCTTGAATTAGTTACAAAATCTGTAGAAAGACAGAGAGGGTAGTGTGCACACATTGGAGCAAAATATATGAAACAGATGCCAGGATGTTTTTCAACTGCAATTTAGATTTTTCAGTTGCTGATTATTAAAAAAAAGAACCTGGAAAGATCTGTCTGAACTGAACAGCTGTACACAATTTTACTACTTAACTCATGTCCAGCTAAACTATAGGTTGATTGCACCGATGGGGGGGGGGGCTGTGATTTGTACCCATACTACACGAACCTGTGGAGCTCTGCCCCTGCTGGCCACCTGGCTGGCCAACCTCCTGGCCCAGCTGGACAACACAGTCCTGGTTGTGGTAAGCCTCCTTGGGTCCTGGGTTGGAGGTTTTGGCCCTGGGCTTCCTCAGAAAGACTGCCAATGCTAGAGACAAGCTAGAAAACAGCAGCACCATGCACAGGGCCAGCAGGGAGTAATGCAGAATAGTGGACTCTTCCAGGGCTGTCGGCACTGAGAGCTTTGGCACGTGTGAGGTAACTGGGGGGATAGAAGGGAAGAATACCTCTGTGATGGTTCTTAGTCATAGACGAAACAGCAACTGCTGTTGCTTTTGACTGACTACTTCTAGATACCAAGGGATATTCCATCGGACGTTATCTCCACGTGCCACGGTGAAAACCTCTTAAGATTTCTTTTTTGTGAATTTTGTGGTGTTGGGTCCAGGCATTTTACATTAAAAAAAAAAACGGTTCGAGTCCGACCCGGGCCCTTTGCTGCATGTCGTCCCCTCTCTCTCCACTGCCTTTCCTGTCTCTCTCTACTGTCTCTGTCAAATAATATATATATAATAGGATAATTTACACACCATCATGTTCTTTTATTGGGGAGCCGGTAGTAAAGAGATAAGGAGTGCCATGCAACAAAGTAGGAGTTGTTGCCTTCCTTCTAGCTTTAGCGACTGAATTTAGGTAAGCTTGTTAGCTAGCTGCTGACCTTCCAAAAAAAGTCACATCGGCTGGTATTTATTTGTAGTTTGACAAGAGTTTCTTCTTTACCATCAAACGTTTCTAGTTAGCCAACTTGTGCTCTGAAAACTTTGTCCACTGAGGTCTAACCCAACAGAACATTTATGCTTCCATAACACAGTAAAGTAGCAGAAAAAAGAAAGCCACTAAATAATTAAAGGTCTTATTCAGGCCAGCGGCGTCAGTACTCACCCTTGCAGTGCTGGGAGCATTCTGCTGGATGTCTGCCACAAACCTCAGCACACCTCATACATTTCTTCAGCAGCCCATCATAGTAGTGGCCAGGCAGTGCCTTACAATTTGCAGACTCTAATGCAGGATGACAGTGTGTGAAAGCAATCAGGAGAAATGGAGGACATATGATAAACTGAATTCACTTCTGTCCGTTTAGCATTGTATTCATTGTTTTAAGGATAATTTTGCTGTTACCAATGGTAATCAGCTGTTTCTTTCGTGTTGGTTGCTGTTTCTAGTGTGTGTATGTGTGTGTGTACTCACCACAGTAACTGGTGCATCTGGTGTTGACATGTGATTGCTGGCATGCCTTATGACAGTACAGACACTCTTTGACCAAGGCATCCCAGTACTGATCGTCATGGCAGCTTCCACCCATCAGCCCTGATAACCCTCACACTGACAAACACACGCACACACACAAACGACAGAGATACACAGAAAGATAAGTGTGGAGGAAATAACGGCAGCATGTGATAAATATGACAAAATAATGTAAATATGTGAAAAATAGTATCCATTTTATGCACATGTAGCGTGTAGGTATATGTAGGTTGTTGATATAATAATCTACATCAGTAAAGAAAACAGGCATTATGAATGTATAAATGTTATAATAATTTAATAAATTATTTTATTATCATTCAAACTCATTATTATGAATTGTTATTTTCTTTCATTTCATTATAGGAAATTTTATTTCATAATGTCACTTTTCCACCCCTAAAGCTTGCTGGCACGTGGTTAGCCTAGCCTGCATGGAGGCTCAGGGCACGTGATTGGCTGAAAGGTGAGGGGGCAGGCCCTGGTGACAACTCCATGAAAAGTGACATTATGAAATAGTGTCCACACAACACCATCACAGTATAGTGATGTACAGTACTATACTGTATGTCACTATACTGTTCTATAGACCCTACTTTAATGTACTGTACTGTACTTATTTGCTTATGTAACAGAGACCATACAGATAAACACTTGCATACAGATAAGCTATGCTATACTGCACCGTACTATACAATACAAGGTAGAATTTATTGTCATTCGCTCCATATACAATATTCAGTACACAGGGGGACGAAATTGCGTTTCTTCAGTGCTACGGTTTACACAATAAGAACAAACACAGTTTTAAAAAGACATAAAACAAGTACAAAGACATTAAAGTGCATGTAGAATTAAGTTGAATAAAGTGCAATGAATAAACATTGCCATCACACATGTAAAGATGTGCCTCGTTTCATTAAATAAGGTAACGTTCTGATAAGTAAAAATGCGTGTGTGTGCAAGGCAGGAGGGAGGTCTGTTGGGCTTTCTTGACTACGGAGGTGCTGAGTGACCAGCTTGGATTACTTGTGATCTGAATTCTCAGAAATCTCAGAAATCTCTCAGAAATGTGGCACTAAATCTCTACTGCAGAGGCATTGATGAGAAGTGGGGAGTGATCAGTATTGTTCTTTCTGAAGTCAACGATTATCTCTTTTCAGTGTTAAGAGCCAGATTACTGTCCACACTCCAAGTTGTCAGCTGCCTCCCCTCATCTCTGAATGCAGACTCCTCACTATCGGTAATGCAGCCCACAAATGTTGTGTCATCAGCGAACTCGATGTGTTTAGCACAGCAGTCATGGGTCATCAGAGTGAAAAGCATTCGACCCGGGCGCTCATGGTGATGGTTCTGGGGGCGTTATTGCCAATCCGAGCTGTCTGGGGTCATTTGGCTCAAAATGTACAGGATCCAGTTCCGCAGGGGGGTGTTCACACCCAGCAGAGTCTCTCAACCAGCCTCTGGGGAGTGATGGTGGTGAAAGCAGAACTGCAATCAATAAACGGCATCCTCGCATAGGTGTTTTCATGTTCCAGGTGACACAGGGTGGTGCGGAGGATATGGCGTCTTTAGTCGATCTGCGGGGGCGGTGTGCAAATTGATAAGGGTCCGTTGATGTAGGAAGTCCAGATTTCATACAGTTCATGACCAGCCCCTTGAAGCACTTCATGATGGTAGAAGTGAGTGCAACAGGGTGGTAATCATTGAGACAGGACCCCACAGAGTTTTTTGGGACTGGGATGATGGTGGCCTGGTTCAGGGAGGTGATAACCATGTCGGTGAAGACCGCTGCTAGCTTTACACAGGCTTTCAACACACATTATCCAGCCCAGCTGCCCTGTGTGGGTGTGTGTGGGAGAGGGTTCTCCTGACATCAGCAGTGCAGAGGCTAAGTGCTCGTTCATCGGTGGGGGGACAGCAGACTTCTTTGCAGGTACATTGTTTTGTACCTCTAATCGTGCATAAAACGTATTCAGCACACTGGGTGGGCAGTTACCACTGTCACAGGCTGGTGGGGTGGGCTTGTAGTCAGTGATGTTCAGAATGCCCTTCTACAGACAGCGGGTGTCATTATTGAGTTGAAAGTAGCCCTGAAGTTTGTGTGTGTACATGCGTTTGTATCTGTAAAGGCACGGGCCATATTATACTGTACTGTACTATATTATATTGTATTATATTATGCTATAATAAAATATAACTATACTATACAAGTATACTATACTATACTAATACTATACTAGTATACTACACTATACTATACCACACTATACTGCACTATACTATACTATACCTTACTATACATGTAACTATACTATACTGTGCTATACCATACTAGTATACTACACTATACTATATTACGGTGTAGTCCCTCATTCGTCCAGGAGTGTTCTATCGTAGAAAAGGTTTCAGTCGTAGTCATCTGGACACTGTTTTCAGAATCAAGACGTTTCGGCTCCCATCCACAATTGAGAATGACTTCCGGATGGGAGCCGAAACGTCTTGATTCTGAAAACAGTGCCCAGATGACTACGACTGAAACCTTTTCTACGACTATACTATATTACTATGTTACTCTGTGTTACTCACCTTGTTTTATACAAAATATTATCATAGCTAAATCTCCAGAGATCCTGGAAACCTGTCCTCCTTTTTGGACAGACATCATTATTTTACAAGGCAGTCATGTGAGGGTCATTTTTTTGTTATTGTCCCCATGTAGAAGCGGTTCTTTACAGAGTAAAACAGTAAATTATTGAGCAGTGGTGGCTTCGAGTTGCTTATCCAGGATTTTTGACCAAAGAAAGTAGTAAGGCGCGCTTTAATAAAATGTTAAGACGCAAGAATTGGAGTAGCCAAACATGGTCCTGTTTTGTTTCGTTGTCGTCGGGTTTTTTCCATTCCATTTCATATCGATGTATAGAGCTATCTAACCTTATTTATCTGTTGCTTATGGATTACTCTAAGAGGTGATACAATTATGTAGAGCTAGCTATTGTATTAGACGGGTTTTGTTTCGTCTCAGTGTTTGTCATGAGTATTGTTGAGTCTTGTATAGATGTCAAATATGATGTGTCGTGTTTTTTGCATTGAAGTATTGTAAATACATTATGTGGACCACAGGAAGAGTAGCGACTGTTGTTGTTACAGTAGCTAATGGGGATCTAAATGTCAGGACAATCTTACTCAAAGACGACAGAGTCACTGGAATCTTTGTCCTCAAGGTATTTTACTTGCAGCAAGGAGTCAATACATGCACCTCAACAGTACAGAATTGACTGCCTGTAAGCAGTCAACAGTAATCTTTTATACACATAAAAAAACAAGTCAGCTAACCATTCCAGCTTGAGATCAGTTTGACCTTGTGTGGTTCTTATCTTCGAAGATGAGGGTTCCAGTTCTGCTACTTCTCTGTGCTTTAATGATGAAGGGGGGTGGGGAATACAGAGTTCATTGTGTGCAACAGTTTAACATTTTGTATTTTCCCATCACTAAACAAATTATACCTGTATAGTATACTGTACTATATACCAGACTATGCTGTATTATACCATACAATATTATACTATATTGAGCTTGAAGGATTATTGTATAGTAGGAGTATAGTATGCTGCACTGTACTTAACTAGTATTCTATGGGATACAAGCCCCATGTCTTTATAGCATGTTTGCTAAATGCTGCACCTTTGTTTCATCCCACAGGAGGATATTACCTTGATATACCTTGAATATATTGATATTATATTGGTTTAACTGTGTAAGTTGTAGGAAGCAAGTGTGAGCTGTGCCAGTGCAGGACAGTTCAGTCCAGTAAATCAAAGATAAAGGGCCATCAGCAACGTGCCAGCCTTGCTGTTGCTGCAACACGTGAACGTCCATCCTTTCAGAAATGATGTCTTTGTTCTCAAACACAGTCGTCTCCGCTCCGCTGAGCACTGAGTCAGCCGACTGTGAAAGACACACAGATCTAAAACTCTTCCGCCCTCCACTGCTTTCGCACACAACTATAAGCCTGATTTATTCTTGAGTTTATGTGTCACACCCGGATAATCAGAACTCAGTGTCTTACTCACGCCCCCTTTTAGATTTCATGTAAAGTTAGCACAATGTGTAATTATCATAAACACATACTATATGTTTGCTAATATCCAAAACAAAATCATAACTTCGAGTTACCACATGTCATCTTTTACATGTATTTAGTTATTTTTGTGCCTCCTTATTGAGTTCAGTTGTTTCACTTTTTTGTATTTATCTTTTTTTTTCCATTTTGAGAGACTTCATAAGCTTCTCATATTTGGTCTAACCTGCCTTGTCTGTTATGGCGTGTGTGTGTGTGTGTGTGTGTGTAAATGTAACTGGAGACAGAACTGCGTTCACAGCGAAGTAAAGACGTTTCTGGTAATCAAAGAGCTCAATGTGAGACTGTGAGACAGAGCCGCCACAAACTTCTCAAACCCTCGCATCCATCACTATCACACTAGTTAGAAACAGTGACAACGCTGGCTGAAGGTGAGGGTTCGAGTCCCACCTGGGCCACAAATACTGAAAACACGACAGTCAGTTTCCTGATGTGACTTACCATGAGTTGAAAACGGCGTGTAGAGGGATCACTCACCTCGCGAGCTGAAGAAGCGGTGGGAGAATCCTTGGTTTGAAGATGAGAGTGAGAAAGGCCTGTATTTTAGCATGGAAGCTTATTTGGTTATGAACTCTCAGCCTGATCTGGGACTTCCCCCTGTGCGTGAGGAGAATCCCCCCACCCGAACACCCACAATGTGCTGCGCCAATGTACAGTGCCTATAGAAAGTAATCACTCCCCCTTGGACATTTTTGTGTTTTTATGTTTTTATAACATTGAATCACAGCAGATTTACAGTGATTAGCATGTTTTGACAATGATAAACAGAAAATATACTTAACTGTCAATTTATAAACAAATTTGTACAAATATACCTGAATACTACAAAAATATGCAAAATCACAGCGGTGGAAGAAGTTTTCACATCTTTTACTTAAGTATTATCATCAAAATATACTTAAAGCACCAAAAGAAAAAGTGCACATTATATATATATATATATTACTGAATTATAATTAGTGATGCATTTATGTGTAAGTATCACTAATGTTGCAGCTGGTAAAGGTGGAGCTAGTTTCAGCTACTTTATACTGCTGGGTAGCTTCATCTATAACAATATATCATGGTTTATTAGCTGATTTATATTTTGTATTAACAATCTGAATCTGCAAGGAACTAGTAACTAAAGTTATTAAATAAATGTAGTGGAGTAAAAAGTACAATATCTGTCTTAAAGTATAAAGTAGCATAAAATGGAAATGCCCAAGTAAAGTATAAGTACCTCAAAATTGTACTTAACTACAGTACTTGTGTACATGTATTTAGTTCCATTCCACCACTGAGAAATCATTGATTGCACTGTACAGGTGTTGGCCCTCTGCAAGTCAATTTAGTAGAAGCACCTTTTGGCAGCAGTTACAGCCTCCATTCAGTCTATGTTGATACGTTTGGTACATTTGTTCCATTCTTCAAACTCTGTCAACTTTCATGGGCCACAAATGTGGACTTTGACTTGGCGCCTTTAGAGCATTAACATCGTTGAGCTGGTTCATTCTTGACCTTGGAAACAGCGGTTTGACAAAACATCTCAAGGTCCACTTACTTATTTTTTTCTTAAGCTTTCAGCCACATTTGACTTTCCTCAGCAGATGGAGTTTGCTCAGTTGTCATGGAGATGGTTTAGTTGTTATCGCATGACTGATAATTGAAATACTGTAAAAAAACCAAAATGTGTCAAATTAGTTTTTTGTAATGAAGCCATTTCTGTCTTTAGCTTTATGTTTGGGGTTGGTGTCTAGCTGGCATTTAAATCTTCTCCCAATATAAATAGAATATTTATAGCAAACAATTCATAGAACAGAAATCCCCTCCCTCCAGGATTTCTCTGTATTTTGCTGCATTCTTGCCACCTTCTACCTTCACAAGCCTTCCATGTTCTGCTGCACAGAAGGCGACACCACCAGGCTTCATGCTAGGAATGGTGGGTTTCTGCTGATGTGCAGTGTTTGCCTTGTGCCAAATAAAGTGTATGTCAGATCGGGCCATAGAACCTTCCACTTTGTACCCCACGTGCGTAGTAGCCCAGAGGTCACGTGAAAGTCTTTCTCTTTGCTTTCACAGTTCAGTGAATGCTTGGAACTTCTTAACCTTATTCGCTTTTTAAAATTTGTTTGAAATTGTCTTCATGATGCAGTTGTTGTTTTTTTCAGGAATTAGACCTTTTTCACAGGATTTTGACACGTCTTAGCAGGAAAACCACAGGTGCAATTAATAACTTTGACAATGACTGCATTCCATTTAGGTTTGCCAATTCCAAGGTCCTGTTATTGTGCATGCTGGCTCACAGGAATGGTTTACTGGGGCACTTCATAGAACTGAGACACCGTTAATTACTCGCACATGTGCATTTACTGGCGTGGCAAATTAAAAAGTCTAAAGTCCTATTGACCGAAAAGCTTTTCACATAGAGGTGTATTTTGAACTAAAATCACTGTCACCACTTGATTACACACAGTTGATCTCCACTCATCTTATCATGTCACTTCTAAAAGCGTGTCTTATTAAAAGGGGAGAATGCTTATGCGCGCAGTCATTTTGTTCTTTATATTATTGATTATTTTGGTTCAATTTATTCAAATTTATTTTCAGAAATTGGCCTACATATTATAATAAAACTATCAATGTCAGTCAGTCAGTCTTCAAAAAGTCATGCTGGTAGAGCCCTAACTGACAAGTGACCACAGTGACTCACTGTTGACAGCTATTAATGTGCTGCTGAGTGTGTCATACAGTTGATGAATTTTATTAGGAAGATATGAGTAAACCCACTTTCTCAGCATCAGTGCTGCATTTCCACAGCATGCGTTTTACTGTCCTCTGAGCACAAGACGTGATTTCAGTGTCTCATCTCTGCTTCAGTTCTCATATGAACCAGGATCTTTCTGGCCATGTGCAGCCTAGTTTTAGACTGAGGGTAAATACACTGAACACCTGAAGATATTAAAAATGTGAATCAGAGATAACCAGAGATTTACTTTGGTCCAATTTTTACTATATAAAGCCATTAAAAAAGTCACACACACACACACACACACACACACACACTACCTGTTTGTTCAACTAGTACCTACTGTAATTATTAATAATGTATTTATATAAATAAATCAGAGAGCAAAGAGAGGATATCAGAAAAGAGTAGAACTTAAAGTTCAATAAGAGAGAGAATAATAATAGATGATAAGCAATCAGGAGGAGATCGAGATTCAAAAGGACTTGAATAAAAAGGGTTAGGTTTCAAACAATGCACTGACTTTGCCCCTTTGCTGTGCAGCTGTTCGAAGATACCGGAAATTCTGAGGTGACGAGTCATTAAAAGGTGTTAGTTTTGTTTTACACCAAATGAATTTGGTTCTGCTTTGTGTCATTTAAAACAAATAGCTGGAGGCAACAGGATGGGAATCCACTGAGAACAGCAGGTGCAGTTGTGCTGGTGTGAGTATTTCAGAGGAGCTAAATGGTCAGAGTCCTAGTTCACTACTTTAATATTTAACGTTGGATACACATAGTTTATGGTTACAAAATGTAGTTACAGTTCTGCTGCAAGTTTGGTGCATATGAGCCATCAAACATTAACCACCACCATGAGCACCACACAGTGTATAAAAAGTAGTCGCCCCTCTTTGACTTTTATGATCAACCAGTAGAAGTCGCTAATGCACTTACATGGACATGATCCCTCACTGGCTTCCCACCCATAAAAAAACAAGTTAGAGATACAGCTGTTGAGAACTGACCCTGGGTCTGTGTATTAGACCAGTCCAATAGCGGGATTTCTGATTGGCCAAGGAAGCTGTAAAGGCCTTCTCCCATAGATTGAAAGCCAAGTATTAAAACATAAAAAAAATGCTATAAATACAACCTAGCCTCTGAAATGGAATGGTACTAACAAATAATTCATCTTCTGGATTAAATTTGTATATTCTTTTCATCCCCCCAAAATGCACCACAGAGCGCCACAGGAAGTCATTCCTGCCTGTGGCCATCAAACTCTTCAAACTCTTTAACTCCTCCCTCTAAGTGTCAGTCTGTATGACCCTAAGTCACTAAACTGGACATTGGATCATTAACATCATTGCAATACTTGCAATAATTGTGCAATATTCTCTGTTTAATACTGCTGTGCAATATACTCTGTTTTCAGATATTTATTTATTCATACTTCTATTACTGCTGTGCAATATCCACCGTCTCATAATCATCTTCATAAGCTACACTTAACTTGACAGTACTCATTATTGCACTATTACTTATATTATTACATTGTATTATTATACCGTACATACTTATCAACTTATCAACTGGTAAATCCACTTTTGTACTTAATTTATCTTACCTGCATTATAGTGTATTATATTTTGATTTGCTTAGTACTTCTATCCCTGTGCGCACTGACGTGATAGTGAGCAGCTGCAACAAAAGAGTTTCCCCTCTGGGATCAATAAAGTATTTCTGATTCTGATTCTGATTATACAGTGTCTTTTCATCCTTTAAATGCACTCATGAATATATTTGACATGAATGGGTGGGCAACATGGCAGCAGTCAAAGTTTAGTTTAAAGAATATAAAACATACTATAGGAATCTAAATATGTAATACATCTTTCTTCAACTGAAATTGAGGAAATGAAAGAAATATGAGAAAATGCAGGAAAAACAATTTTATGAAAATGTATTGCATATATGTGCAAAAATGGGACTGCAAAATATAAATATATTTTAATATAAATATATTTTAATATGAATTAAGTCCCAAAAATGGGACTTAATTCATATTAAAAAGGCCCACAGAGTGCCATGCATAGCAACTGACAGGGAGGTGGAAAAGTTGCCAAAAAACAAAACTGCACACATTTATGACATGTCACAATATGCATATTTTTAGATATGTGCATTACTGCTTACCTCATCAAAAACTCCCTATAAAGGAACTAAATGATCAGAAAAAATTCCAAAGAGGAAGGAAGGATTGTTTATGTATGTTCTGATGACTAACATCAGAATGTGTTTGAGGATGCTGAAAAAGCATCGTACACTCTATAGACATGCGTTGATGTAAAGGATTTTCAAAATATATCAAATAAAAAAGCATTCTAAAAGCAAAGAATTCAAGATTCAGGTGAAGGACTGTCAAAAACAACAATAAAATATCAAACGTCAGCCTCTGCCTGCTTGTACAGTATATTGTATTGTAGTGAATAACATAAATGGCAAGTGATTGGTGTAAATCCAGAAGAGGTTAAAGAAGCTGTTTGTGTCGCCTGGATCACATCTCTAACAAAACAACCACCTTCAGAAACCTGAACACCCAGAATAGACTCACTGCAGATGGGTAGTCAAATTCACAAAAGGAAGCCAGTTCATGAGTAAAAAACAGAACAACGTAAAATGGCCAAATCATGACTAAATCAGTCAATTGGCAACCTATGCAAAATGTTGGCTGAGTTAAAGACATACATTTTGCATAGGTCTCGCTGTACTGAAATATCTGCATGTACAACATCAACAAGGAGCATTGTTCATACTTTTTACACCAAATGGTAAATTTATGAGGAATAATAATGTATTTTTAGTGGTTTTGGAACATCAAGACGTCAGAGAGTGCTGCACCCACATAGGAGCACTAAATACAAAGTTGGGAGGCTTGGATTAGTTTCTTAACATCAGACTGGAGTACCACTGTCACAGAAAATTCTATACAACAGCACCTTCACTCCAACAATACCAGAATCAGACCAGTAGATGGAGACGGCCTGCAATATTTGACATCAGTTGGGTGCAGGCTCAACAATAATTTCCAACCCAATCTCTGTGTACTTACATGCACCACTTTCACGTTCATCACTCCTAATCCAGCAGTTAATTATGCAGGGAGGCAGAACAGCGGCAAGAATAAATAAGTTACAATTTTCAAATTTGGGTGAGAAGATGAATTGCGAAAGATAAGGGTGTTTGGGCTGAAACTAGCCACAGGTTAAGGATTTGGAAGGGAAGAAAGGAGCCTCACTATGAGATATAGAGAGTATCGTCCGGTGTATGAACATGTATGATCTAAGGATGAGAGCCCACCAGCTGTGCAGTGCTCGCCTGAAATTTCTTCTAGACCACTGAACAACGTTTCCACCCACAAGGGGTATCTTTGTCAGATCAAATAGACCGTGTTGCACTTCCACATTTGCTTTCTTCAATGTCAGCTATACTGACAGAGTAGCTGTTTTCTCTTCACCCGTGTTGAGGAAAACCTGGTTCATTATAGAAGAGTGGAAAACCCAAACAGACACCATACTTTGTTTCATCTGTGCAGGTGGAGGTTGCGAACTGGAAACACATCTGATGCACTGGGTCTAGTTTTAGTGCTCTCATCTTGTTCCTCTAAAAATGATCCAACTGCTGTCGTGCGAACCGCTTGATCAAGAGGCATCTATTTGTTCCATTTTGTGCATTTATCATTCATGTCATTTGTCCTGCGGTGTAGAGATTCTATTTCACTATATATCACTGATGTTATAATTGCTCCAAGTCGATAAATCACTCTGATTCTCTGAATCTAAAAACCACATAAAAAGTCAATGGTTTTACCTTGTCAGTTAAAAAGTAATTAAAGCAGCTAGAATCTTTTTTTTAAATTAATAATGGATCACATGACTACTCCTATGTGAAAGTGGTCGCTCATAGTGATGAACCGACAGAGAATTAACACCCGATTCTGCAGTTCCACACAGCTCTACGGAGCGTTTCAGCGTCTTTCAGCTTATTGTTTGGGTTTTCAGAACCGCAACTTTACAGTTGTAGAGCTGTCTTGACGTTGTTTTCATCCGCAGCAGGCAGCTGTTTGCAGTGAAAAAGCTCTAAAAACGACTGTACACTGCCTGCCCAGCACGAAACAACAGACAAAGTTAGCGACCAGCTGGAGAACATTTAGCAGCTAAAGAGTCAGATACTTCCCTGCAGAGTTGGTGGAGACCAAAAACAGAGCTAAAAGGAGAGTGAATATTGGACTTATTCACCAGGTAGCCACAAACACGACTCCAAATGAAAGTGAATGTAAATGTGTAGATAGGCAACTGTTTGCTAACACATTTGCCATATCTAAAAGGAGATAATATGTCAGTGTTGTGTTCACAGCTTGCTTCTGCTATTACAGGTTTAATGAAGAGAATTGACATCCGTTATATAAAATATGAACGCCTACAGGAGAAAAACGTGAGAGCTTTAACTGACTTCTCAGTGAGGTGCTGCATGACGAATATCCATTGTAGTCACGAAAACTGAGCCTTGTAATACCAGCCTTGGGGGAGTTTGGCCGAAGGCCTTTCAGAACAAACTGAAAAAATGCGATCAAGTCAAGCTGAAAGCGAGACTTCTTCTTGGCTTGGAGGAGTTTCACTTGAAACTTTAATTTAGCCTCAGGGACTTTAGAATGTCCAGGCTCTTTACGATCAGAATATCTTTTGTTTCCATCCTGTCCTGTCCCATCCACATACTATCATGCTATGCTATACACTAAGTTTTTCATACACTGATACCAGTTTGGCCTACTTGCCTTAACTTTGTTCTACTTTGAGTCCATATTATGCAACAGAACTTTTCAGAAGATTTTTCAGGAGTAGTTTGACAAGTAACTTTTCCATCTGGTTATCGAAAAGGTCGGCTTTATCATACACTATCAAAGCTTTGGCACAGCGCTGACCCATTATAATAAATCTATTGTTGACTGCACTGAGGGAACAGTGGCTGCATTCGCTGACATTTTTTACATTAACATTCAAGCGTGACTCTTCCAAAACTCATATTTAGCTGGCTAAAGGTGGATGTGAAAATTCACTTAATACTTTGTGCATTTAATCCTCATTTCCATCCTCTCACCTGCCACCACCACAATAAAACACCCCCAAGCACGACATTCATTACAGAATAAATTACTTGTTTTCACAGTGAAACTGAATCCTCAGCAGTGCTGATTGGCACAGCGTTCATAGTCGTGAGTCATATGGAGGCGACTCAGGCGGGAGAGAAAATGAGAAGTGATATGAGGGAATTTGCTGCAAGTAGGCTCACTCGTGTGTGAAAGGTATTAAATTCTGCCTTACCTACTTCTATATGTCAGGGGATGTCTAAAAAAGTCCACATTAAACCAAAGAAAACATACATCTGACATGATTTTGTCGCAAGGATCCTCATATGAGATTATTTAGATTGTCAGCTACAACTGGATACAAAATTATACAACTGTCTTTACTGCAGGAGCCTTGTAAGCATTCATTTGGTGATTTGGAGTTGATCTACATCTAAGACATCTAAGTTAAAGGAAAAGATTTTGGTATTTTTCAACCTGCGTATCATTCTCATAACTGTGGCCCTTCTGATAACTGGGTAATAATAACGTTGTGCTTGCCACCTCCGTTATACAGATTTGTGGTTACACGACTCCGACAAAACAAGCTGCACAAGCCTGCCATCAAATTTAATATAAATCATATCAAGTGTTTGTCTGAGTGCGACAGAAAATAAACACAGAAAGTACCCCCTGGATTAGCTTTTAAAGCTAGGTGCATAGGGATCTACTTAAAGGGTAATCAGCTAGCTAACCATGTTTATTCATCTGCACATCCCAGTTTGTTTACATGTGTGAAAATAGCAAGATTTCTCTTTATACAAGAGTCTACAGACACACTAGCGGTTCTGTGAGGGTTAGGTACAATAGTGATTTGAGCAAAATGCAAACGTCAGCATGCTAACGTGCTCACATGGTAATGTTAATATACTAATGTTTAGCAGGTTATGTTTACCATGGTCGCTGTCTTAGTTTAGTGTATTAGCATGATGGCATGAAACTTAAGGGGATCACCCAAGTTATTACAATTCATCCTGTGGGAACCATGAATGTCTGTACAAAGTTTCATAGCAAGCATAGTTCAATCTGGACCAAAGTGGCCTACATTGCCATTTCTAGAACCACATTGCTAGCATAGCTGACAAAAAAGGGTTATATTTGGTTGAAAAGGTAAAGTTTTTTAAGACTAGGTCATATAACTGTTGTATTAACATTATTTATGTTTCTGTTTCTGAAGAAGTTCTACAGTAAATGTTGAATAACAGTCATTGAAATGCTGCTAAAACAATCTTATATGCTATTTAGATGTCTAAAATACTTTTGAACCAAATTTAGCCTGGTTTTAACCTAGACATCCACACGTCTACACAGCTTTTTATTTGCAAATCACCAACTCAATACTTACAAGGTGAGTTAACAACAACACTTGAGTGCAATGAAAGTGATTATGAAACAGTCTTTTTCATATTCTAATCATAATAAGGGTATGAAATGAGACGACCCTGTCTGAACAGGACTCCTTGACCTGTCCCTGACATGTTTCTCCTCTCTCCCCCTGGCCTTCACCATTTTGGTTTTCTTTATTTCTGTTGTTCGCTATATTTATTTTGTCTTAGTTTAATTTCTCTTTTGGTTAAGTTAATTATTCATTTGTGACAGAATAAAGATTATAATAACTCCTCTGTATTTGGGAGTATGCTGGCATTCACTGAACCCCACATCGGGTTCCCTCTGTATACAACGTAGTGTATTCTGTATGATGTGTTCAGGGATCGAGGAAAAACTTGGAGTTCCTCCAAGGAATGTATCCCAGGAGGAAATACACAGTAAAGGGCCCTTCAAGTTGCAGTTCCAGGAACTTTCTAAGATATACAGTAGTTATCATACATAGTGCATTCAGCCAAGTGAGTCCATACTAACAGACACCCACACACAGGCTACATATGCACATCTGACAAACAAATACACAGGTTTGACCATTGGAGCAGAAACTGGACTGCATTTTAATTGCAGAGACAAGGACATTGGCATGTCCATTACAATCAATGATCACATTATATTCTATGCAACAATAAAGAGTCACAAATAAACATCTGTTTCTGACATTATATCACACAAACATATAAGCTGGGGCAATAGTACTAAAAATGATATACAACAGGTCTCTGGTATGTTTTGGTTACCAACATGTCTGTACAGTACAAAAGCCTTTGGCTGTTTGGCTTTTGGGAGAAACAAGTTACAATGTTGTTTTACTGTACATTGATGTCATCACATGTTTTTATATTACGCTCCAAGGCACATAGATAAAAGTAACGAATGCAGGAAAAGTACACAACCATGGCTGTACACTGTCAGAAACAAGCATGTAAGTTACAACCAGCTTGGCAAAAATTTGGCTTGGTCAGGATTATAATGCGAAATCTCCAGTGTTGAAAACCCACGTCTAATTTAATTTCTTTGACCAAAAGAATGACTCATATTGGCTGCTGATCATAACTTAAAAAGCTAGAAAGTTGAACCCAAACTCAAGTACATCTCTGTGCCTTTTTTCTGAGAGTGTATCTAGCAAAAAAGGTGGCACCCAGTACGTGTGTAACACTGGTTTTGGCTAGTGAGGGGACACAGAAGGTGGGATATGCAACCCTCCCCATGTAAGAACAAGCAAGAGGATACCACAAATACATAGAGTTTATATTGAACGGTGCATCCTCAGGAGTGCACGTTCTAGCCCTTCGCAAATGAACTTGTGTTTCGGGGGGGGGGGGCAGAGCGCAAGAAGGCAGAGGTTTCCCATTGCTCTGCTTCTGCCTCTCATCTGTTCACTATACAGTGGCAGGAACCAGACAGAAATCTGGACAAATGCCCTTTTCACAATTGTCGCTGAACTGTACCCAGCGAACAAAGAGCAAAGCCCCATGTCGACCCAAATAAGCACAACCTTTTCAGAACTGACCTAATTTCAGAGCAATATTTAGGTCTTGATTTCACAAAATTACAAAGGAAGCAGCCCATTGCCTCAGCTGTCCTCTTGGCGCTACATTTACACTGGTTCTGGCACAAACCGTCTTATCAACATCTATTAAATATCAGAATGATCCTTTAAGTCCATTAAGTATGTCCAAATAACCAGCGGCAATGACAGGCATAGTGTGTTTCCTTCAGTACGGTTCAGTTCATTTCAGCCCAGTTCAGTTTGGTTGGGTGTAAAATCGGTGTCAGCTCATATTATTATTCACCAGCTGTTGCGAAAGAGAGAGAGAGAGGAAAAGATAGAAAGACAGAGAGTAATTAACTGTGGATGATGAGAGAATAGTTCTTGTACTTTAGGCTTGAAGGCACTAAATACCTAAATAACTGTAATGGGTGTGTGATTGTGAAATTATCTTCTCACCGTCACATACACACACACAGATTTTGGCATGAGTATTCATAAAAACAGAAAAGGAAATACAGAAAGATAGTGCATGTTTCGGGATGACTCACAGGTTTTCTACATATGATAATCAAATTACAATCCAAACATGTTTCTGGTTGTGGGTATCACTCACATAAAGCCTTTGGTCTTGGGCTGTGTCACATTATTACACATACACACACACACACACACACACACACACAGTCCACTGTGTTAGTATGACTCCCTAATGCAGAATAGGTCACCCTTATCACCTTCTGCATTACTCAGACAAGGGTGCAAGGAGCTTACGTCTGTGTGACACATTGTGAGCAACAAGGACAGAGAGTGTGTTTTTTTTTCTTTATATACATCATATGGAACTGTACCTACACGCATGCCTATAAATATCTGTGAACATGAGTGTGATCCTATTTTGACCTGTGAGTGAAGATGGGACTGACCCTGCTGCAATTACTACCACTGGCACTGACAGCACAGACTGACAAATTGATGACTGTCATGGGCTGGGTGGCCCACTACCGACTGGGAGACAGGTATCTGTGTGTGTGGCCACACGTAACTATTTTCTACAGTAACCTCCTAGGACAAGCCCTGTCTGGCGCCTCATTTCTTTTGATTGCACTGATTGATGGCTTCTGACTTGACTGATATAGTGGGACGAAGTGAATCTGACACTGCAGCATATGGTGGATGACCCTATTACTATAGAGGCTTTGCAGTTGTTTGATAAATCACCGGGCAACCAGGTGTGGCTCCATCATGGAGGTCCGTTGGCAAAGTCATGTGCACAAACAGCTTGATAGCTAAAACGGAAATACATGTCTACAGTGAATGTGGGCTCATTCAGTCAGCATTAATGAAGTGATAAGGTTTCCTAAGTCAGGTTATTGTGACAAGCTCTTTTGTTGTAGCTCCTTTGGCTCTTGCTCTACTAGGAAGCTGTAGCTTAGTGGAGTCAGCCCAGTTAACTACGCAGACTGGTATTGTTTTAGCTAGCTAATCTACCAGCAAGCTAATTTATAAAAGCTGATAATGCTGTCAAATGGGGTAAGTTTATGTTAGAGGTTGATGGACATATATCTTTATTGGAGCTGTATCAGTATGTTAAAATAAACAGCCATTCCAATTCACAGCAGCGACTAATAGTCTAAAGCCATGCTGTGGCTGTACTTGAGCTCAATGCTAACGTCAGCATGCTAATATGCTCACAATGACAATGCTAACATGCAGATATATTTAGCAGGTATAATGTTTACTGTGTACACCATCTTAGTTTAGCGTGTTAGCATGCTAACATTTGCTAATTAGCACTAAGCACAAAGTACAGCTGAGGCTGATGGGAATGTCATTGGTTTTGCAGGCATTTGGTCATAAACTTAAGTATTAGACAAATACAAACGTTTACGTGATGGTGGTGCAGGGTGGACAGTTAAGGGATCAACAAAGTGGTTTCAATTCATGCTGTGGGGACCATGAATGTGCATGGCTTAAAAAAAACATGATGACCTCCATGATGTTCCACTGATTGATTGATTGATTGATTGATTGATTGATTGATTGATTATTCCATTAATCAATCTAGCATCCTGACATTCCTATGTCTCACAAGAAGCCACTAAATATAGAGTACTGGCATATACTGGAGTTGTATGTACACTTAACTATATTTGTCTGCTTATTCTTTTCACTATTCATCCGGTGTATTGAATGCAACTGAGAGATGAGAGATGAAGGGAGTCAAGGTCACATTAATAGATGTTATTTGCTGGTAGGAATGTACTTTATGACTAACCTGTGTATACATTTGAAGAGTAACTTAATAAATCCACTTTTTGCAGTTAATATGTTATATGTAATATCACTTTATTATTCTGGTTCTGGTCTGTAGTATTCATTGCAATGGGAGCTTTTGCCTTTATGTATGTATATATAAATATAAATGAAAAAGCTTTGACATGTGACATTTCTGTGTACTTCACATTCCAAAGTACAGCACAACGTGAAGTTCACTCCGATGTGTGCAATGAATTTTTGAGTATGCAAAGGGGTGTGCTCACTTGGGGTATTAAGCTCAGTTTACTCGCTACTACTACTCAGCAGTAGTGGCAAACAGTTGAATAATAACTACAGTCTCTCAAGCTTTGTCTCCATGTGTTGTGTTCTCAGTAGATACAATACATACACAAGCTTTAGTTCGTTCTCTCTCCTGCTCTCTGTATCTCCATATCCTCCTCTCTCCCTCCCTCTTTGACTATGTGACACATTTTCCTGCCTTCTGTGATATCTAGGCATTTTTGCAAGCACACGCTGGCTGAACCAAATGTGAAGCTGAGGGCGATGACTACACTTCAACATGAACTTATGAGGAAATTTTACATTATCAAAACACAGCACTTTACAAGTAGAAATGGGCTCTTTACAATGGTACCGCTGGCACGGGGAGCAACTATTGTTAAGACCAGGATACAGTGAAATATAAAATGATGGGTTTCACAAACAGTTTCAGAGCTGTCCTTAATGCATCACAACAATACAGATTTTTACAGCAGGGATTGCCTTTGAAATTCATTTTGGTAAGGACCTGTGCATCGTCCATGTGCGGAACTTTCCCCAAGAGGCTGACAGAAAACCATTTTGTATGTACAAAGTCAGAGCGGCTGCCGAGATGTTTTCCCATCCTTCCGCTTAATCAATAATCCAGGATGTTAAATTCAGGAGTTTACAGATCAATGCAGCTCCTCCCGCTGAGATGCCAGCTAGAGAGGGAAAAGAGCATCCTTCATTTGTCGGTAAATATGATGTCAGGTTAGGAGGGCTTTGCCATTTTGTTTCCCTGTTAATCAAGACGAGACTAATCAGCTGGTATGAATAAAACATGACCATGAAACTATCCAGGGTTGTGGTTTCTGATTTTTGTCTTTCAAAGTCAAATAGAATTACAGTGCTGGCTGTTTTTCCACTGACATGTTTTGTTAACTTCTTCAGCAGTATTTCCGCATTCAGAGAAATCAATGCCGACCCTTCTTAGCTCTCAAAAAACTCTGTCAAGGAGGGCATGGATGGTGCTCAGTCCCCTCAGATCTCTCTCTGCCATGGGTGAACTAGCCCCGATATTTCTCCAGTGGGTCCACAGCAGTCTCTCTGATCCTGCGTGTTGTTTCGATTTTGGTTCCTTCTGCACGACTTCTGACAACTCTATAGAAACCTCAAGCTGGCAAGCATGAACAGCGCTCTTATTTATGTTTGATTTCAACATCACTTGTGTCTACAGTGCTGAAAATCACTTTAGTCAAGATACATTTTTGCTCCGCCTCAGGACATACCGGCTCAAGTTGCCTCATTAACCCCGAGTTTTGAGCTGGAGTCAGTGTACTTTCCCTGACCTCTGAAACCCATTAGGAACCTGTTTATTTTTTACTTAGACCTTGTTCATGTGTCAATGTCCATGAGCAGCAGCTATTACATCATCCTCCTGCCCCCGCATCTTTCAGCAGGGGTCACTTAGCAGTGCACTGGCAGCCCATAAGTCTGGAAGCCATAAGCACCACTGCTCAGTCTCTCTGGCCACCCTAGATGTGGCTGCCGCTCCTATACCCTCAGATGCTGGTCTGCAGCTCGCCATTGAGCAGGGCAGCATTGTGAGTCTCCAAGTTGGCGTTGATGATCGCAGCATCGTTAGCCATCCTGCTCCTGTCTGCCCTGCTGTCACTGCGCTCAATCTCATCCAGGCCTGCCACCTTTTTCAGGCACAGAACGTTCTGAAAGCTCTTCTTGAAGTTGTCCGACAGGAAGGCGTAGAGGATGGGGTTGGCGCAGCTGTTGGCGTAGCCGAGCACCACTACAAAGTCGAAGGTGCTCTTCACAGCAGAGGTGGGCTTGATGGAGCCGGTGACGGAGGTGACGTTGAAAATGTAGAAAGGTAGCCAACAGAGGACGAACACCGCCACCACGATGGACACCATCCGTGTCACCTTACGCTCAGAGCGCTTGCGCTTGGTGGAACCCACTCGTATGCCAGATGACTTAACCTGGCAAAGGAATGGACTGTCAGTGGCTTCAAATCTCCCAAATATAAAAGCACAACGTTCACACTGTGGGACATACAATAGAAACATCTTTAAGTAATTGTTTGACATTTTGGGTTGTTTTTTTGCTAAGAGTTAGATGAGAAGATTGATACCACTCTAAAATCTAAATCTAAAATGAAGCTACAACCTGGAGACGGTTATTTTAGCTTAGCATAAAGACTGGAAGCACTTTGGCTGGCTCTGTCCAAAGGTAAAAAAAATCCCTTCCCAAACTGATGTGCAAAAACATCAAGTTGTGGTTTTACGTAAGATTATGTGCAGGTCAGATTCTTGGTTGGGTGCAGTGACTTTAACAAACAAGATATAACGTGTTAATTATTGAGCTTTAGAGATGCTGATCTTTATGCTAAGCTGAGCTAACCAGCTGCTGGCTGAAGCTCCAAATTTAACAGACAGGTAGAGGAGTGGTTTTCTGATTTAACACTTTGCAAGAATGCAAACAAGTGTATTTCCCAAAATGTCTAATTATCCTTTTTAAAGCCTAGGAAACACATTATAAAAAACATCTTTCTTAACATTACAATTTCAGAGCTTGAATGTTAGAATTGTAACCAACCATTAAATGCTAGCTAGTTCATTGCCCTGTTCCAGGACCATCCAGAGCCAAATGGCTCTCAGAGGGACCCCAAACATTTCTGTCACTCAGGCATTCAAAGCATTCACAAAAGGTAGCTCATGTTCAAACATACAAGAACCCCGGTGTCCTACTGTAAAAGTTAATATTAATCTATGGCATGATGTTGTTTTTCATATGTAACATATATTAGCTCAAGCAAAAATAACTTAAATCATAAACACATGCACTTCTTTCATGATATAGTTAACTGTGCTGGGGCAAAAAATTAGAGTGAAAACTGTTGTTCATTTCAGAGTTGACAAACGTTAACTACACACTTATCCAACAGTGACATTTTAAAATGAGCCATTTATCTGAATCTACAAATAAACATGACTCAAGTCACAATCTTGGCGACAGCTCAATGTTTGTTCAACATTCCAGTCCCGTAGCCAGTAATACAAATATCTTGTTATTGAATTTAGAGGACAATGGAGATGCAAAAACAGAAAATTATGTTACATTTTGTCATTCATAATGCATGTACTCTCACCTTGACTATAATGAGCAGGTAGCACAGACATATGACTGCCAGCGGCAGGAAGAATCCAATGAAGAAGGTGTAGAATATGAAGGCTGTGTAATAGACATCCTGGGGCTCCGGCCACACGATCCCACATACTGGCACCTTGTCCAGGCCACTGAAGATCATAGTAGGTAGGATGACTAACAGCGACACAACCCATACTGTCAGGTTAATTAGCTTAGCTACACGGGGCTTCCGCCATTTTGTGGATTTAATAGGATGGACCACAGCAAAGTATCGATCGATGCTCATCACCATCAGACAGAAGATGCTGGTGAACTGATTGAGAGAGTCTGGGAGGGAGTAGAGGAGAGGGAGTGAAGGAGCGGGGAAAGAAAGGAGAGGTGAGGATATGTATCAAGTAACAATATCAGTAATTGCTAAAGCTTGTTCTTTTTTATTAAAACAGGAGGTGAATAAATTGTGGCAAAGGTTGTTAGTAAGACAGCTAGGATGGCCAACACTGTTTGAATTGCAAATAGAAAGAGTCAAATCAATACCACTCTTATGTCTGTCCGTTAAAGATGAAGCTGCAGCCAGGAGACGGTTAGCTTAGCTAAGCAAAAAGACTGGAAACAGGGGAAAACAGCTAGCCCGGCTCTGTTCAAAGTTTAACAAATCTACCTACCAGCACCTATAAATCTCACAAATTAACATATCATCCATATAAAAACTGAAATGTAAAAATGACAAGCGGTGACGACAAGACACCAACAAAAGAGTCATGCACATAACCCCCCATAAAATCACAAAGCAAAAACACAAGCAAAATACAATGTGTTAATTAGTGAGCTTTAAGAGTGCTGGTAGACCTTTCACCTTTGGACTGCAGAGCTAGGCTAGCTGCTTCCCCTGCTTCCAGTCTTTTGCTAAGCTAAGCTAACAGCCTCCTGGCTGTAGCTTTATATCCAACGGACAGATATATGAGCGGTACTGTTTTTCTGATCTAACTTAGTATTTCACAAAATGTCAAACTACTCCTTTAAGAGACAAAAGTGTCCAAGGTTTTGAACAAACACACCTTAATTTGGAAAGTCTTACCATTTAAAAAAGTAAAGATGTTTAACTAGGTTTTCTTTAAATTGCAACCATAGCAGACAATGATTTCAGGATAATTTCCCATAGAGGAACCCAAAAGTGTTTCTTTGCCTAGTAAAACTGCTGCTGCTTTCTGTAGTGCACCATTAGCCTTCTGCTCTACACCTACCTACAGTCATGATCACCCTGCAAAGAACCTCTCCAAAGGGCCAGTGCACCAGTGTCAGCTGCAGGGCGATGAACGGAAGGCTCATCATGCACAGAACATCTGCCACTGCCAGGTTCAGGATGTAGATGTTTGTCACTGTCTTCATTTTGGCGTAGCGCAGGATGACATATATGACCAAGGCGTTGCCGCACAGTCCCACGGCGCATACCATGAAGTAGATGAAGGTGATGACCACTGAGCTGGTCTTGTCCTGGTGAGGTTCCCTGGTCTCTGAGATGTTCAGGTCCAGATCAGACTCATTACCCTGGATGTAGCTATCGTACAGGAGGGGCTCAGGGATGGAGATGTTGGGGGGAGTTGGGAGAAAGGGCCACTGATCCAAGGCCATGATGGTGAGAGGGGTTTAGGGTATCAAAGGGCTCCAAGTGTCTAAAGATAGCGAGGGGTAAGGCGTAAAGGTGTAATCGTAAAGAAGGTAGATATTAATGAGGTTAGGCTTTTATATGCCTAAAATAATTGATTTTACCGCACAAGGCTGGAATTAAGGGTAAAGGGACTTCAGGTGGTAAATTCTAAGTTATGCCTGTGGTTCTGGGAATTTGAGACTTTGGGGTCTCAGGGTTTGGGGCTCTGGGGATTGGGATGACTGGGGATATTCATTAACGAAGAACCACAAGTATCACATCCCAGCTGTAGAGAAACAGCAAAAGAGCAAGAGAGATCTATGGAAAGAGAGACAACAGAGTGAAAGAACAGTAAGTGTGGCTGAGAAACTGAGAATATTTCCTTTGACAAATAATAATAGTCCTTTAAGATCCATGGCAACAGTTGCAAGGTTACTTTACTGTATATAACTGCTTTCACGCCATCAATCAGAGGAACATGTACAATATTCTCTCAAGAGAAGACCCCAGATAGACCGCTTTACATGTTTAGTTCTTCCTCTCCTTGATTATCCTCAACACCATTTATTCCCCTCACAGCAAGCATTTGGCAGGTAGAGACATGGGGGAGATGGTCTCTCATTTGAGAAACACAGCAGAGAGAGAGCTATAGGTGAGACGCAGACCCAAAATACTGGAGCTGTTTGGTTTGTTCCTGAGCCAACACACACACAACTTTTATGTCATGACATTGACTTGCACTCTTTTGTTTTCACAAAAAGTGTGAAGGCATGGGTGACTACAAAACTCATCACGACTTCTACTTTAGAGCCATATTTGTATCTGTATTTCAATGTCAAAATTTCAGCTGGATCTCATCTGGTCTTGTGCTCTTTTCTCGCTTTCTGACACAGTCCAGACCATAAATCCCCATCAATGCTACACTGAGCCCAGTAGTCCAGGTCAGGTGTGTGCATATGTGTGAGTGAGTGTGTGCGTACCTCCCACACGTATGCATACATGCAAAAAGGTGCGTCTGAGCGAGAGAACCACGAGGGCACTGTGCTGCCGAAGACAAATGTTTATTCAATTGATCTTGGGGACAAACAGTTCTGACACTGTGGCAGGATCGCTCACTCTTCCCCTGCAGTGACAGCAGCTGGCTCAGCCGGGACATTAGTCCAGTTCTTGCTTTCATAATTTACCTAAATTACACGGACAGTCCACTTTGTGCTAATGAGGGGATATGTGTGGTGAATGTGCGTGCATGCAAAGGTTCATTGTCATTTTTATTAATCTTATTAATTATTATTTAATATATTATTATTATTATTATATTTTTCCTTAATAAATGAATTCTTCATTTTATAAAATGGTAAAAACTAACCACAAATGCCCATCAGTAATTACCAGAGCCAACACGGAAGTCTTTAAACTTAGTTTTTTATCTCGTCAGAAAAAAAGGTATTCAATAGAGTTTTAAAGACAAAAACATTCATTCATTTATCATAACTGTCACTGATTAGGTTTCTTAAACAATTTCAGCACTGTTAAGATAGGTAAGTCTGGCCAATACATCAGTCTGTGGGAATATTTGACTCAGACAGCTGCAAGGGTGGCAATCTGCAAAATCTGCAATGGAACCTGCTAATCAACCAAAAACCTATAGTCTAAGATGCAGTGCGTTACTAGCGATAACAGTGAGTGCAGGAATGGCGGGCCCTGCCACTAACAAAGAAAACTACTATATAGACAATGTAATTACATGCTGAAAAATATGATAAATATAAAAAATGCCATCTGATTTTATGAAAATTCTAAAGATTATTACTTTAAGTGCAAAATTCTAAATCCACTAAAACAATCTCTATCAGCCTTTACAAACAGATACTGGTGGGGCTCCATTATAGGCATATGTGCTTGTGTGTGTGTGTGTGTGTGTGTGTGTGTGTGTGAGTCAATGAGTGAGAGAGCTACAGGGGAAAGTGCGCAGAAGAGCAATCTGCACTAACAAAACATCCACAATGAAAGGATTTTCAGAGTTATTTGCTAACAGGAGGCGTAGACTAATTACTGTATGAGTATCAGTATTATTTGGTAACATCTTGCAGTTTAATTATAAAGCAGGGTAATTGTATTATTGTGTACAAGTGTAAAGGGGGATTTAGTGGCCTATTAAAAAGGAAAAGGCTGATAGGCTACTTGAGAGCCACAGAAAAACATAAATTGCAGGATGGGTGCAGGAGCTGTGCTTCAGCTCAGCACTGACTGTGTGAATAGATGAAGTGATGCCAGGGAAGCAGCTTGGCTTGATGCAGCCTCAGACTAACCTGCAGGCTGTGTGTGTGTGTGTGTGTGATAAATGCCCAGCTCAACAGACTTTCTTTCACTGACAGTAAAGTGGAAAATCGTCCAATAGTGAGCAGGTTGGTTTATCTTTCTTCTTAAGGACACTTTGAAATGACAAATTGTTGCTGCAGGCATCAAACCTTTAACCTCTTAATTGAAAGACAGACCGCCTACTCTCCCTGACATGTTTTCTAGGCAATTCTTCCCGTGGACTCGCATAATTACGCGTTGCACCTGTTTCAGTTATTTTTTTTTTTTTGCTGTGCCGAAATGAAGGAGCACTCATCTTCCCTCCTCTCACACCAAAAGTCAGAAACAGACCTTAGAATGCGCTTAAAGCACGTGTTGTGGGTTTGAGTTTTAATCCGTTTATTGTTTAATTTCATTTGGGTGCCATATCTAAATAACAGCTGCCCCACGATTTGGCGCGTGTGTGTAGCCTACTTCATGATAGGTTTGATAAAAATGTTACTTTTACACAGACAACATAGAGCAGACTATGTAAGGATTGAATTACAGTGCGCAAAAGCAAGCCAAAGTCCACATGGAAATGCCTATGGGTGAAGACAAATTTAATTAAAACACCATCAAAAAACAGCACAAAAATTCCCTTTCTCAATCTTTTTTTTTTCCAAAGCATCACTTACTTTTAAACAGAAAACTTCATCCTCATATCAAGTCCATCCTGGCGAGGTGTCCTTCAGGAGAGAATGTGGAGTCCAGCCGCTCCGAAGCGGCGCTGACCTGCTGGAAATCTGCATCCCGCCAGCCTCTCCATCCACCTGCTCCCCCTGTGTTACGCACGGCGCTGGCGTTCCGCCGCCCACTCCCCACCTTCACCAGAGCTGGTGGCTGTACGTCTCTCAAGTCATTTTACCTCCAAGAAACACTCCGCGTTTGTTCACCGAAACTTTGGCAGACCGCGCCTAAATACGCAGCAGTGCGCTCACAGTGCGCAGCGTAGACAGTCTTGGCACCGAATCCCCTGCGACGAGTGTCTCCGAGCGGCAGGACGCACGACTGCACCGGAGACAGGGAGAGAGAGACAGACAGAGAGAGAGAGAGAGAGAGAGACAGAGAGACCTAAGCGCGTCACCCTGTATGCGTCGGTGTCCGGCGGACTGCTGATTTTGAGTCACGCATATGAGTTGTCTCTTCTTCTGGTGCCTTGTGTCATTTAAAGAGTACAGTTCTACAGCATTTATTCTGCTGCGAATTGTGTAGTTACACGCCAGATTGTCTCAAACATGCCTGCAATTTGACAGCAGCTCTGTGTCATTCAGTTCATTGGACCTCTAGATGCACCAAAAGCATTTCTTTTTGTTGATTCTTGCAGAGCACATGCAGAAAAGGGAAACATCAACCCCAAGCTGCAACACAGAATGATGCCGCAATTAGATTGTCCCTTTCCAAATCCTTCAGCTTCCACTGCAATTACTTCAAGTGGTATCCAGGCCTTCCACATGCAGATCTCAGTCAACTGTGCACATTCTTGTCAGCCGACAGTGATGACACTCGGATCTGAAGGGATGAAGCCAATCCAACAGCCGCTCTTCCGTCTTTATAAAGGAGTTTTCAAGCAAGTGCAGATGGCGGGTATCTTCCACGACCCCTCTCAGCAGAGAGCTCCATGAGAAAATGTCCTGCCACGTCTCTCAACATAGCAACACAAAAGTGCTGCTATTATTTCCAGCTGTTGTCCTATCAAAGATTAATAGTTCTATTTATGTCCAAAATGATAGGAGGGACCGAAGCTGCTCAAGAGGGGGAAGCGCAGTAAAAGAAGGGTTTGTGAAAGGGTTCATGTCAGTTATTCAGTGCAGAAATCCCCATCCATGTAAATCAGTGTGCAGTCAGGAGGGCTACTGGTTCAGGTGTGTTTGCTGTGCTGTGGTTTGAGGTCAACAAGTTCTCTGGAGTTCACTGTTATGTGAGTCACTGAGGATCACATCCAACCTGCAGGCTTTTCAATTCCTTTTGGAATGATCAGCGAAGCCAAAGTGGTTAAAGAAGTAAAGCACTGTAGCATTTTACCATCGTTAAAGGGTTAGTTCGACATTTTGGGAAATATGCTTATTTGCTCTCTTGATCAGACTTAGATAGAGAAGATAGATGTCACTAAATATGAAGCTAACTGTACAGCCAACAGCCTGTAAGTTTAGCCTAGCATAACAACTGGAAACAGCTAGCCGGTCACTGTGCGAAGGTAACAAAATCCACCTACCAGCCACCTCAGACAGAAAACCAAGCAAATGTTCGCCTCGCATCTTTCACATGAATTTGACTGCTGGACCATTAATTAGCCCCAAACAACCAATGTAGCCCACTCTGTGCAGATGTGAGCTGTAAGCTAGCTAGCAGCAGACGCACCAGCCGGGTCTGTGGGTGTGTGTCTGTGTGTTGTATTCAGCTCAGCCTCTGAACACAACTCAATTTACTCAATTTACCAGGAACTCAGGCTCTTTCTGTTACTTCCCTCCAGTCTGTGTCCTTTTTCTTCTCGTCTCTGAACGTTTACAAAGCAGACTCATAAAGCCTTAGCGTCTTTTTTGCTCAAGCTGAAACACTTTCCACTCAGCAACTCAGCGTCTTCACATCAATTTGCACTGCTCTGGGCAAATTTGCATCTATTGCTTCTTTCCATTGACTTGGTACGCAATCAGGTCGCTTCGCCTTGTGTTCTGTCGGAACGGTGAGGTTGTCAGGCAACCAGGAAGAAATAGTTCTGCTTATTGCCCCCATGTAATACCGCAAATAGTTATTTTTACACTTTGTTTTTTGTGGGGATTAAACAAACAAGATATAACAGATTCACTTGTGAGCTTTGGAGGTGCTGGTAGGTGGATTTTGCTACCTTTGAGCAAAGGCAGGCTAGCTGTTTCTTTATGCTAAGCTAAGCTAACCGCCTGCAGACTGCGGCCTTGCAGTGAACGGTTTCCCAAAATGTCAAACCATTTTCTTATTTACCTTTAACTCAGACTCTGAGATCCTACTGGTAGAATACTTTGAACAAATAAGGTTTTCTACAATGTGCCTCCTACAACAACCAACACTGGATTGTGACAATGACTTAAATTGTGGCAAAGGCTTATGTGTGTGGGGGGGTATTTCATGCTATAAAATGAATTTTGCAATGTTTAAAACTGCTTTACATCACGCCAATGAAGTTAATTACTCAGTTTGCTCACCTCAATAAAATGGCAGTTTTTAAAATTGATTTTACTGCTCAATACCACCACCCACAGAGTATCCTGCTGAAAGAAAATGCACAAAGCTGGAACTGTGAAGCCAGTGCTGTTTGTTGGGCCATGAGCTCAACACAAACACACACACACAGCCTTGAAAGTCACCGATCAACAACGCTCCACTTGGCCTTCAACTCTGACACACGTCTAAGTCAATACGAAGCCTAGTTTGAAGGGTAAAGGTCAGTTTAAGTTAAAAAACTGAGATCAGTCAGTTTCCCACATTCTTTCCTTTCTTACTCTATATACCATCGTAGACAGTAGAATCTAGCTGCCTGCTCGCAACATACACAGACTAGAAGCTTTATTTCTCATTTAGGTGCTTAAGTCCATGCTTGTGTACTTTGGGCTGTGAAGTCTGTCAAATCCGTTTGAACAGATCCAGGACAGACACTGACGGAGCTGCTGATGTTGCGCTGCTGACGTTTTGTTTTCACGGTGTAGACAATGTGTTACTGGAAAGAGTGAAGCAACTAGAGAAAAGTGTCAAGCCAAATACGCCTCTTTTTTCCTTCTGCAGCCCAACGCCTCTTGCCTGTTAGCCTGTCATGAGCTATTCTTCTCAGCTGGCATCACATACATTTCATGGCCCCTGGCATAGGCTGCTAAGCACACAAACACATCTCCAAAGTGTGACTGATTCTATGCTGCCGCAAAACGCAGAACCACTGACGCTGCGCTCGTCATGAAACATTCACTGTGACATGATTTATCTGATTTATGACTCCTGGTGACAGTCATATGTATATATTATATGCTGCAGCGCATAATATCACACACATCATGTGATGCCCCAAGCGCCAAGAGCAAGTGCGAAGGTGCTGCATATCAACTGGATCAAACGGCACGGCTGAATAAAAACATGACTGGTCCTGAAGGTCTGACACTGCCGCTCTGTGTCTCTCCCCCTGATGAAGAAGCATGTGTCTCAGAGTAGACATGAAGATTTAAAGGTGAAAGTCATGACGATGTCACGCTGTGTGCTCTTCTAAATATTTGCAGTCTCAAGTGCAGATTCTGCTATTGTTAAGTCCCACTTTTTTGGAAAATGTGAAGGTTGAAAACAGTGTAGCAGAACAGAAGGTGAGAGACACTAGACATTCAGACACAACTAATATTGGCAGAAAGATACTTGAATGTCAGTTTGTGTGTGCATGTGTGTGTGTTGTTGGACTTATTAGAGATTCTGTGTATTGTTCAGACAATATGTCTCCTCTCCTTCTGTATGTTGGTCTTATCTTTTTTTTGTGATGTAAAAAATGTTTCTTTCTTTTCTCTAGACACAGGCTGGGTTTTCAGCCTGCGGCGGGTGATGGGCAGTCACTCTGTTATTTCGTTTTCAGTGGGGAGTTCATTCCACCCAGAACAGAGGAGAGCCTTGATCTGGATCAGCGACCACAGGGATCTCAGAGTGACGGGGCAGCCGATCACCTTTAGGCAGAGGAGTGCAATGGTCGCACCAGAGTGTAAGGTTTAACCATGGCTTGGAGGCAGGAGCAGTTCTCTTCACTGTATTACAATAATAATACAGTAAAATAAAAAAAAAAATAAACAAAAGACCAATCTGCAATAAAAACAAAAAAGTAAAGCAAACGGACAATACACTCTAGATAAAATCAAGTCTATAAACGTGTCTCCTGGGAAGACACCCTTAAGGCCCAGTCAACCACCAAGTGCCGCAGCGAAATTCATCCGCACGTCCTCGTGGAAATGGTGATGTAGGGACTACTCGCAGGGCTAGTTGGTGAGTTGGTGGTTTTTCCCCCCGTTAAACAGGTTTCTTGGGGGATTTTTTTCCTTATCCAAATTAAGGATAAGGAAAGCGCGTGTTGTATGCTCAAGGCAAATTTGTGATTTGCTATATTGAGCCAGGAACATGCTATTGCTGGTAAGTTATAATAACTCACACAGGAACAGAAGTACTAAGCAAATCAAAAAGTTGTCAGAGCTACCAAACTGTCATATAGCAAGCTTGTTAGCTGCTCGCTAATGGGACAATAAGTTCACACAGTTTATTCACTGTCTGCAAACCCTTCCTCTTTTGTGGAGCAGTATATACTCACAGAGGAGGGTGAAACAAAAGTGGATGGAGCAACACAGCTAATAGGCTATGCTTTGCTATGCTATGCTAATTCACCAAAGTTGTACTTGACGTGAAGATTTTGTGCGGATTTACTTCGCCCCCTGAAGAAATCCACTGATCACAGTTATTCCATTGAAATGAACTGATTTTGCCAGGAAATTTCACATTTTAAATGCTGGTGTGACTAGTCCCAAGACTGAGGAACTTTCACTGTGGCTGTTTAAAGCTGAGAAATATATTTAGGGAATATTTAAGCTAGTGTGGAATTTTCCTGCTCTGTGTGGGTGGGGGAGTGAGTCAGAGCCCGTGAAGACGATACAACTTTTGTCTCGCTTGTAGTTCATAAATACGATTCATTCTTGTGTTTGTGTTAGGTTATGGATAGTTGTTAGCTAACACTAGCTAAACTGTTATTGTTGTATCGAAACTGCTAAAATGCAAAAAAAGTTCTTCTTCTTCTGCCATTTTTGGCAGTTACCAAACAGCTTCAGGTACACTACCACCTCCTTCTGGACTGGAGGAGGGCTGACCTTGACTTGCATGTAGCCAAACCAAAACCAAGACGGATTGTAATTGGATTTGTGATCTGGCCAACAGAGACACATATAAGTGGCTAAGTGTAAATGAAAGTATCTTAAATCTCATCTGGATTTTATCCGGATACGAGACACTTGAAATGACAAGTGTAAATGGGGCCTGAGACACACAGGAAAGGGGTTAAATGCTTGACTTTTACCCAAAGAGGATCAAGGGGAATATACAACTGAGTGGTATCTGCATAAAAATGAAAAACTTTTATCTGTGTGTAAGAATGGCGGTATGGGCTGAGAGAACAGTAAGATACAGATGCTGAAGTCCTAGTCTGTGTGGATATCAGTAAAACCTACTGCCAGGATTATACTTTAACAGTCTTGTCTCCGTACTCTATAAGCAAGTTGTGAGCTTACATAAGAAATCTCCACTCACCCAGACAACATGTGATAAAATCATGGCCACTGAAATATGTTTCAGGCACAAACACCTCGGAGGCTCCGCAGAAACATTTCTCAGAATGTGAATCATCCTGAGATGACAAGTGTATTGCAGGCTACTGTGTTATTGCCGCGGTCGGTCTGTGAGCTGAATGTGTCAGCGGACACGTTTTGAGGGCCTGCGTGGTCACATGCTCGCCGCATATTCACTTAGCTGAATAATAAGCATATGGCATCGCTCTGATGGAGCACCTTTACGATCCAAAACTGGAATCCATGGAAGGTTGTCAAGAAGCACAACCATAACCTGCTTTATTGACAGTGATTAGAAGATTGACAAAAGGATTGTTGGAGCTTTTAAAGCCTTTTAAACTTCATTTTAATAACAGTTACAATCTGTGAAAATCTAATTCTGAAATATGAAAGTCATATTCTGCCTACGGGTGTTACTGTAATCGCCTTTATGTTTTTAAATTTCAATTCATTCTCAGCAGAGCAGAACATCGATGGGGCATTATAGACTAAGGGCACAGTGGCAAGACAAACAATTTCCTCTCTCTGGAAGTAGGAAAAACTGAATAATATGAACTGAAGTGTTATAAGGCAGAGGTTCTTACTCTTTTTAGCTTGTGACCTCTTTAAACAAAATACTGTCTTCTTATGTTGCAGATGTGAGAACGTTCAAATTCATAAACTGAAGATATTTCTGTCCTAATGGACTCTAATCATATCAATAACAATCGTTAACCTTCATCATTTCATGGTTTTGATATGACCGAGATGTTAAACTCAGCTCACAGTCATATACAATTTCATTTAAGATGGTATTTCTTTGATAGGCTGATTCAGCTGGGTTATTTTTGCGTTTGATTAAATAATGAGAGAAGATTAGGCAGTACAAATGTTAATTAATTCACATGGAAAAGTGATACATTGGTTGCTATGTCAACCTCTATAGTGGCCTACAGCTATTATCTTTTTCACCTTCTTACAGCCCTTACATTCCATACAGAGAGCTTTTGTATCGATGCCATACTATCCACAAGGATGTCCGTTGATGTGACCATGGATATATCGACTCTCAGCTGGGTCTCAAACCTGAGTCTTCACTGGCTGCTGTACATTTCTTATTCTTAGCATTAGATTAGATAAGAATTCTAGCCGCCCCTATTATTAATTGTAATGTAATAATGTGTAATTCTGTTTTGTTCAGTAATGTGTATATACCTACAGTACCACTGCTGCTCTCCTTCAGTACAAAATACTGAGAAAAAGAGAAAAGAAGAACAAAGAAGCACAATTTATCCATACTTAGTAAAAATATTCAAATCTCACAGTGATGTTGGGAAAATGTGTAGGCTACGTGGGCCCAAACACAATTTTCTTCAAATGACATTATTTGGAAGCATGCTGCTCCACAAAAATATTACTCATAAAAATAGAAATAGAAAGCAAAAAACAAAAGCTATTAAACTGGAATGATTGCTTTTCTCTTTGTGGTGTAAACTTTACCATCTACTTAATTAGGCACACCTCAGGTTTTACAAAACAGGCATACATAGTACATTAGTACAAAGCTGCCAGACAGTCAAGTGGTTTACTGTTGAGCATGAACTTAACTCAAGGTCCACTTTCTGGCTTTTTCCAGAGCTTTCAACATCATCTTGCGGTCTTTGTCAGCTGATGGAATTTGTTTAGTTGTCATAGCTGATAGTTAATAGCTCTTAATACATGTTGTGATTCATAACCTTTTCAAAATCATCCCGAATCTCGTTCGCTCTTTCTCAGCTGACTCACGTCAGAATCTGATGACTCAAAAAAGACTTTTGATTTGTTAATATTGTGAAGGGGCATAATAACCTGTTTAGGACTCAAAGCACAACGTTTAGGACTTTGATGTGACTTGTTGGTGTTGACTTGAGACTTATTGGTCTTGACTTGGAACAATAGAACAAGTGTAAAAGTCCAACCGACAATACAAAGCAGACAGAAGACTAGTTTTTACCAAAATTATGTTCATCTTTCTCCCACAAACGATGGTTTGTAGGACAGAGCTTGGGTATTCACCTGCAGTCTGATTAGAAAAACGAGATGACTATTATTAGTAAATTTGACCAATCAGACAAAAATGTCACCTTTTCAAAAGCAATTCCAAATAAATTCACACCAGGAGGTACAGTAACAGAGTGCATGTGTAAATATATACAAATTTGGGATTGATTATCACCTGCACAGAACATTTTGTCAAGTCTATGAAGGAAGTGAGAAAAAGCTAAACTGGTGTGACAACATGAGCAGGAAAAGGTCCAGTTGATACCCAGATTATGACTGGAATAAAAAAAATCTTCCTACTGTAAGTCAGTCATGCATCTCCTTGTATTAAATGATAGTGAATAACATAGTCAGTTAACCAGAGATAATCTTTTATAGTTTAAAGAACTTAGAGGCCAACAATACAGCCTGTGATTTATACAATCTCTATTTATCAAAGCTCAGAGGTGAGTCATCAAAGTCTTATCACTACAAAGAACTGAGAAAACATACAAGATGTACTGGCTGGTTCTGGTAAAAGCTTGGACAGAAAGTCAATTTTCAAACAAATATAAATTTTAACCACATATTGGAAAGAAACTTTGGTAAAAAAACAAAACAAAAGGCAAATGGAACCCAGTATTGGAAATGAAGTACATCAGAACAAATTGAAAACCCATACACCTACTGGAAATAAACAAACCATGGTTCAGTATGCACTAGACTTCTGTTTGACCCCAGAGTCCACCCGACATAACTGACTTAAAAAACTGAGAAATCATTGACAATGTATTGATTCGGTGTAGAGGATCAGAAGGCCAAGCTGTGTTCATTTTGTAAATTACTACTTCTGACTGCACATCCAAAGAAATACAAGCAAATTACTTTGCCAAAGTAATTTTCCCCGTCTTCAAAAGCAACTTTAGCTACCGTGGTGTTAAAGTTCTGTCGTGTAGCGAATGATAAGTAACACTCCAAATAACCAGTCTGTCCTGCGTCAAACTCTGCTCTGATTACGTAGGTGTAAGTCTGAGGTTAGCCCAGTTGGACCGAGATGAGAGGGGCAGGTGGGAGTTTTGGTTGACGTCAAATCCAAACATGGCAGCGTCTTGTTATTGCTATAATTTTTTAACAGTTGAATCAATATTTGAGATCTTTCCCATGGCCTCCAAAAGCACCCAGCAAATATTTTGCTGTTAGATGTTGATATAATGGCCTGAAGCAACATGCAATACACGTGTAGATGCCGTGCCAAAATCAAAGCTAAAGAGATTTTTGGTGTAGCTCATGGCATTCTCTCTCCTCTCTCTGTATGTTCTCAAATTGTCAAAATGTTGTCCTTGTTTGAGCTGATGTTGAAAATTAATACTTCCATTTCTGAAAAGAGGCAATCAAAAAAAGATATAGACAGGCTACAAAAGTCTTTTGGTGGTCTTTTAAACACTGTGAGTTTATATTGATCTTGTATGTTATGTTAACTCACTACATATTTTAATTGGCCTTTCTGCAAGGCCAGAACCTGCGACTTTTACACTCATAGTGTACGGATCAATTGACAGGCCATGACACGAAAAGGAATAATATGGAGCCACAGATGTCTGGAAGATGTCTGTCTGTTCTGCAGCAAAGTTCAGTTTCATATCACAGCTGTCTCAAGACTACAGTTTTGGCCACAGCATGTAAAATGCTATACTAATACTATAATATCAAAACTAGATTACTACAGTTTGTAACAGATCTTCTGACAGCAGCCATGTGGGAAATCTGACCGTGGAAGTGCTCAAACTGCAAGACAGCTGACCAAAATTTCTGACATGCCAGAAATCCATCTGAGCGTCAGAGAGCCAGATCATTGATCATTCAGGTGATTAATCAGGTGCCGGGACCCCCCTCAAACTGCATGTCAAACGACATCTGATCTGGCAGAAATTCGGCCGAATGCGTACTGTGTATGCTAGGCTTAATACTGAAAAAATGGAATTCCTGTGCCCTTAAAGCCATGTAATTGTATCACCTTTCTGATTACTCAGATTATAGGAAAATGAGACAGTCCTAGTGAAAATTGGTGTAGGCCCTTCTGCTCATTCATCCCAGAGTTCCCGGGTTGGATCTGTGGGGTGTATTGCTGTCTGGCACAGAGTTTTTTGTGATACTACCACACCAATTTCCAAAGGCAAGGGGCTTGTCATACACTAACTACATTACTTAGTGGGGTTACAGGTTACTTTAGAAAAATACCTGTTCAGGACTGGAACATCAACCTCGTTCTCAACTCTTCTTTCCTCTTGTTTAAAGTGAAACATACTCTTTGAAAATACTAATTCTAATAACTAATAATCATGGATCTAACCACTGTGTTGCCTATCTAAGTATCTTTTTCTATAGCAAGCATTTCACACCATCCAAGGGTAAACAAACAATGCTGCTCCTTCCGTGTCCTGTACATGGAACAGCTGGTGAGGATGTTGACATTTTGCCTGGGACATGTAGCTATAGCCTCATTCTCAACAAATACAATGGAAACATTATAAAGTTAGCCAGAGACAGCATTTTCAACCAACTCACAAAGTTTTGTGTTAGCTAGCTGTAGCGGATGAAGCTAGTTTACTTTTCAGCCGACAAAATCAATGGTCGTTAGCTAAAAAGAGAGGCCTGCTTTCGTTTACTTCTGTGTGAAATCAAAGACCCATTGTTTCAAAGGTTATTGCGAATTTTGAGTAGTAAATTGGTCACTGTTATTATTGTAAACCGCATATGTGCTGTGCTAGAATGGAAAGCTGGACAGGAGTAGTAACAGTAACTAACAGTAAGCCCTCAGGAAGACTCCTTCTTGAGGGCAGGGCTTAAGCAACACAGAGTAGCTTAAATTTCTGAGTTCTCAGACCATTTTCACAATTGAGAATGACTTCCGGATGGGAGCCGAAACGTCTTGATTCTGAAAACAGTGTCCAGATGACTACGACTGAAACCTTTTCAACGATGGAACACTCCTGGACGAATGAGGGACTACACCATCTTAAACAGTAACTAAAGCCCCTTTCTCACTGGACAAAAAACCCACAAACATTCAGTGGGAAAGGGCACAATCAGCATTCATTCCTGGGTCAAATGACTCTGCAGTAGTCCCGTATTTATTATGGCTGGGTTTAAAAAATCGATTTTCCAATTCAAATCAATCTTCATTTGAATTATCCAATATCGATTAATAAATTCAGAGATCGCTCTTTGTGTTCATCGGCCCATAAACTATAGCTTTTTTTTCTGCCAGAGAAGCGCTGGCAGGGCGCTGGAGTGAACGGCGAGAGAGAAAAACACTGCGCGTGGGTTTTGTTTCTATGACAAGCAGATTAACATTAGCTAGTTAGCTAAAAAGAGAAGAAAAAAAAACAACCAGGTCAGGTCAGGCCTGTTTCCCCCGAGCTGCAGCGGGACCCCAGCCACCAGTGTTAGTTGCTCCTCTCCAGGACGCTTTCTCCGGCTGTGAAGTGCAGCGAGGTATACAGGTATACAGGTTCCTGGGCTCGCCAGACTGACCACTGACTGACTGAGTGAGCAGTCATCAAACAATCTTTCTAACGAGCTATCTTTTTTTTTTCTTTTAACACAGAAAGAACACCACAACATTTAGAAATGCAATACTTGAAAAATTGGTATTGGTACTGATTGTGCCTAAATCTAATTGAGACCTTGTGAATCTGAATCGAATCGATTCAGGAAATCAGTGGCAATACCCAGCTCTAGTATTTATCAGCTCCAGCTCCGATCGGCAGTGATGGAAACATGACACCCAGGTAATTTTTGCGCTAATGCTAACCCTAACCCTTTTCCGGCGCAACTGTTTCATCTGTCTCTGTTTCATGGTGGCTAACAGTCTGTCAGCTGTGTGACTTTATATCCACACTGTGACGTCTTTCAGAGCACACAAACACACCTCACCTGAACCAGCACGGTGCTGTTAAACCAGAAACACTGCGATTACACCTTTATTTTTCATACAGTATACATGGGCTACACACAGCAACCACCGTAACATTGTCACTGGCCTCCATGCTGCTTTCTACTGTTTAAAACCTGCATATATGCGCTCTCTCCTGCACAGGAAGTGTTGAGTTGTGTTTCCTGTTTGCTTTGACTAAACGGAGGACGAACTGGGTCATTAGTATGAGCAGTATCAGCCACCTACAACTCTAAAATCAAATATCATCAACAGAAAGACATCACAGTGAGGCCTAAACTTATTGAGAAGTGATCTCTGGGAAGTGTTGTGCAAAAACAGCACAGGAATAACAGAAACAGAGAGAGGGAAAAAAAACAGAGAATCTCACAGATTACCACTATATTTACCATATTATCTGGACAGTCTCTGTACCTTACAGCTGAAAAACGTCAACTTTTTCAGGATGCAGCAGCAGGTCATCTGCAGCAAAATAGATATGTTTTCTGCAGCTATTTCTGTATTGAGCATAAACTGAAGAGCCTATGCCTCATGGGACCAAGTTAGACAAAACTCAGTACCTTATCACTGTGAGAGCCATCATCGGATCCCCATCGCACCTAAAAACAGCTCATTGATAAACCTCATTTGGCCCTTTGCATGATCGTGGGATAATTTCCAGTGGGAATCTAGATCATGTTGTTTCTTTCCTGAGAAGCACATTAACTGAGATGGATGGTTTAAGATACAGAATGAAGTGGAAAGATATGTTTTTAGATCATGTCCATAGAAAACAAAAACATCCACAGAGAGGATGATGAGGCAAGATTATGTTGTTCTGAAGTGTCTTTGAGCAAGACGCTGAATCTATCTCAGCTGTATAGTACATGCTCTGACACAAAGACACAGCAACAAATTAAAATGAAAATCCTCTCTCCACCTGAAATATCTTTTTGAAACATTGATTTAGTCTTTGTGATAAATATTTCTATGCAGCAGCAGTAGCATTGTCTGGGTCCACTTTTGAATTCACCAAAAAAACACAGCAGTTATTTCTGCAGTGGGAAAATAACCTTGTAAAAGGAACACTCTGGTGCAGATTCATTAAGTCTTTGTAAAACTGAATCCCAATTATGTATGTTTTTTTTTCTTTCTCAGATGTGGCTAAAAGAATGTATTATGAACATGTAAAAAGCACGAGAGTCCAAAAGTCTACTTATTTTCACATTCAGATGTGAAAACACGTCTGAAAAAGAATCAGAAATGTGCCAATACAGCTTTCATCTGAATGCATAAATCAATTTTTAATTTGCCCATAGAAAGGCAAAAGTGCTAGATGTAAATGACTGTGGGCTACAGGACCCTGATGCAACCAAGACTGCACCCCAAACCTGTTTACACAGTAGCTTCACACTGAATCATTATGTCTGTCCTGTCTGTAGCTATGCTTTTATAAGGGCTTACCTCAGACGTTTACATGAGGATTGTTTTGAATGTGAATAATGCAATGGAAATTCAAGACCTAGGTTTGCTTTGAGATGGAAATTTTTCTCAAGAGGAGTGGGACATTCATCTAATTCATTAAATAGATCATTATTATTCATTGAATAGAAATTCAAGTTTGGCTTTGAAAAGGAATGTGTGTAATCGAATATCCCCTTCATTGTTAACAAATACAAATGATGTACATCAGTTTAAAGGTTGCTCTGCGTCTGTTTTTCCCTGATCCTTTCTTTCTATATGATCTACAACCCACAAGGTTATTTATATGACATGATGTAGTAACAATGCCATAAATGACTAATGTGGAAAAACAATTAAATGTACATACATGACCATGAGACACACTGAATATCTGTTTGCCTTGCTGTTAGGCAGCTATCTGCACATGTCTGAGTGATACGGGCTAAGAAAGAGGAAACTAGTGCTTTATTTAATTTATAACAGCCTCACTGTTTTAGGCCTCACTGTTCACTCTCTTTACGCTGTATCAGAGCTGTGTGTTACTGCTAATTCAAACAGAAAAAGCATTCAACTGGCGAAACATGGAACAGTGGAAACGCAATGTGTTTGTTACAGAGGTTAACAGCCTTTCATCAAACATGTACCTGCAAAACAAGACACCTGTCATTTCTGGCTCTCTCTTCTTTTTCTTTTTTCTTTTTTTTTGGACAGCGGATCAATTTTAAATACTGCAGGGAGTAAAGGAATACGAAGGCGCAGCCGCAGTGAGCTGTTAGAAGAAGACCAGGCGAGGTAAGGCAAGGTAACAGCAGTTCTTTTACTGTGTCCTGCTGTTTTGTGGAAAACCACTCGTGCAGCATGAAATCAGATTGCGGTTGCAATTTTTTGTCACTGACTCTTTTTATTAAAAGTTGAATATATTTAGCTGCATAGTAAACAGATACACCGGTTGCTCTTCTGTTGTGTTTATGCTCCTGAAAATGAGCAGCAAATATAGAAATGTCACCTTAAAAGTAAAAAATTGTAAAAACAATACATATTAAAGGAACCCTTACAAATCATGCCAAAAGCACAAGACATATATCAAGAAACAAGCGCCATATGGAATAAAATAAAAAGGCAAGAGTTTTTTCTTCCTATATATAGAGTATGCTCTTCACTTTACTGACTCTGTGTCTGAGCCTCTGCAGATAACCATCATCATGCACTCAGTCACCATATATTGCATTAGTACGGCAGATAATGCTATTATTACTAAATAATCTACATTAATGAATCATAAACAAATGAGTGCATCATAAGACAGGACTGTGTTATCTCTCAGCCAACTAACAGCTAACTACATTTTTCCGTAGTCATTAAAAAAAACTGTTTCATAGCAGAAAAAACGTGAACTTTTTTTATATTTCACATGTTTGTGCTTTCCAAGAACACAGCAAAGTGATAACAATTTCTGTCTGGTTCTGTTTGCTGTCTGTCCCAAGCAATACTGCGATCCTAGCTCAGCAGTGTCTTGTTTTCGCCATAAACATGTCAATTTTGGTCGTCAGACCTGTTCCACAATCAAAATGAAACAGGAAGTAGAGATTTAAAAAAATGAAATCCATTGTTGGGAAATGAGGTGAGGGAATGACAGGAATGAGGAGAAGGACAAGGAGGAGGAGGAAGAGGAGGAAGAAATCGAAAAAGAGACGTGAGAAAGAAATGAAGAAATGCCTGACAGCGAGTGGACTTTCCTAATTGACTTTTATTGATCTGTTCCTCTAATTATGTCATGGACAAATACACACATCCAAACACACAAACGCACAAACACACTGACTCTCAGGGGTCCCATCAATATTCTTTACTGAGAAACCTCTCAGGCAGTTTGCATCTGGTCTTGATTATACATAGAGGGTGAAGGTTGGATCAGTCAGAGTAAAGAGGACCAATGAAAATAACTGCTGTCTGCCAGCGCTTTAATTAGGACCAACACACACATACAGAACACGCACAAACACATACACACACACACACCTCAGGCCTCTTGATTAGTGTGACCTTTTGGATTGTGGCAAATCAATACATTGTAAATCTGGCTAATTGAACAATTCACCACAGGTTTTGCAGAATCGTTTTAACAGTGCGGTGCTGTGGGTTTTGGCTGGTATTTCCTGCTTTTGTCACCACAGCTGGTTGTTTTTATAATATTGAAAAGCTGATTTGGTTTTGTGTCATATCGTATGTGTTGAAAAAACAATAAATGAGCCAAGGAAAAACCCCAATGTTTTATTTTTAGGTCTAAAAATCAGTCAGATTGCTTTAAACAACAAGAAACCAGCCTACCAGCATCTCTGAAGCTCACTAATTCACAATAATCATATCTTGTTTGTCTAATCCATACTCCACCGAGCGCATTTTGAACTGCGATAATTAGTTGAAACATTAGTTGTACTTCACTCAACCTGACTGAACCATCTCTAGCACTGAGTTGAAGTATGTTAGACCCAAAAGCATTCCCAGGGTGTACTGCAGTTTTCAGAACCAGACCCTTTTAAGTGGCTTCCTTCCAGGAAGTTAGCGGCAGAAGCTCTTGGCATGTGGCCTGTTTGTAGCAGCGATTTCATAGTAATCATGTTTTTTAAAAATCTCATTTAAGACAGTTTAGTGAACAGGATGATGTTAATGAATACCCTCCAAACAGTCTGATGCCTTTGTAATCATCAACCAAAACATGTTCAACCAGTCAACCAATCAACCAATCAACCAGTCAACCAGTCGATTGATGTGTCCGTCAATGGTAATGGTAGAATAAGCAACAGGGTTGTTTTTTTTTTGTTTTTTTTTACAAAACCTTAAAATATATGGAATACAAAGTTTTCTGAGTATAAGCTGTTTAAATTTAACATTATTCCATTCCATAATCTGTTGAAATTAATATATCAGTAGGATTTTTTTGGACATTCGTTAGCTGTTTTCAACAAAAACACAGTCATTAATTAATCCAGCGTGATACTGCTGACACTGGTAATAATGATTAAACAAAACCACGTTGACCGCTTCACTCAGTCTGTGTTCACATTGTAGAGACAATACAACAATGTTTGAATACAACCAACAAGTGATTTTTTTTATTTTTTATTTATTAATCATCAAAGCTTTTTATGTTATATGTAAAATGTTGAAATATGTCATTTAAAAATGTCTTTTATTTCACTGTAATGGAGTCAAATCGGTGCAAAATGTTGAAACTGCACATTTGCTCTGAGTGAACATCTCCGTTTGGTAGACTCATAACTTAAAAACAGTGCAGTCAGTTGAAAAAAAAAAGAATCATTGTTTTTTGCTGTTAGTGCCCAAAGAACCCAAGAAACAAAACAAAGCCAAAAACATAAGAAATGAACACACATTAGACAAAAAGACAGCATCTAGTGGCCGTCAAAAGAACTGAATCTCAAGGCTCTTCTTTGGGTTCAAAATTCAGCTTTGGTGCAGCCAACAGGGTTATGTACTCCACCACCTCGCCCTGCCCCCACCTCAGTGTTCACAGACAGATAACATGACCGAGGACTCAATGACACCAAAAACACACAAACCAGGTTACTGGGATTTATTTTAGGGCCACTTTGCACTTTATTTGATGTTTAACAAAGGCAGACAACTCGTGGGACAGATTAAAACCCAGATTCCATGGTTCATTTCTCAGGCAAATTAAAGTATGTACATTGTTATAGTGATTTCATATAAATATATGTTTTTTTAAAGAAGAGTAAGAAGTAACAGTGTAATAACACTAATAAAATGTAAATACCTGCAAACATTCAGATGCTAGGTAGATGCTGGAAGCCCATGTGAGCATATTAAAACTTGAGATGACACCATCAGTCGTCCATCGCTGAAACTAATTGGGCCCTGTGGTGTCACTTCAAAACTGTCTTAATATGATATATATTTTAGCTGTGCAATAAATTCAATTTGTGAGTGTTTTGTGCTTTTGGGCTCACACTGAACTTGGCCTCCTCTTACTGTCTGTCAAATTCTTCTTTGCCATTGGCACATGAGTGTGTTTAAAACTTTCAGAGATGTGGCAGGGGTTTATTAGCTCTATTAAAAACAAGCCGGCAGACACGAGTGGATCTGAGCTAGCAGTCTTGACATTTACAGAGTCTTTCCAGTTCACGGGATGCCCTCCCGGGAAAGTATCGAAGCAGACAGTCAAGAAGACACTCAGTTTGCTCGTCTTACAGAAGAAGACCATGGTGTTTTGGAAATCTCTGAATTCACCAGAGAATTTCAGTATTTTACCAACCTACTATTTTTAAATAGAGCCCTCATATGGGGGCTGGCTATTGCAGTGATGGAAGACGTACTGAGATTCTTTGCTAAAAATATCAATACAACAATGTAAAAATAGTCTGCTGCAAGTAAGTCGAGTCAATTTTATTTATATAGCCCAAGCTCACAGATCACAAATTTGCCTCAAGGGGCTTTACAATCTGTACAGCATACAACTCCCTCTATTCTTAAACCCTCAATTCAGATTAAGAAAAACTCCCCAAAAAATCCTTTAACGTGGGAAACAATGGAAGAAACCTCAGGAAGAGCAGCAGAGGAGGGATCCCTCTCCCAGGACGGACAGACATGCAATAGATGTCACGTGTACAGAATAGACCAACATAGTAAAACTACAAAAAGGAAAATCACAACAAACAAAATTATAGATAAAAGTCCTGCATTCAAAATTTTACTTAAGTACATAAGTATTATCATCAAAATATACCAAAAGTAAAAGTACTCGTTCTGTGACTGATACATTAGTACTGATGCATCAATGTGAAAGCAACATTTTACTGTTGTAGCTGTTCAAGCTGAGATAGTTTTACCTACAATTAGTTTAGCAAATCTGTATAAATTTCTTGGGCTTTTCTCTGGTCTTTGCTTCTTTGTGAGCTGTTGGATCATTTTATATATATATTGCATTTTATATATATATATATATATATATATATATATATATATATATATATATATATATATATATAACAATGCATTATTTTATAAGATGATCATTATTGTTTTGTATGTTAAATCATAACGTGTAAAATAACTATTGCTGTCAGATAAAAGTAGTGGAATAAAAAGTACAATATTTCTCTCTGAAATGTGAATATAAATATGCCATAAAATGGAAATACTCAAATAAAGTACAAGTGCCTCAAAATTGTACTTAAGTACGGTACTTAGTTACTTTCCACCACTGCCTTGACTTTGGCAGAGTTTTCAGAAATTGGATGTAAGATTGCTGGTAAGTCTCATAGTGGTCATTTCCATCTCTGTTTATGAAGCTTATACACAGCATGATTCATGAAAAACATGACCTAGCTTCCATACAAGAGTATGCGACATGGTTGTGGTTTATTCCTTTGCAATGAAATATGGTAACAGAAATAAGAATAAAAAACAAGCAACTATATTTATTTACAGTCAATATAGCAACAGCATCTGGGAAAGGCTCATGTATGGAGTGACTATAGTCATATAGTCACTCCATACATGACTATAAGTCCCAGGCCCATGTCTTGATTAACAGCCTCAATAAAACTCATGACACAAAACATGCGTTTTTTGTGTTTAGATGTGGTGTAAATGGATTCAATTGGCAAGAAATGTTAAAATGAGGCACACTGGGGTACACATTCTGACATCAGATTTATGTTTCTCACACAAATCATTTTCTCATTTTCACATATTTACATCACTGATAACTGATAACTGACAGCCAACATCTGTTCTGACAATCCACTTTTGACAAGGGTGTTTGTACATGAGCAGCCGGTCTTCTGTTTACTTTTTCTTTGCATCTGTGTGCAAAAATGTAATTCTGTTCATGCATCTGCTGTTTGTTGACTGGCCAAATGCTGTGACTGGATGTATCTTGGGTGTGTTTATAGCTGATCTATATGTGTTTTTGCCCACTGTTATTCAAATTCAACCACCCAGGATGCAAATCATTTCCAGCAACATCACTGAGAAGCATGCAACTGCTATTACATGACAATCATTAGGCTACTTTTTCAAGTTTTCACTGAAATTGATGGATTACATGCCTCTGTGTGACTTTATGAAAGCCTTTCACACACTGAATAATGTCAAAATGCATTTTCATCAAGCTAAACCAAAGACTGCTTTTTAAATTTCTCAACTGGTGACATTTTAATGATACAATATTTTCAGCTAACAGCAAAAAAAAATAAAAAATAATAATAATAATCTGAAGTGCCAGAATCCATTTTAGAGCCATTTAGATAGAGATTAAGGCACTCACTGTAACACAAGACAAGTGCTGCTATGTTTTTTACTCACTTCATAAAGTGAATAAATGTGTTCCCCTTTTATCCTGTTCATTTCCCTTAAAAGTGTCTTTTGGAAATCATCTTAAGTAAGTCAGGATCAAGCAGAATACCACAGTAAGCCTGTGGCACACAAGGTTCCCAACATGCATGTGCACAGGTGCATGCACATGGCCACCCAGGCACAAACACACACAAATCTGATGTCCTCTTACACTTAAAGCTACTAGGACATGATCCAGCTGTGGGAGTGGAGGAGCTGTCTGTGTGAGTCTCTTTGTGCTGGTGTTTGGCCACAGGCATGTGGCCCATGTTATTCTGTTTACACTCCACCTGTCCACTCTTCATCCCTCTTGTGCCTTATTTCATTAGTTCTGGTGAAAAGCAGTATAACAAGGGATGCAGTAGAGCAGGTCGCCTCAGCGGTCTGAGTTATTAGAAGACAAATTATACAACAGGTCTGAGTCAGACAGAGCAGGAGGTGGGCCTGTACTCTATCAGGACAGGGGATTTGTCAGATAAAGAGAGTCAAATTGAATTGTGCTGTTTGATGAGCATTTTTCTCCCGTTTTGGCTTTTCTTATTCTGTGAAAGAAACTCTTACTGAAAGATTGGAAAGTAGAAAGCCATCCTTTTCAACCTTTCGGCTGGGCAGAAAGAATCACAGTCAGTGCTCAAACAGTGGACTGTGTGATCGACACAAGTGTGTTGAAAACCCCAATCTCTGTAGACACCAGATTAAAAACCTGCATTCGAGACAGTGATGAGCAATATTCATGCCTTGTAAACACACAACTCAATATACAGTCAGAAAGACAGCATATCTGATCAACTAGAACAAGAAAATCTAAGAAAATATGTACAACACCGTTCTCGGAGGCAAGTAATGTACCTTCAATACAATCCTAGTTAAGTGTTAAGTAGAGACAAAAAAAACATCATCACATATCTACGAACCATCAAATGAGTAACTAAGTTTAAAGAAGTTGAAAAGTATCATGCAGGCATCATGTCAGGAAATTGAGCAAAATCTTGAGTCAGTTTTTCATTTTCTCTCTATGCCAGAATGGTTACATCCCGCACTCCTGTGTCATTTAAGTCATACCGTTCAGTGTTGCACTGCATGCTGGGAGATAACTTGGCGGCGGGGCAGAGAAGGGTGCGGAAGTGCCTCCTGAATGTGTCGGAGAGGCAGGCGTAGAGGATGGGGTTAGCGCAGCTCCATGAGTAAGACAGCAGGACCACAAACTCAAAACCTCTGGCGAAGGTCAGGACTAGGCCAGTTTGATACAGGGAACAAAAGTTGAAGGTGTAAAACGGCAGCCAGCACATCCCAAACACTACCACCACTGCGACCACCATTTTGGTGACCTGTCGCTCCAGCCGGTGGCTCTCGTGGTCCGGGCTCGTCGCTCGGAGCCTCTGGGACCTCAAGGTGAGCAGCAGCGCCGCGTAGGAGGCTGTCATGACCGTGAACGGCAAAGCAAACCCCATGACGAAGGTGTAAGACAAGACGCCGAGCCACCAGGCATCTGAAACAAGATCGGGTATACACAGGCCTCGATCGGCTGAGAAGTGAAGCGCCATGGGAAGGATGGTGAGGAGCGAGGACAGCCACAGGAATGCCGAAATAATCTTGGCACAGCGTGGCGTTCTCCAACGGGTGAACCGAAGCGGGTCAGCCAGCGCCATGTAGCGGTCAATGCTCATCACCGTCAGACAGAAGACGCTGGTGAACTGGTTGATGCCGTCCAGCACCATGACCACTTTGCACACCAGGTCGCCAAACATCCAGTGATTCTGGAAGTTCTGGCTCGCTATGAAGGGAAGACCAATCATGAAGAGTCCGTCAGCTAGCGCCAGGTTGAAAATGTACACCGTTGTGGAAGACGACATTTTGTCCAATTTCAAAATGGCAACAATGACGAGGGAGTTCCCAACTAGTCCCAGCATGCAAACCACCAAGTAGAGTATGGCCATGGTGATGCCAAAGCCATCAATATTGTCTTTAAAGTAAAAATGCTCATCCACATAGGTCTGATTGTAGTCTGTATCTGATTGAAATGAGGCGTCCATTCTGCCTCAGCACATCAAATAATTAATCGAAAAGAGAATAAAAATACAAAATTACACTCAGACCAGTGGTACCTCAGGGGGAGAAAATCTTTTTTTAAATTCCTCTTCAAGCAGTTCTAAAGTCACCTCTTGACTCCCCGCGGTGGAGGTAAAAAGTACTCAGAGGGAGAGGAGTAAATAACTCAACCGAAAAACCTGAAAATCAAACACCGTTTTCTGGTTCAATAACAGCCAGGCTTCAGCATCTCTTCAGCTCCCCCCATCCAGCCAATCGTTACGTCCTTTTTTCTTTTGAAGAAAAGAAAAGAAAAACCTGTCAAAGTTTATTCCTTTGTGGTGGAGACAGCACGTTTCTCTCTGATACCAGTGTGCACTTTCTCACACACACAAACACACACACACACACTGGCGTAAAACACACTCAGTGACGCACAGCAGTGTGGAAATGAGCAGGACGGCCACTCGGACACTTGCCTGACCACTCTTTCTCCCCAGGAGCCCTTTTATATCTCTTCCCCCCGCAGTGTGCGAGGAGTGTGTCTGCTGCTGTGTGTGTGTTCATCAGTCTCCAGAGATTGTGATAAACTCCAGCTTGGCTCACGCCCCTCCTCGGTGCTCCCCCAGTTCCTCTGCTGTAATGCTGTTTCCAAGGTAAACCCTGGCCCCATCTGCTACAATACTTTTGTTTTCATAACTTTTTCTCTCCACTCTTTCTTCTCTCCCCTCTGCTTCTGTTTACTTCACCCCCCCCTTCCCCACCATCCGTTTTGTCTCACCACACTCCACCCCTGTGCTCCTTCACAGTTCAGTGGGGGTCGTACAACTACACCTAAACACACACACACACACACACACACACACACACAGATAATAACACAATCTCGTCGCTTGGGCCACCCACCTTCACAACCCAGACAGAGTAAATCTGCCGCCAGGAAAGAGAAGTCGTTGTCTGTTTTCTCAGGGCTTTTGTTTTTTGACATTTGACATGGGATGCTGTTTTTGCTTCTTCGAGTCCTTCCATCCTCCTCCAACCCTTCCACCTTGTTTTTCTTACTCCATCTATCACAAAAGGACAAAAGGAGGAGGTGAAAGAGGAAAAGCGAAAGGTGAAAAGGAGATGAGAGAGTGGAGAGGAAGGGAGGGAAAAGAGTTGAAAGAGACGGGTAGATTGGAAGGGGGGGCGGGGGTCGGTTGGTGAAGATTAAAGACCCTGGATGAACGATGGCCTCCGTCCTGTTGCTGCTCTGACACGCATAGCTGGAATACCCCAGGAACATCCCCCAGAAAACCTCCAGCGTGTTCCGCCACCCACCATCAACACTGCAAGCAAAGCTCAGTCAGAACTAATCAATTCCTCCCATCTTTATCGCCTTTATAGAGTAATTTAATCTAATTCCAGACACTTAACTCCCTATCTGAGAGTTCATTCATCAGAATGCCACAGATTTCTTCAGAGATTTCTCGAGACATACCTTCACTCTGGCTTTTAACTGGTTCCAATAACCTTGAAAAAAATGCCTTTGTAGTCTAAAATCCTGATTAGGCTGTGGCTTAACTTCCCCCTGGAGACTAGCACTTCATACGACGAAGCCTACCTCTCCACCCCAACTCCAGCCCCCCCGTAAAAACATCACTAGAGACACTTTGTTTCATGGTGCTAAATTTGGGGACGTTTGACAGCTTCGTATTTCATGGGCAGTTTTTCACTGCAGTGTTCAGACAGACATGCTGGCATCCATATCCACGTGCTGAAGAACTGTCTACAGCAAAATGGATGTCATCCATGTGGACTCACATGGACATCTTTCACATTGCCATACTCAAGGCTAAGGGCTACTTCATGATTTATCAGTAAATAAGCTTTTAAAAAGTACTCTTTTCTCAGGTCTTATTTCTCTCCAATGATTTTCCTTTCTCTTCGCCATCTCACATGATCATTGTGGGGTTCCATTGTCAGACAGCCTCATGGTGGCACCAGATGAAAAGCCAGGGGATCACCAAAGTCATTAGGAGCCATCCTCTGGGGACCGTGAATGTCTGTACAAAATTATATGTCAGTCCATCTGGTAGCTGTCAAGCTCTTTCACTGAATAAGTGAACATTTTGATTTGCTGGTGGCTCTAGAGGAAAAGTCAGAGAATCACCAAAGTCATTGGGATTTATCCTCAAGGGACCATGAATTTCTGATAGTTGTCAAGATGTTTCACTCTAAACCACTAATGTCAAACTCATAATGGCTTTAGAGGAAATGTCAGGGGATCTGCCACCATCTGTATGATTCATCCTCTGGGGATCATGAATGTACTAAATGTCATGGCAATCCATCCAGTAGTTTTTGAGATATTTCAGTGTGTGGAGTAACTGACAGACGTGCTGCTAGCGTGAATATAAAAGCCCCAAATAAAACACAGAGACCTTCTGTATGCAATAATAGAATTATTCCAGCAAAATGTGAATCAGAGAGTGTTATTGCTTTGCCTAAATTGTTTCACAAGCGGGCATTTTCAGTAAAAAAAAAAAAGTTACATATGGAATGGCATGCTGCACCAAATGCTTTCAGCATACTTGGAAGTGAGAGGAATCCACAGAAGAAATCTGGAAACTCCACATGTCATATTATCTTGTTTATTGTTTCTGGGTTTCAGCTTATTTCAGTCTTTTTGTTTCCCAGCAACACTGACTACAAACCCAGAGTCACTTGTGAGTGATACAAATCTAGCTTCCTGCAACTGCAACACAGAAATGTAAAATATTTAAGGGAATGTTGGTAGAAAAATAATCCCAACTGCACTGCAACATCTGTGTTTCATTAATAAAACGGATAAAACTGTCGTAACATAATCTAAATGCATCAGTGGGTGGATTTATTGTATCCTGGGTGGCATATTAACTGTTGCGTTCCCTAATGGTTGGTGAATGGCTGGTGAAAAATTCTTAAAAACGGTGATTTTTTTATTTGGTGGTGTATTCCTGTTATTATCATACAAAACTGCCCAGAAATATGCAGCGTGATGTCACGTTGGGACATTTCCAATGCAGGTGTTTTGAAGTTGTATTAGCATAAAACAGCAGGGATCTAATACATCAGAGGTATTACATCAGTATTTAATGCCAGTTCCTCAGAATCAAAGAGTGAGGGCTTCTTTCTTGAGCCGCCATTTTAGAAATAGAGTCAGAAATACTCCGAATGCTCACTGGTGTGAATATGTTGATCTGTGGAATTGTGAAAAGGAGAATTACTGGAATAAAAACAGTATTGGTCAACTTTCCTTGGAACAAAACAAATAAAAAGAAGCTTTTTTTGCTATAGGACTTCACAGGACACTTTTATGTTGTGGATTATGCAAAAAGTGGAAAATGTTTGAAACAGGACATTTGGAGCTTAGTGGAAGAGTTGAATCAGTTACTGATGATCGATCTATGGGTCAAAGGTCAACATGCCTAATTACCACTGAGAGGCGAATGGGAGCAGCAAATCTGGAAACTTCCATTGGAAGAGAAAATTCCTCTGCAACATCCACAGAATATGTTTCTTGTCAAAACCCAGCAAAATGTCCACACATGCACACACATGTGCACCCAGCACCCCCAAAAAAAAAAAAAAAAAGTGGTGGAGAAGTATTTTATGAAAGTAAAACTAGTACTGGCACAGTGTAATACTCCATTACAAGTAAAAGCCCAGCATTGAAAATGTTACTTAAGTGAAAGCACTTAAATATTATTGACACCATGTACTTAAAGGATAAAAAGTAAAAGTACTCAATGCAGAAATATTGCCCCTGTGACTGTTATACAATTCTGTATTATATTAAGGAATTATTATTGACTCATTAATGTGTAAGTAGCATTTTAACAGTGTAGCTGATCGAGGCGGACCTAATTTTATCTTTTATATACAGTTCTGAGGGGTAGTTACTACAAGAATGTAACATATTTCATGAACTGATCATATGTTTTCTATGTAGAATCTTCATTTGTAAAGTAATTAGTATAGCTGTCATATAAATGTAGTGGAGTAAAAAGTACCAATAAGACTATTCAATTGCACTCACTGTCCTCGCAGACCTGTGGGAGAGTGGTGCATAAAATTATGAAACAGCTTGTAGCCCTTTTTGTTTGCCATCTTTTCTCCTTTACACTCTTATTAGATCCTCACAGATTTCAAATATCTAATTTCTTCGATTTTTTTTTTAACCAGCAACTTAGATATGCCTGATTCAGTGGTATATCCCTGATGAGTCACCCCCCCACTGCTGGAAAAGTGATTGACCAATAGTCTGCGAGGAGAGGCGGGGCTTTGACTGTCATAGACACGTGTACCGGGAAGTAGGAAGTAAATACAGAGAAGTCGAGGTGCCACTGGAAAGAAGTGAGTAAACGTGAAACTAATGCCAAAAATGACCGATAACATAAATTTAGGGTTAAATTAAACTTTGCCGAATTAATGCATGTTGTTTCAAAATACCACAAATAGAGTTTTAGTGAAATATAACTGTTATTTTATAATATAAGGCGAGCAGACATTTAAATTTAGCCGTTTGGCTCTCAATTACAGGTTAGTCACGTTAGTTACCTGTATATATTATGTACAGTATGACTGTGTTTGTGTTTGTAACTAAGAAGACCAGTTATATCACACACTGCAGTGTTAATGAAGCCACATTAAAGCAGTTTATGCAGCGTATTTTGACAGCAATAAAAAAAAAAAACTTGTAAAAATGTCAGTTCAATGCATCCTATGGGTTCTAAATCCACGCACTCATAACACATGCAATTTGGCTATGGTAACACATACACACGGAAAATGCATATAACTTCACATTTAAAATTGATTCCACATTCATGAGATGAATATCAGTATTTGTAAGTCATATTTACCATGTGAAGTTGTCAGTCGTCAATGCATTATAAAAGCAGCTTCCCCTGCTACTCTGTGGTAAATATTCCCGTTGCATGTTTTTTTTATTGATATGCTCATGAAAATATCATTTGATGGTTACATGAAAGCAGTTCCTACAGCTTACATTGGCAAATATTTCCAGCAGTCACAACACATATAGGCTATTTATTATTGTATATTAAGCTACTTTAGCTTGGGAGCTACTTTAAAGTGACACCATGTAACATTTGACAGTAGAAATAACACATTCTTCTTCCTACAAATTCAGGAAAGCTGAATTCATAAACAAAAGACTGACCCTTGTGTGTGTGTTTACCAAATAAACACAATATGGTTTGTTCATTCACATGAATGTAGACCTGTCACTTAAATAATTTGAATGATAAAAGCTCAAGTGTTTTGCAGTATGAATGACAAAGTAACAATCCTAGTATTCACAGCACCTGCTGTACACTGCATGTATTGTACAACAAACATGAATCATCAACATATTTTAGGCTGTATTATCTACTAATTGAGAAGTAATGAGCTAACCCCAACAGGTTTGGCGAAAACAGACGCAAATGAAAAAGTTCAGGATACTGAAATCCTGAGCAAACAGGATCTGACTCTCATTTGTTCTGTTGTGTGACGAAACAAACACAGCGGGTGTGTCAGACTAGTAATGTGAGGGCTTAACGGCACACAAGCTGACTGAAGATTAGGCAACCTAAGTACATTTACTCCTGTTTTTGGATGTGTTGTTTGTTCTCTTGTTATTCAAGTCTATACTTGGGCATCAATGATAGAAGCTTCCTAAAAATGTTACAGTTATGTTGCTTTCACATGTCAAATTGATCATAAATACCGGCTCCTAGATGGGGATAATATTTACTTTAGTCTTGTAGGAGTATTTAAAAGCAGGACTGGAAGATTTGAATCCACCCATTTTGTTTTCCTCCAGTTCTCAAATTCTTTCCAGAAAAGATAAGAACAAGATATCATCTGCCCATATAATGTGAATGTACCATGTGTGTTGTTTGTCCAGGTCTGGCACCATGATAGAAGGCTGCAGCCCTATGACCCAGGCCCTGCTGGGGACTCTGTTCACCTGGGGTCTGACCGCTGCCGGAGCAGCCATGGTGTTTGTCTTCTCCAGCCGACAGGTATTGTATGAACCCAGAACCCACAGACACGCGCAGCTGGTGTGAACACTTTACATTGTTTTAAAGGAATAGCTGGCATTTTGGCAAATGTGCTTAGCCATTGTCTCGGATTTAAACAAACGAGGTCTAACGTATTAATTAGTGAGCTTTAGAGGTACTGATTGGTGGATTTTGTTACCTTTGGAAAGAGCCAGGCTAACTGTTGTCAAACAGTTTCTTTAAATGTGGTTGTTCTTCATGTCTACACAGCCCACGTTGCCAAAGCATCACCTTAGCAGAGCAGCAGCAGCTTCAGTGCTCCGTCTGTGTCTACTCTCTGTCTCTGTGTGGACAAGTGAAACATCCAAACACAAAATTGATCAGATATATCAGTGATAAAATAATCAGTTTCTAGATGAAAACAGCACATAAATGAACCATATGTTATTTATGTTAAGACATGTTTTTAAATGTTCTTAGCCATTCAGCTGCTGTTGCCAAGAGCTGAGGGGTTCCAATATAACTGCTGTAGAGTGTGTTACTGTACATCACATGAAACCCCTCTATTGACAGAATGTTTTTTGTTATCTTTGAACCTCTCACTCTCAGGGCATGATCCATTGTTGCCAGTTAAGTCAACAGTAGGAGGTTTACTGAATAGTTGGATGTTACACTGTCACAGTTTGAGGATATTGATTTGACTGACTTGCACACAATCTTTCTTCTTGTCTGCCCTTTTCAGAAGCGCATCTTGGATGGAAGTTTAGGCTTTGCAGCCGGGGTGAGTTAGAATTCTTTTGAACTGAACCACACACACACACACACACACACACACACACACACACACACACACACACACACACACACACACACACATAAAGTAGGTGTTTACTACTGCTGTCAGGTAGGAGGATGCTGCAATGTGATGGGTTTGTGGACGTTTCACTGTGGCAGGCTGAGTTTCTCCCAGAGACAGACAAAGCCTGACACTTCCAGATGCCACATTAATTCATAAAAGTTTGAGATAAGTGTTCCCCTGCAGGAATTCTTGGTCTTATCATGTCTAAAGAGGTATTCTACTGAATAGAAAATACATCCCCTAAACCCCACTATCTGACTCTTACAATTACATTTTTTGATTTCCTGAGGGGGAAATAATTCACAGCCAATATCTATCAAGTGTAAGGAAATCAGTAGTAACTCTAAACTGGCACAGAAGTGTGAAGTCTCAGAGTGATGCCATTAAAATAGTAAAATTATTTTTAAAGCTTTTTAAACCTACGAAAGTTATCTTGTACTATATCCCTTCTGGGATTTAGGAGAGCTGCATAGCTGTTTTAACTTATTACAAGTTCATAGAAGAGGGAAATGATAGGACAAACATTTGCACACATTGTGTTAGTACAGAGTGTTGAATTGATGGTTGTGATTAATTTTATTTTAGATAACAATGAGCTTCTTTAAACCTTTATTACCTGATTTTTTTTTTTTACCCCTGGGCAGCTGCACAACACGCTGTAAACAAACACTGACATTTTATTACTTATAAAGTTGATTTGGATAATGTGTTAGCAAACAGTTGCCTATTGACATGTATAGCCGACACAAAGCAACATTAGCGTTCCTATGGAGTTGTGTTTCTGGCCACCTGGCAAATGCAGGTCCAGTATTCACCCTCCTTTTTAGCTCTGTTTTGGTCTCCACCAACTGAGAAAAATATCTGTCTCGCTCTCATACCTGCTAAATGTTCCATTATGTTCACCAACTTGTCGCTAACTTTTTCTGTCTGCTGTTTGGTGGTACAGTGGCTTTATCAAAGCTTTTTCAGTGAACATTTCTGCCTGCTGCATCTGGAAACGAGGTTTATGAGAGCAGTAGGAGTGAACCAAAACAGCAAAGGTTTGGGCCGTAAAACCAAAACAATTTGCTAAAAGACGCTAAAAGGCTGAGCAGAGCTGAGGTGAACTGCAGAGTCTGGTGATCATTTTGTGTGGGTTTGTCACTATGACACCTTTCACATTAAACATAGTCATATGATCCATTGTTACTATAAAAATACTGATTAGTGCAGCTTTAAATATATTAAAACCTTGTGTCCACAAAACTCTCCCTGCACAAGGAGAGTCATGAATAGGCACTGTCACAACTTGTTCATATAAAATGATGAGTGTAGATAAGCAGAGAGCACAAAACCAACACTGTCAAAACATTGACAAAGTTATTATTGTTGCCAAGTCTTGTTCATATCAAAGCTCTGGACCAATGAACTTCTTAATTAAGTGTTTCAAAAGTGTAAAGTAGTGTAAGTGCTGGTGTAAGCCTTTAAAAAAAAAAAAGAAGTATAATGTCTATACAGGTAACTTAAGTATTTTTGATCATTTTGACAATATACATCTATATTTTTATTAACCTGTGTGTACTTGTCTTGCAATACACTCACATAATTTTATTTTGTTTTTCACCACATGGAGATATACAGTGGATCTGCCCTTCAGTCCTTTGAATGTGCTCCACTGAGAAAACTACAAGACATCTTCATTAATTAAATTTTACAGTTCTTAGCATTGTTAACTTTCATTTCAGAGAACTTCCACCTCTTGTGCGAAGGCAGCTTCATAAATAACTGTGAAATAGATGTTTTTTTTTTAAATCCTGTTGACAATTTAATTGCGATTCCTCATAGTGATTCTGAGATTGTTACTCTAAGTGAGTAGATAAGACTAATGCCACATGATGAGAGATTGTCAACGCTTCCTTGAGAAAGAGAATGGCAGAAAAGATAGATCTAATCTCAATCAGCCCTTATCTCAGTTATCTGTATTTTGATTTTAACAGCTTTTCAATTACGTCCCAGGCTATGCTGATGCTGTTATACATTCAAATGAAATAAGATATACCGAGAAGAGCTGAAGTTTCTGTCAAATATTTGCTTAATATTTCCTTTCTTTCCCAGTTTTGTGAGTAGAATATCTTATCTTAAATATATTTTTGATTAACTTAGCCACTCCACATGGATACTATGAATTACAGATACAAACTGGCAGAGTCTCTCCAGTTTTATTGCCTCTTGTTTGCAGATTTTTTTCATACTGTTCCTTGCATATTATATGTAAATATTTGGCGCTGATAATCCTGTTGATAGTCTAAGTTATTTGTAGCAGAATGCACAAATGTAGGACTGGTAGAAGTACTTTTTCCTATTTCATTTTTGTTGAATCACTGCTCTACTTTGGCTCCAGTTTGGTTTGTATTACTCTAAGTGTGTGTGTGTCTACCTATTTGTGAAAAAAAAAAATGGTCAGAAACTGTCTGTAGTACTAATACAGGCTATATGGATGGAGAGAGACTTAAGAGCTGCTGCTGAAAGTAGCCAACTTATGCAATTTTGTGCTTGTTAAATGCAGACTGTAAACAGCAGTCCTCCGCACTCACTGATGTTGTGCTTCTGAGATCTGGCTGTGCCATTTAGCAAGATTGCTGCTCCATTTGGCGTTTATATTGGACAAATTCTACTATTCAGCCATCCGTTTCTGAGGAAAAAATACCTGAGGAGGTTGAGTGGAGATGGAAAGAACAGGGGAGCAGATCGATTCTCCTTTTATGCCATTTTCAAAGAATGTCCTGACCAGCCTTGGGATTGCTTTTTGGCTGCATATGGTCAGTGACAGAAAGTCAGACAGATAGTAGGAGCCGGTTTAGAGAACGTTACACAGCATCAAGTGATGGTGTTTTTTGGATAATGGTCAGAAGAAGCACAAATACCTTTTAACATTCTTTAAACCACTTTTGCCTGCCCTTTCACTCCATAATTGTTCTTTTTTTCATTGTGCAAAGCATAGCGATTACACACATGCAATACCACAGTTCACAATCTGACAAGCTTTTACCTTGGTTTCAAATCTCACCTGAGGAGGGATTTAGAAAACTTCAGAGTGACTATGAGCACGAAACATAATTTATTTAATGAGGAGGTGTGGTTGACCCCGCTCCTAAGTCTGATGCTGTCCTTTGGAAGCTGTTGTAGAGTTTTGAAGTTGGAGGAGCAGCTGCTTCCATGAGTTTTTTTTCCCAACTGTAAATTCACATTTCAAAGGTTTCTTTTATTGATATTGTCAGTGATCCTCAACATAAAAAGACACGAGTCTCCTGGATAATTTAACAATACTATTTATGTTATGGCCATCAATTTGAGTTATTTTAACGCTTCAGTTTGGTATGGTGCATGGCTCCAAATACTACACTACCCTTGAGCCTCAGCTGCCGTTGCTTTGGAGAAAAAGCCAGTCGGGCGCCAATCAGAAATATAGCAAATTTTGGACAAAATAAATTCAGCTTTGTTGTTGCGATGTTGTGAATAAAACAGCATGCCATAGTTGCCAATATTGATCTTGAATCCGAAAGTGGTACAAATTCTGAATGTATTACTGGGTTTCTGCAGATATTTGAATATGTACCAGAATTTTAACCCTTTGAGTGGATGTTTCTTACAAAATACACCTTGGGAGATGTAGTTTACTCTCCTCCTTACATTCGTATGTACTCTACACGCTCTTGTACCTTTTGAAACTAAGAACTAGATATTTTATAATGTTAGCACTAAGTTTATTGAAAATGTAATTATTCGGCCATCAACCTTCATCAGTCAACAACGTCTCTATGCAGTGCTGGAGCCACAACCAATCAAAAAAGAGACAATACACCATCAATAATTGATCTAAACAAAAACATTGTTTGTCCCAAAACCTCTTCCCACATCACAGTTATTGGGCCATCAAGAAGTCAATCAAACCAATATTGTTTACTACTGCTGTCAGAAATGAAATAAATATTTACAATAATCTAATGAGTTTGACAACTTGATATAAACTATTTAAATAAGTGCTCACAAGTAAGATAATCTTACTACATTTCTAACCCTTTGAAATTAAGAAGTGGTGAAAATGGATCCAGACTCCGACTAGTCAGTACAATTTGAACATGTATTCAAAAACATTTGCCCATATTAACACAGTATAAAAATGAATTATGCTACTGGCTATTTTATTGGCATTTACTCAGTTGATTTTTTAAGACATTTGTTTGTAACTATGTACTAAAGATATACTAAGTTGAATGAGTTGAAATGGCATACTGGAGTGAGACAGATTCATCAGTCAAATGTTGCTGCAGGTAAAAATCTTGAGGTGACTCATGAAGACATTGCCTGCTCAGAGAGACTGTAATATACAGAATAATTGTTGGTAAGATGAACAATAGGTTAAAAAGGGAGAGAAAACCAACAGCTAATGGTCTCTAATGTGGTGTATATGCAGATCTGAGAAAGCCTACACAGTGAAATAGTTAGACGCAGTGCAGTATCTCAGAGACGGGGCTGGTGTGATGCACTTAGACTCTATTTTAAAATATTATTTGCCCGTGTTTTTATATGTGTTTGCACAGTCGTGACTCTTATGTTTCATACATTATGCGTTCACACAGTAGCACAGTGTCTCTGCCACAAAATACACATTTCCCTGCAGGACAGCCATGCTCAGGTCACGATACTTTTAAGTCTAACATGAAAGATCAATGGCGTGTGTGTGTGTGTGAGGCTCGGTGGGTGTTTCATGACCTGCATGTGTCATGCTTTTTGCATCTCGTGTGATTCAGATGCCATCCTGTTCCCATGCTTTACATCTGCTGCCCCCCTAACTCACATGCCATGAATCCAACACACACACACACACACAGACATGCCATACAGTTTTTGTCACAACAGAAAATCATGTCATGCTGTCCCAGAACACAGCTCAGCTGTGATTGTAGGCAAAGAATAACAACAATTCATGATCATTCATTTCTTTGTTTGTATATCTCTCCATGCATCTCCTCTTCCTATCCTTCCAGTCCCACCTCTCTTGGCATGTTTTAGGTAATGACGCTGTTTATTCTTGGACAGAAGTGTTAGAGAAAGCAGTTGCAGCGAATGACGTAAATGGGCAAAATTTAAGCCCAGTCCTCTGCTTCTTTAAGTTATTATCCGGGAACATTTTAAATAAATGTTCCACAGACAGTTTATGAAGGCGGCTCCAGCTGTCTTTTACGAATTACAAACAACTTTCACTGGCTAACAAGTTTTCACTGCTGTGTAATAACGTCACACTACCTGCTGCATTGGAACAAGCTGTTGCCAGTGAACGTAATCCTTGACATGTTTCCTTGAAAAAGCATTAGCCAATATAAATGAGTTGTGTTACTGTAGGTGTTTCCTGTCCTGGTGACTGGAAGAAATAGCAGCATTTTGTAGAGATCGGTGAAGATTTTTTTATTTCTGAACAGACCAGAAATTCAGAAATTTAATCTCCATCATCAGAAAAAACAAGTTCCAAAGTTCTTGCATCCTATTTATCAACTTTCTCAGAGGAGGAAATGGTTCCTAACTGGCCCAAAGTTCAGAAAAATGCATATTTGCTCCATTTAGACAGATTACTACCCTAGGATAGGAATGCTGTCTCCTCCAGGATTTAGCACACAGCGTCACTCCACCCACAAAACCTCTGTAGAAAATGACTTTTTGCAATTTATGTAAATGGCTAAAACAGTGGGACGTCACAACTGTGTCTTTATTGCCCATCACAGCTCTCATTCCACACACATTCAATAATTTCCCTGCCACGTGATTAAAAAAATGAATGGTTTCCCTGTCAGTGTCATGGACAGTTAGATTAACAAAATCATCGGCCCGAGCATAAATGATGACTCTAAATGAATTAATACAGTCTCAACACATCTAAGTGTTTATGCATTCATGAGTCTTGATGTGTTAGCTGTATGGCCTGGGTCCACATGATGCACAAATGTGCCTAGACTATAAGAAGAGACCAACAGCAGTGCCAAGCATCACATAAATGCACATTAATACAGACCTCACTAAAAGATGCTGCACTAGATTGAACTAGTGTAAGACAAAAAAATAGATGGAATGGGATTTGTGTGCAGATCATTTTTGAGCTTGAAGGCTCATTCTTTAACTTTGTAGCAGTTTGATAAAAGAAAAGCTTATCACAAAGTGCACTTACTTATTTTTTATTTATTTTTAGCTTTCAGCCATATCTTTTGCCTTTCATCAGTGGATGAAGTTTGCTCAGTTGTCATGGAGATGGTTTAGTTGTTGTCACTTGACCTAAGTATGTAGTTTCACTCATGTGATAACAAATAGCCATATATGGCGGCAGATCGTAACAACAGTGGCTTCCATTATTGAGCAAACTCTATCTGCTCATGAAGCCCACGAGATGTGGTGGAAAGCTCCAGAAAGCCAAATAAGTGGACCCTATGATTATGTGAAATTTTTGTCAGCTTCAGTTAAAAAATATTTTTAGCTTTATGCCTAATTGTCTTGGCTACAAGACTGATGATATTTTTTCTTTTCATTTTTACTGCAGCTGTCTGTCTGTGTTGGATTCACTCCATAAGAAAACGTGCATTCATTTCTTTCGACAGCTCTGAGTGTCTTAAAACGGTGATATTAACTCACTCAGCAGAAAACATCCACATGTTTTTGCTTGTTGGAAGCTTAATAGCGTACATAACTATCAAGTGCTGCTCTCAGGAAGTAGTCTTCTCACTCCTAGTCCAACTTTCAGCCTGTGGAGGTGAGTTTGAGCGGCTTAATAAATATGGAACCTGGTGGCACTGCCGCTGGAACCAGTTTTCATGCTGTTCTCATTTGATAAGATAATATATGTGATTTTACTATTTTAATCATAGGTTTATCACTCTTACGATTGTAATCCCCTAAGTGCATTATAGACTGTTGTTGCTGTTGCAAAAACTTATCGGTCTAAAATCTTGAATCTAAAAATAAAACAGCAGGTGATGGAGAGCTTTCTCAGCAAGACACAAAGCAATTACTTTCTCAGTTGAGACTGAAGCAACGTGGATTGGCTCAGTTAGCTGTGGCTGCCAGTAGAAATACAGTCAGGCCTATTGATGTATTTAAGAATGGATGAGGAATCTGAACATGGCACACCGTTTCCTCCAAAGAAAGTTACTCCGTCGAAAAAAAACCCATCCTCACGCTTCCTCCCCGTGAGCGCTCATTATGCATACTCATACTCTGACTCCATCTGGTTGACTGCTCACCCACATGGATGACAGAGATTTTTCTAAATGTAATTCATGTGCTGAAACAAAACAAATTCAATTAACCTTTACTTTAACTCGGAAATACATTAAGGTAGAGGCCTTATTTACAATATAGCAGAGTAAAAAAATAAACAAAAGATCCTGGGCACAAATAAGAAACTTAGATAAAAATGGCAATACAAAATAATCAAAAAGCCAAATTAGTAAAATAATAAAACCTTAAGAATAAATAAAGAAATTAAAAATTTAAAGCAAATTAATCAACTAACAGCTGGAAGTGAAATAGGATAAAACTGAAGCTCTTAATAGCCCTAAGGATAAAAATGAGAAATGACATGTGTAATGTAAAAAGGCTTGCAAGCCAGTGTGAAGGAGAGGGGATTTGCCAATAAACAGTATTTTACGTAATTATACCACGTGTGATTTTTTTTTTTAGGGTGTTATATTTCACAGAATTCAGCCCACACTGTCTCCGAAAGGCTCTTCTCTGTTTTCGGCATTCCGTGCACAGAGGTTGAAAACGAGCATGAAGAAGCTGTAGCAGAGGTCCAGGCATTGGTCCATATGGACAGTACTTCTGTTTCCATGCTGCTGCCAGATGCATGTTGTGTGTGAGGTGAATGAGCATCCTGAGGGGTAGACAGTACCTGTCCATTATTAAGACATGGATGCACACAGAATATAAATATCTAATATATAATGTATTGGGAATGTAAAAATGAAAAGCTACTTTCTTTTAATTGCGTTTCATTGAATTATTTCTCATTTTAAAAGCAGCAAATGAGCCATTACAGTAAGCTTTAAAATATTTTGGGGATGGGTGGTGTGGAGTATACATCATGGTGCTAGAGATGCTAACATTAGTTGCTAATTACTTTTACTGCTGTACTTTTACCTGTATTTATTGGGTAAAGTTGATTCTTATTATTTATTATCTGTCCAGTATTAGCGAACAACTCATTATTGATTTTTGGTTTAATCTAGTTGATGAAAATAGGGGAAATCGTGCAACATTCTAAACAGTTCTCTTTTACAGACAAACAGTGCAGTATTAGTTCACTAAGCATGAAGTAAAATTATTTGATTTCAACATTTACGCACAAAATATTCTTATCATTCCTGCGTGAATAGGCAGGATATTTGTATTTCTTTGCATGGCTGAGTGCAAATCAAACTAACTGAATTCTACGATGGAACACTCCTGGACGAATGAGGGACTACACCATCTAACTGAATTATGGTCATTCCTTGTAGGATCCACTGTTTGTATACGGAGAGAGAAAATCAACAATAGTGACAGAATTAATTGTCCCTGTTATCACGCTCCTAAATTGCTTTCCTCGCCTCTTTAAGTCATTTGGGTGACATTGTTTTATCCTTGGATGATGGAGAGCTGCATCCCTCTTACAGCATACTTAACCAGCCCTGTGGCCTTACATGCTGCAGCTGGAAAATTGGCTGAATGTCACTGATCAAATTAGTATTGGGAGATATGTCATGTTTAACTTTAATTTAGCAAGAGCACAGTACTGTGAGTATGACAGCATAGCTTCAAGAGGCCGCTATCTTGCCTGTTTTTACTCCTCTTCCCATACAATGAAAATAAATGTTCTTCTCCATTTTTAACTGATGCTAGATTCTTTGCTGTCGTGGTATGTCAAGCCATAGTAGGGCTGCAACTAATGTTTTATCCGTTGATTGTATTTGTGATTGTGATGAATCATGTAACAATTCTGTTAAATATAATCCATCATAGGATACAACTAAATGAATTGCTCAATTTGTCTAGTAGCAAAACCCCAAACAGCAATATTTTGTATTTTTACTTGATGAATGACAGCTTACAGTTACATTTAGATCCACTCACTGCAGAAATAGAAGCATCAGTCTGAGTTGTCACAAGGCTTTGTTTCAACAAAAAGGCAGATCTGCAGGATCCCATCACAGGCTATTCTCCATCCACAGTTCATGCCTGTCAGTGTGCCCTTGTCTTTCCATCTTCAACCAAAGAACTTTAGACTAATCTCTTTCTGTATCCCTGTACATTGTCCCTTGTGTAATCATAAGAATGCAGAAGCACATCAGGAAGAGGACTAAGGTTGAAGTTAATGGGATGTAAGCCTTCATCTTAAGAAATGGTCCTTTTATCATTAAAGCAAATGGATGCTCATCTCCAGGGACACACACACACACACACACAGCATGTATGTGTGTGTATATATGCAAAGCTGTCAAAAGCTTTACATATAATTAAATAAAGCTTTGCATATGCTCATATCTGTCAAACTGTTATAACTTACCATTGAAGGATTTGATCTCCATGTGTCAGTTATGTCAATGTAGTTCACTTTCAATGTGATTTATTTGTTAGCTTACAGGTATACCTTCTGAACTTATCAATACAGCACTGATTGTCTGTTGAAAGCACTCAACGTAAATTGATTCTAATGTGACATTGGGATTGACTTGATATGCACGGATGTGTTTTTAGCCATGCTGGTGACTTGGCCCTTATGAGGGCAATGCCAGTCTGTCGGTCTGTCCACCACTTCGGTCCAGACTAAAATATTTCAACAACTATTGGATTGATTACCAATGCATTTTTTAATGACATTCATGGTGCCCAGAGGATGAATCCTAATGACTTTGGTGATCCCCTGACATTTCATCTAGCGCCACCATGAGATTAACCTGTGGTTTTGGGTTAAATGTCTCAACAACCGTTGGATGGATTGCCATGGAATTTGGTACAGACATTCTTGTCCCCCTCTGGATGAATTGTAATAACTTCAGTGATCCCTTAACTTTTCATCTACCACCATCATCTGGTCAGAATTTTAATTTGCACAGTACTTTGGTTTATGACTAAATACCTTCTAAATCAATGTCATTCCCATCAGCCTCAGCTGTACTTTGTGTTTAGTTCTAATTAGCAAATGTTAGCATGCTAACACACTAAAATATGATGGTGAATATGGTAAACACCATACCTGCTAAACATCAGCACATTAACACTGTCATTGTGAGCATGTTAGCATGCTGACATTAGCATTTAGCTGAAAGCACAGCTATGTCTAAGTACAGCCTGAAAGCGCTGCTAGCATGGCTGTAGACTCTTAGCCCTGTTGTCTTCTTCGATGTCTTTTTATTTTGTTCATCACTAACTTGGATTTCAGAGTGGAATTTTGGTGTTTCATGTTCAGAATGCTATTAGAGGGAATCACTGAATACATGTAGTTTTACTGTGTAATTATCTGGAATGAAATATTATGGTCACTGATTACATGGCAACTTATCTGCAGAAGTGGTTTCCCCTTTGAAAAACTGCAGACATGCTAATTCGTCCAATTCCTCCACCCAAACATAAAAATGACCAGCACTGTGGAATTTTCCCATGACGGCTGAGGTAGACCTACAGAGAAATAAGAAATTGAAGACTACTGAGGACAACGCTTAAAGTGGTCATATTATGCTTTTTGGCTTTTTCCCTTTCTTTTTTGTGCATGTAATAGGTTTGCAAAGCCCAAAGTCTGCCCCAATGGGATTTACCCTCTCCCACAGAAAACACTGCTCCTGAACTGCCTGAAAACAGCGCGATTGTAGTCCAGCCTTTACGTCCGTAACATATCTGCATCACTGTGTCATAATGCCCGAAATGAGCAGTTTCCACAAGTAAATAAATATGAAATTAAAATAACATTAGCTACGGTTGTGAAGCTGGTTTGGGTTTTTCTGCCTGTGTTTCGGTATCAGACTCGGGCTCGAACATGTACGGCTTAACTGAAGCCATAGTTACCGGCTGAAGTGGCTTTGTTTTCTACTCTGCTTCTGATTGGCTAGTAGTCCTTACCTAGGTACTGTGCATGTGCAACTCCCAACAAAGATCAAATAGAAGTGAGATGCCTCACTCTGTAGCTAAAACGGCGTGTTAAAGACACAGGATGAAAAGAGGTGCTCCAGCAATGTGCAGTATGAGAAAACATATGGTGTTTTCTCCTTAGTTGGGTAAGGAGTGGGGCTTTGCACTGACAAGGGAATACAGGCCGTTAGAAAGGAGCGATGAATTTGGCAACATACACATGTTGAGAGGATAATCCAAGCAGAACCCCCTAAAGGCTCAATTTAGTCTAATCTTTATCTGGAAAGCTAGTGGGATATGGACAGATAAATGGTATAGATAGTGAGATGAAGACATGCGTGATATAGTCTGCCTTGCTCCCGTAATGAATACATATTTGCCTCACCTGCCAAGTGCTTCACAGAGCCAGTTAATGCTCAGTTTTTAAAGTAGGACTTCTGTGTAGGGCAGTGATCAAGTTGTGTTATGTCTGTCTTTATCTTGGCAATCAATCAGACTATCTCTATCCAGCTTATTTCTCCATTTGCCACAGGCTGTGATTAGATGATGGAGCCACTAACCACCAGTGGTGAAAAAAATACTGCAGTTACTTTAGAAACTGAATCCACCTTAGGGAAGACTATAGCTCACTATTTATTTTTGCACCATCCTCAAGCTCATTTTCAATTTGTGTGCTTCCCATAAATGAATCATTTCATTTACTTTATGTCCAACTGTGCGTCCAAGATGACAATTCAAAACATAACAAAGACATATACACTTCATATAACAGCTTTTGATGGGATCAATTATGCTGTGCAACGTTTTTAGCGAATGTGTCAGCCACATGTGCCACATGTTAATTCCAACAAGAGTCAATATTATAATGCACGCTTTGCGTTTATATAGAGCTTGCTTGCCATTTGGGCTGGGTATTGTTTGATTATTTTCCATACCTGATACCCAAGTTTTGATATTGTTACCAAAACAATAATATTTTAATTAATATACTTTTAGAAATATAATATCTAAACACAAGTAGCTGTATAAGAATTTTGCCTGAACATAATATAGTCACGGACAAAAAAATCCAAGATCCAAAAATAATTAAGACTACAAATATGACCAGACATGCATCGCCAGCTTTTGGTATTTTACAGTTTGATGCATTTCATTTGCCACTAAAAAAGTGTTAAGGTTCAACACCAGCCCTACTTGCCACCATAATATATGTAACAGTAGTGTAAGTTTCCTTTTATGTACATTTACATTTCTACATCTGGTAGCATCTCTAGGAAATCCCATGCTATTTCATAGCTCACTTTACTTGACATACCTATTTACCCATTTTAATAGTAATATCCAGTTTGTATACCAACAGGTATATAGTCTGTAGTTGCACTGCTGTAAAAACTGTATTTTAACCTGGGAACCATATGCATCCCATGTATAGACCACTGTAAAATACACATATAGTAATAAAATCATTAAATGACTCACTATTGACGTTCATTGCTCACGTGGAACCTCCAAACTCAGCAGGGTAATCACTGATTGCAGGATTGACTATGCTGTGACATGCATGATGATTGCCCTCATGCATTGTAAGACCAGAGCACCCTATGGTGTCTAGAAGAGAGTCCTTAATAATGACAGCAAACCAGTTTCTACAAGATATATTTGGTAAGATTTGTTTTGAAAATGAAAGTGGAGCTGATACAGCTGGAGACCTAGTAGATTCACCTTATTTACACAGATAAAATTATGATGTCACTGCTCACGAATCATTGTCAAGCTACCACTAACAGCCATTTGGGGCTGCAAACAAAGAAGAAACTATGGAGCCAGTGCCATATAAAGCCTACTAAAAGCTTGCTGTTTTATGGTTAGGATAATATTTGTTGAGAGGTGTCACTCAGAAATATCCACCTCATGGTTGTGCTAGATGAAAAGTCAGGGGATCACCGAAGACATTAGGATTCATCCTCTGGGAATCATGAATGTCATGAAATTCCATCCATCCATCCATCCATCTTCTTCCGCTTATCCGGGGCCGGGTCGCGGGGGCAGCAGTCTAAGCAGGGACTCCCAGACTTCCTTCGCCCCAGACACTTCCTCCAGCTCCTCCGGGGGGATCCCGAGGCGTTCCCAGGCCAGCCGAGAGACATAGTCCCTCCAGCGTGTCCTGGGTCTTCCCGGGCCGCCTCCCGTGGGACATGCCCAGAACACCTCCCGAGGAGGCGTCCAGGAGGCATCCGGATCAGATGCCCTAGCCACCTCAGCTGGCTCCTCTCGACGTGGAGGAGCAGCGGCTCTACTCCGAGCTCCCCGTGTGACTGAGCTCCTCACCCTATCTCTAAGGGAGCGCCCAGCCACTCGGCGGAGGAAGCCCATTTCGGCCGCTTGTATCCGCGATCTTGTCCTTTCGGTCACTACCCAAAGCTCATGACCATAGGTGAGGGCAGGAGCGTGGATTGACCGATAAATCGAGAGCTTTGTCTTTCGACTCAGCTCCTTCTTTACCACAACGGTCCGATACAGCGCCCGCATCACTGCAGGCGCTGCACCGATCCGCCTGTCAATCTCACGCTCCATCCGTCCCTCACTCGTGAACAAGACCCCGAGATACTTAAACTCCTCCACTTGGGGCAAGGACTCCCCACCCACGCGAAGAGAGCAAACCACCTTTTTCCGGTCAAGAACCATGGCCTTAGATTTGGAAGAGCTGATTCTCATCCCAGCTGCTTCACACTCGGCTGCAAACCGTCCCAGTGCATGCTGCAGGTCCTGGTTTGAAGAAGCCATCAGAACGACATCATCTGCAAACAGCAGAGATGAGATCCTGTGGTTCCCAAACCGGACACCCTCCGGCCCCTGACTGCGCCTAGAAATTCTGTCCATATAAATTATGAACAGAACCGGTGACAAAGGGCAGCCCTGGCGGAGTCCAACATGCACCGGGAACAGGTCTGACTTACTGCCGGCAATGCGAACACAGCTCCTGCTCCGGTTATACAGGGACCGGACTGTCATGAAATTTTGTTTTGCTAATCCATCTAGTAGATGTTGAGATATTCCACTGGATATGTAGAAACTTTGACCTGCTAGAGGCGCTAGATCAAAAGTTAGGGGATCACCAAAGTCATTAGCACACATCTTCTGAGCGTCACAAATGTCTGTACCAAATTTCATCACAGTCCATCCAGTAGTTGAGATTTTTCATTAAAAAACAAAATTGGCAACTTCATGGTGGTTATATATGAAAAGTCAGGAGATAACCAAAGTGACACGGATACATCCTGTTCAGACCCTTAATGTTTGGACATCATTTCATGGCAATCCATCCAATAATTCAGGCCTGAGGAGGATCCTGTGTGTTGCTGTGTATGCTGTCTTACATACAGTGGGTACGGAAAGTAGACCCCTTTAAATTTTTCACTCTTTGTTTCATTGCAGCCATTTGCTAAAAAGTTCATTTTATTTCTCATTAATGTACACTCAGCACCCCATCTTGACAGAAAAAAACAGAGATGTAGAAATTTTTGCAAATTTATTAAAAAAGAAAAACTGAAATATCACATGGTCATAAGTATTCAGACCCTTTGCTGTGACACTCATATTTAACTCACATGCTGTCCATTTCTTCTGATCCTCCTTGAGATGGTTCTACTCCTTCATTGGAGTCCAGCTGTGTTTAATTAAACTGATTGGACTTGATTAGGAAAGGCACACACCAGTCTATATAAGACCTTACAGCTCACAGTGCATGTCAGAGCAAATGAGAATCATGAGGTCGAAGGAACTGCCCAAGGAGCTCAGAGACAGAATTGTGGCAAGGCACGGATCTGGCCAAGGTTACAAAAGAATTTCTGCAGCACTCAAGATGCAGCCCTCCACCAGTCGGGGCTTTATGGCAGAGTGGCCCGACGGAAGCCTCTCCTCAGTGCAAGACATATGAAAGCCTGCATATGCAAAAAACACATGAACGACTCCCAGACTATGAGAAATAAGATCCTCTGGTCTGATGAGACCAAGATTGAACTTTTTGGCAAAAATTCTAAGCGGTATATGTGGAGAAAACCAGGCACTGCTCATCACCTGCCCAATACAATCCCAACAGTGAAACATGGTGGTGGCAGCATCATGCTATGCGGGTGTTTTTCAGCTGCAGGGACAGGACGACTGGTTGCAATTGAAGGAAAGATGAATGCGGCCAAGTACAGAGATATCCTGGAAGAAAACCTCATCCAGAGTGCTCAGGACCTCAGATTGGGCCCGAGGTTCACCTTCCAACAAGACAATGACCCTAAGCACACAGCTAAAATAACAAAGGAGTGGCTTCGGAACAACTCTGACCATTTATGACTGGCCCAGCCAGAGCCCTGACCTAAACCCAATTGAGCATCTGGAGAGACCTGAAAATGGCTGTCCACCAATGTTCACCATCCAACCTGATGGAGCTTGAAAGGATCTGCAAGGAAGAATGGCAGAGGATCCCCAAATCCAGGTGTGAAAAACTTGTTGCATCATTCCCAAGAAGACTCATGGCTGTACTAGCTCAAAAGGGTGCTTCTACTCAATACTGAGCAAAGGGTCTGAATACTTATGACCATGTGATATTTCAGTTTTTCTTTTAATTTGCAAAAATTTCTACATTTGTTTTTTTTCTGTCAAGATGGGGTGCTGAGTGTACATTAATGAGAAATAAAATACTTTTTTGATTTTAGCAAATGGCTGCAATGAAACAAAGAGTGAAAAATTTAAAGGGGTCTAAATACTTTCCGTACCCACTGTATTATTTATGGCTTTCCGTACCCACTGTATTATTTATGGCTGTGCATGCCTGCAAATCTCAATTTTTGTCTGACAACAAGGTCAGAATATCGAAACAAAGTAAAAATAGTAATAATGATAACTGCACTAATTTCCGATAGCAGTTTTTGTGTGATCCTTCCCTCAAAGCCTATGCTAATGCATGCATATGCATATGACTTCCAGCTCTGTTCACATGTTCATATTATAATATTTCTGGGGCAGAATATTTCTACATCTAAAACTAGTTGCAAAAGGCTTATTATTTGACCCTGGGTGAGCTAACAAAGCAGTAATTGGGTGCTGGCATCAGTGTTAGACAGGTGTTTCAATAGCCTTGAGGCTGTGTTGAATTCAGACTTAATGAGTGAGACTAGAGATTGTGGAATGGACCGGGGTTTGGCTGCTGGAAATGCAAATCAGAGAGAGGAACCATAAAGGAAGAAAGAACAAAAGTACTTTGCTGATAGTGGAACGGAAAAAGAAGAGGAAGAAAGAATATTGGTAAAAAATGAGAGAGATTGAAACAAAAGTAGATAGCATTTTCCACTATTGTGTCTCAAGTGAATTAAGTAAGGTTTACTTATTCCCCTTGCAATCCTCAGTCTGATATCAACATCTGTACCCATTCCTACAAAATTGTCTTTTGAATAGCAGCCAGCAATGGCTATATTCAGAGAAAGTTGGGCTAAGTTCAGACAAAATTTGATTCCTTGTCTCTCTTTGCCCTCTGGTATCACAGATCAACCAAGTTGACATGAGTGTTCTGTGTGGGGTTAAGTGATTTCAAATATTTCAAACTGTTCTCCCTCGTTGCCATTTGGAGCTGCCAGCATGTAAAATTGCCTATTGCTGCTTTGAACCTTATATATTACAGAGTCACCTACATTTGTGTGATGAAACCCTTTTGTATTTCAACCATATTGTCATTAGCCTAAACTATCCCTTTTGTGCTAGGGGCAAAATGGCAAAAAAAATTGTCTTTTGGTTCTAGTTTCTCTCAGGGACTGGACAGCAGTTTGAACCGTTCAATAATTTATAATGGGCTGTGTATGGCGACAACAGCAGTTTCAAGATTGATTATATGGTGCGTGGGGGTGTGTGTGTTGGGGGGGTTGGCTCGGCTCGGCTCGGCTCTAAGCAAAGGTAACAAAATCAGCCTACCAGCTCCTCTAAAGCTCATTAATTAATAAGTTTTATCTTGTTTGTAAAAGTGTAAAAATTACAATTTGTGACTGACTGTAGCTTCATATTAAGCAAATAAGCGGATGTCCTGAAATGTTCAACTATTACTTAAAAAGTGAAAATCATTGCTCCATTTTGTAGCTTTTTGAGTCATATGCATTGCAATATCTGTTGTCCATGATACTATTTTGAAAGATAGGTTTGAAAGACTTTTCCTCCTAAAATATTGTATGTAGGAGATGACTTCATGTCAAAATTGATCTTAGACCATTTACCATGATATTAATTATCCAGTCACAAAAGTTACATTTGTCCCATTTCTTAATAGTACTAATAGTAATCCTGGAATTTAATTGGTTAACCTGTAGGAGACCTAAAGCATTAATGCCCACACTCATTATTCATGCAAAGTTATCTTTGTGCTTTTACATCAGTTGGTTTTGTGCACCTTTGAGGCATGGCAGCTGTAACAGTAGTGTGTCCAACTGCTCTGTATTGTTGCTAATTAACATGTCGATGGCTCCCCACCTTGACTCAATTGGCACGGAAGTACATGGTGTTCTCCAGGTTGCAGAATTGCACCCTTGATTGGTAGATGATGGAAAATGAATATGAAGAGAGCCGGTGTGGAAGATAAAAATAATCCCCCCAAGGGTGTTCTTTCCTGTGATTATGGGTTATGCTGCTGGCGCGGCTAGGTATGAAGCTAAGTTGAGAAAATGAGCAAAGTCTCTAAAAAGTTTGCGAGTCAACACATAAGCATGTAAAGCAACTCAAACGCACTGCTGTTTGAACCAGTTGCTGTGTTTGACAAACCATATTGCTTGGATGAAACGGCCTCCTATAATTGGAAACTAAGTGAAGTGCAACAGCATGGAATTGAAACCAGTTTTGCAATTATTAATCAGGCTGCTTCTTCTATTATAAGTAGCATAATTAAGCCTCTAAAACCAGTGTTCCCATTAAGTCAGTATCCAGCACTGTGCTTTGAAGAGTATGTTAAGATTCTAAAGCTACAGAAATCAGTTTCACTGACAAATTTTTTCCTCTCTGGTGAAAGTTTTGCCAATTCGAAAAATCAGTCGATGTACTGATTAGTTGGTTTTAAAACCTGGATATTCATTTCCACTGTAGCACTGCACAACAGAGACTGATGGTATGAGTGGAAATATTTTTTTCTAAATGTGAATCCTTCATTTGAATTGGATTGGACAGTACTTTTATTTCTAAAAGGTTTGGTTCCCACGCCTCAGATTAGTTTTCTAGGATATGTATGTATGGTTCTTATAGGGGTGGGCCATATCATACTGTTCATGATAATACCGGTATAAATCTTACTGTGATAAAAATGTGTAAATTAATATATACTCCCTGGCCACTTTATTAGGTGCACCTGGAAAATCTAATGCAATCCAATACAACAGTTCTGACATATATTCTACCTTGCCTGTAATAGCCAGTTTTTGTTAAAACTTTCCGAGAGGTGTAAATTCAACCATTTGTTTATTACTGAGGTTGTCGTTAGTGGTGCTGTTGTACTGGACTGCATTATATTGAAATGTATTTTTATTACTCTTCCTCATGTTTGTCGATCGGGTGGGCAAAACATTAGATACACCTCTCTCTATAATGTAGTCCAGTTCAACACCACTGCAAACTACAACCTCAATAAAACCTCAACACATACAACATATAGGCCTAGTTCAATTAATACCTCTCTGAAAGTGTCAGTCAAAACTGAACACAATATCTTTGTAAAGGTAGAATTTAGGGTTTGGATTGCATTCGATTTTTCAGGTGTACCTAATAAAGTGACCACTTAACACAATATTAACAATATTGCGACATGCGTATTTACGTGCAGCAGCATCACACATGGCTAAAAGGGAATGTAAAGTTGCTGCTGGCTCCACTGAGAGGGATTCAGTTTAAAAAAAGGAACGACTTCTGTAGTTTGGTAGAGGTTTGACAACACAAACCTTTAGAGAAAAAGAGCAGAGGTGCTACATCACACAACAAAGGCCATATATGCCATAATTTATTCATTACATTGACCGCGAGATGAGATGCGTCAAGATCTGATTGAGCTCAGGTGAACATGATTGATCGACCATCACATTGTACGTTTCCTTTGCAGTAATTCATTAGAGCAGGACATTGCAATGTTGCAGGAAAAAAAGAAAACCTGAGTTTTTACAAGTTGGGAAACGTAGAGAGAAAAGGGGCAGTCAGTCACAGTAAGGTGGTCACTGTCAGCACAGCAGAGCAGTCAAATACCAGCTGGACACGTTTTACCCCACGTGGTCTGCACTGAGTTGAAGTTAGTTTAAAGTTTGGTAATGATCAGTTGAGCTCTGACCCTCCAAAACATCCTTTGAATGCACCGTGTACGTATTACACCAGCATAATACAAAGGCTGGCTGTATAAATCTAAACACATCAGCTGAAAGACAGATTCACTTTACGCACAGTTTTATTGTAATATTTATATTGTGCTGTAGTTCTATACACTACATATATATCTTCATAAATATTGTTACCACAAAAATACCTTACAATATTTTAATATAATTTTATGGCCATATGCCCACCTTTAGAGTCTTAGCAATGTTCAGTTTTGAGTTTAGTTTCTTTCTGGCTTTTCTTTGATCACTTTGGCCTACTTCTGTTGCCAGTGGAGAGATGAAGATGCCAAATAAATACACAGAAATAAAATTTATATTCCACACATTGTGTCTTTTAAATCCAGCTTTCTGCTTCTACCCGTATCCCTCTTGTTCGCCTTGCTTTTCACCTTGCATTGCCAACTGGGAACACAAAGCCAAGTTTGAAAGCGGATATGCTGAGAATATGTGACATTCACATCATGTAAATGTATGTGTAGATTGTTTTTGACTGCTAACATGAAAGTGGCATGAGTCCTCACAGCAGGCTATACGGTAGATAGAAAAGAAGATGAGATCATTTTGGAAAGTAAAGGGAATGATCATTTACCCTCTGCAATCATGCTGAGGATTTGATTACTGCCAGGCTTTGACAATTCAGCATGAATAATACTACAGTAAAACTCAGAAGTACTATAATTCACAAGTTTTCAGCTCCCAGAGTCTCAGAGAATGAATTGCAATCAACTTTGGCATTGTTACGCTCTGTCTGATTGACAAAGCTGACTAGGTTTGATGCTAGCGGTTCATTACTTTTGAGTGTTGGAGCTGACTGCAGCCTAACAATATGCCTCTATTACTTTTGATTGGCAGGGCTGAACACAGGTTTGTGTTTCACATTTTCAGTGCTGATACTTAGTCTGGAGGCAGCTACAAGAGGAGCTGCGAGAACCCAAACAGAATAAAAATTGGCATGTGGCGACTTTGAGTGATAAACAACAGTAGTTGCAGATACAGTTGCATGCATACACGGAGCTTGAAAGGACTATTTTGGCAGCTGATACAAACAGACTAGGAGTAAAAGATGCTTTCAGGACGAATCACCGATGAGGATGCTGAATACACTGGACACTCGCACACAAAGACATAGCACACATAACCAAACATGGACACACACACTCATGCAAACTTGGGAAACTTTAAAGAAACTTGGCATGTTCATTGGCAGTATTTATGAGACTAAACATATTGTTATTTTATATCGAAAAAGTTTGAGTAGACTTCAGCCATATTACTTTTACCCAAGCACATTTTTGTGTTCTTACCTACAAAACATATAATTGTCTTTGAGATTTGCTCATACGAGTCTTCTAAGTCAGATTCACCAAACGCGCACAAACTTGACCTTAATTGCTCGTTACAAATATGAATTTTGCATCAAGTTTATTTATTTATTATTATTTTCTTGATTTCAGAATCATATTTAAATTCATTCAGATTAAGGGTTTATAAGTTTATATAGGTCAAGCAAGTGTTTTTCCCCTGTAGTGACAGGCAGACTATCTGAGTCGTACGACAGGTCTGAATCACACGTAAATTTTGCGTGCTTTTACGTGCTTCTATTAAATAAAAATATATATATAAAATATAATTTAAATAACAAATCTGTTCATGCGAGTGGTTCTTGCATAAGACAATTTTACAATTACAATTAACATTTTCCTGTGCATAATGATAAATAGCGATGATATATTTGATTGTTATATTTCTGTGTTTGAAGACGATGCTGCTATTATAGCAGATCTGTATGTGAAATGTAATTTTGCTCAACCTTTAACCTTTTTCATTTCCCTCCTCCCTTTTCTCGGCTCTCTCAGGTAATGTTGGCTGCTTCCTATTGGTCATTGCTGGCACCGGCGATCGACATGGCGGAGGATTCTGGGAAGTACGGCTCATTTGCGTTTTTGCCTGTGGCTGTGGGGTTCACACTTGGAGCGGCCTTTGTTTACTTTGCTGACCTGGCCATGCCCCTGCTGGTAAGAACCTGATGTAGAGACTCTCACACGTACAGTATATCTGCACTGCAGATTGTAAGAATACTGTTTGTAGTGGTATGTGAACACTGAATGTAGCAGGTGTACATCTGTTCATTCAATAATGACTTCCCTGCTGCAGTTGCCAGTAACTTGTACATGACTTTTGAATACGTCGATTCTACATAGCCTTTGGTCTTTGCATATTGTTAAGCTTTGGGGCGGCGTGGCTTAGTGGCAGAGCGGGTCCACCAATCGGAAGGTCGGCGGTTCGATCCCCGGCTTCCCCTAGCCCACATGTCGAAGTGCTGCTCAAATTGAGTGCTGTTCCTTCGGTGTGAGCGTGTGTGAATGATGAGTTACTTTCTTTGGACTGATGAGCAGTTAGCACCTGCCATCAGTGTATGAATGGGGTGAATGTGATTTGTAGTGTGAAGCGCTTTGAGGAGTCGGATGACTAGAAAGGCGCTATATAAGTACAGTCCATTTACCATTTAATTTGTGATCCAGTCAAAGCCAAGCTGAGTGAGCAATGTTGCATAATAATTCACAATATAAGGAATACCTAGATTGGGTATAAACAAAACAAAGTAACATTTTAGTCTGAGTCCATTAGTAACCTAATAATGTATTAGAAAAATGTTCTGCGTGTTCATATCTTTCTAACTAGTACAGTAGAAGATGAAAAAAGTAATTTTTAAGATCATAAGAAGCTTTTAGTTTGAAGTGAAAAAAAGACTTGAAGGGACTGCAGAAGTCTGAACTCATAATTGGATAGATTGAGATATCACCCTGACCTCCGTTCCATATTCTATCAAGCTACTGTATTATTTCATGTGTTTTGATTTAGAAACGCAAATTAGAATGTTCCTTTTGACGTCAGTACTTTTTCTCTGTTTTGTAATTACATGGTCCGTTTTAGGAAACTTCCTCAGAAATTACTTTCAAGGGAAATATTAGGGAACAGGGATCCAGAAACTAAAGTATTACCCAAAATGATTACAAAAGCTGTCTCAGTGAATTATGGTTTCTTGTGTGTGACTGTCACATTGACTTCTACACAATTAAAAGGGGTTAGTCAGTCTCTGACAGAGATAACAGCTTGTAACAAAGTACTTGACTTGAGTTTAGAGATCAGCTTTATACAGCCTCTTGATGTTTAGATGCTACCAGGGCTGTAGTACTCATGTCTAGTCTCGGTCTCTAACTTTCTCCGGAGGTTTTTTGTTTGTTTTACTGGCCCCAAACTCTTCCCGGTTTAAGGTAATACCTAAATCCATAAACTGTTGTATTTACATGGACATGCGCCCATAGTGGTGTTGAAAACAGATCAAGGAAGTATAGATCACACTGACCTGGGAGGAGAGAGAAACAATGTCAACAGCAGCATTTCAGTGAAAATATATCCTCTGTGTTCCCCAATGTATCACTGCCATGTTTACATGTTTACTGTAACTAACGCCAACCCAAGCTGAAATTTCCTTGTGCATTTCTTATTTAGTACTTTGAAATAAATCTTGAGTGAATATTGATGTTTCTTTTTTAGTTATTCTAAACTACTACATTTTTGATTAGTAACTAAAAATATAAAATTTGAGCTGGATCAATATTAAATCCCAGCTGATCTAGATTGGTATCAAATTATCTGAAGATAGATACACATTATGATAGATACAGATTTTCCATTCAATCAAACAACCAATTACATTTTGTGCAAATTTTATCTTCCAACATTAATTCAGTTTATAAGCCTTCACCATACTGTGAGGAATAGAACTCTGGTGGAGAAAATACTAAATGTATTTTTTAAAATGTAACTAGATTGATTAATTACATTTTTAGCCATGTTTGCAGCATAGCTTTAGAGGTGGCAATATCGGTCTGCCGATCTGTCTGTCTGTCTGTCTGTTGGCTGGTAGGTCCACCGCTTTGGTCTAGACTAAAAACTAATGACATTCCCATCAGCCTCAGCTGTACTTTGTGTTTAGTGCTAAACAGCAAATGTTAGCATGCTAACACACTAAAAACTAAGATGGTGAACTCCAGATAATACCTGCTAAACATCAGCATGTTAGCATTGTCATTGTGAGCATGTTAGCATGCTGACGTTAGCTCACAGCAGCGCTGTGCCTGAGTACAGCCTCACAGTGCCACCTGCATGGCTGTAGATTCTTGCTTTAAAAGTATTAAGATATTGAGTAAAAAAATAAAATCAAAATATGCCTTCAAAACCCACCATTTGCAATTTGATATGTGCCTTACATAAGTATAGAATTTGAAACCTAGTACATGACCTGTAGCACAGTTTTTTAAATGTATTTATTTATTTTGTTTGGATTCTAGAGAATTATGCTATTTACGATCGGTTTACTTTGACAAATGAAGCAAGGTCATTATTATTTTAACATGAATATCTGCGCAGCCCTGCTTGGCATGTAATGTATTTCGATGAATGACCCTTTGGCAGGTGAATGAGAAGGTGAATGAGTTAACTAAGGCTACTGATATATGTCAGTATTTAAAGAGATGTACAAACTTTGGATTACAAAAAGCTGAACCACACAGTTGAAGATTTAATAAATTCTCTTTTGACCCTTTGTAAAATAGAAAATCATCATCGTAATGTTGCACACGTCAACAATGTCTGATGATTAAATCAGAACATCTCTGAGCCTCCTTCTGACCCAAGTGTAACAGAACAGTGAAGGTTAGCGACAGGACTGAGAGAGACAGAAATGTGATGCAGCCACTACAGCCGGGGCAGCAGAGAACAGCTGTTGCCTTAAGCTCCCGCAGTCACACCAGGACAGCAGCAATGACACGAAATACATGTGAAGGAGCGGCTGACACATCACCGTCATGCACACTCATACAAGATGACACACACTCGTATAAACACAACACACACACACAGACGCGCAGTCTACTGAGGACAATGGAGAGTGAAGGAAGAGGAAGATACATCTATACAAACATAAACAAGCTGGTGCACACACACGTAAAGTAAGCCTGTTTGTGGTTTTTGCACAGTTTCAGTCTTTTGGTAAACCACAACAAAGTTTTTAACATTTCAGTAATACACTGTGTGTGTTTTGCCATTCCGTATTGGGTGTGCATGTGTCGGGATGTAAACAAATATGAATTTATTATTCATTCAGGAACTCTCAATAGATAGACATGGAATCCAAATTATTGCAGAAATATTTGCGTGACTTTATAGGGATATGTTTGCAGCCTTGACATGGTTGATGCTGTGTGATGCTTCTCATTCAGCCTCACCAGGTATTAGCTTGCCATCATCAGCTATAATTGCATGGTAGAACTTCGTCCTGCCATCCCTTGTTTGCAGTCTTGTTTCTTAAGCCACTTCCTCAATTTCAAGCTTTCTTAACTGACACGATAAAGACATGTTTGTCACTTAAGAGATTATGATGAAAATGTCTTTTGTGTCAGACCAAAAAAGAGGCACTCTCTGCTCGGAAACAATGCTTAGACACTTGCTCACAGCTGCACTGCAAGTCTGCTTAGCCTTACAGGTAGCCGTTAAGATCTAACCCAGTCATTTCCCGCCTCTCTACTCAACTCAGCAGGGGCTAAATAGGCAGCTGACCTTCCTGGCCTAAAACCACTTGTGCAGCAGTTCAGTAACTGCACTCAATTGGCAGGCTGAGGCAGAGGGGGTGCACTGAAAAGAGATCGGTATCAGCAGTGATGGACAAACAAGCCATTCTTGAAACATTTAGGCTTTCCAGCCAATTGTGTCAAATGGGTTCCATTTCTCAAGGCTTAAAAGCCTTCACTAGGGTCACATCCTGGTCAAAAGAATTTACAGCAGGCAAGCAGTTTGTTACAGTTTGTACTATAGTGTTGAGCAATGGAAGGACAGACACAATGGGCCTCATGAAAGAACATTTTGCTATTCTTATTCCTAAATCTTTCTTACTTTTTTCAGTCTCAGTCTTGTTCAGATGAGTGTGTCACATACACTTTCTTTAATGGCACACACTTTGTCATGAATTGCTCGTTTCAGCCTGATGCCACATGTTCATGAGTAGGTAGCATAATATGCTAATTGCATCATTTCATGCCCCCATATCACTATATAAGTCTGCCTGTTCTGCTCCATTTGTGGGCAAGTTTCATTCACAAAAATGTTACCCAAGAGTAAAAAGCAGAAAGCTCTGCCGTCAGAAAATACCAGAACACAACATATTTGTCAGTGTCAGTTAAACAATTAGCTAATAAAATGAATACAGCTGACAATGATATGTCATGAGAGCAGCTCACTGTGACAGAAATAAAGAGGGGATGGTTTGACATGAAGTTACAGATACTAAAACAACGCTCTGCAGTAGCAGTCCATGGTAGATGGTTGGCAGTCAAAATGAGACATTCATGGAGATGGATGAAATGTTACACTGTTGAGTGCAACAGAGGGATGATCCTGGACAGCGACCTGCGTAAAGACCCTGAGGCTGCCAGTGAGAGAACTTTCTAACAACTACTGAAGTTGCTGCAAAATATGCCAATAAAACCCAAAAAAGATGTCGTTGAATCTCTCAGAAAATTGGCATGACATGATGTCTGAAATGTTGAACAGAATTTCAATTTTGCATTGAGTTTATTTTAGTTCTGCAACATATTCATATTCCAACAATATCTTGGACTGGATATCCAGTAGTTGTGAGGGATTGTTCTCTCTCATAGGTTCGTCAAACCTAACTAGAAAGAACTGTCCTACGTTCTGATCCCTGTCTCAAAGCTCCTGTGTCAAGCGTAACGTCTCTTGGTATCAACCTATAACAGTTTCAAACTAAGTTGTACTTGCTGAGGTTATAGTGGGACAGGTTTGACAGCACATAGCTCTTGCTTCACTCTTTCTGTCATCTTTCTTACTTTGCCATGACTGGACATTATTAACCTAACTAACCACTAACCTGTAAGCAAGAATAGAACCCTGATTCCCAGCAGTTTTACTTAAGATGTACAGAGTATCTGCAGGTCTTTCACTATTTCATTGTCAGTTATATTTGTGCTATTTGGTCATGAGCTAGCTAACTTTACATATCCTCCTTGACTCCTGTTGCTACATCACATAATTCATGTCATTTTACCCTTCATGCCCCTCATCTTTTCCACTTTCATCTCTGCTTCATTCCTTTATCTTGTAGTTCCTCCCCAGCTGCCTGCAGCCCTCCTTTCTTTTCATTTCTCGACATATTCCGCATCTCCTCTGTCTTCCTTCTTCTTCTGCCCTTTCTCTCCTTGGTGCCATGGCGACAGTACTGGAAACGTCTGGGTGTGATAATAGCTAGCACGAAATCAACAGGGAACATAGGGGTGTCTTCCAGACACACACACACAGTGGGGGGCCATCACTGTTTGGACAGCTGCTGGTACCACTTTTACTGGCTCCTCAACAAACACTGGAACTGAATGAGAAGAACGATTGAGGAAGGGCAAGATGAACAGAGAGGGAGAGCTGGGGCTGACAGGGAGAGAAGGATAGGAGCGATAAGGTAACAGACACACTGGAGGATGAGAGAGGGAGAAAGAGCAGGAAGAAAACCAGGTAACCAAGACACCGTGTAATGGTTCCAGTAAGACATTTTATTTTATTTTAACTCCTATTTTCCTCTTTTTTCCCCACACATCTGTCTTTCTACACATCACACTAATGGAATCTAAAGGGCATTAATTTAGCGTTTTAAAATGTCTTAAATACATTAAATAGGCTTTTAGTTCTGAAACCATGTAATGCAGATTAAATTAATATCTTTAATCTCCAGTGGTTGGATAGTTTTTGTTCTAAAACAAAGTATGAGCTGGAGTAATTTGCATGCAGCCCCTACCTTGTTATTACTCCCATGCTACATTTCTGCCACATCTGTTGCACATGTACCTCAAGAAAGTATTAATAAATACACACATTTATGTTTTTTGCTTGAAACTCTTCAAAGCAGCTATAATAGATATTTTTATTGTATAAATGTATAAAATCACAATGTGAAAACAATGTGTCAGGGGTCACTCATAGTGATGAACCTACAGAGAATTATCACCTGAATCTGCAGCTCCCCTCGGCTTTACTGAGCTTTATAGCGAGTTTCTGGCCGCAACTTCACTGTTTTGATTCACTCTCACCGCTCTCATAGCGTCGTTTTCGGGTGCAGCAGGAAACTGTTTTCAGCGAAAAAGCTCTGAAAAGCCCACTGTACACTACTTGCTCAGCAGACAGACAGAGTTAGCGACTAGCTGGGGAACATAGTGGAGCTTTTTAAAGCTAAAGAGCCACATATTTCCCTCAGGATTTAGTAGAAACCAAAAACAGAGTGAAAAGAGAGTGAATATTGGTACTGGACTACCAGGATTTGAGTAAAGAATCTTAAGCAGAAAATATTTACCAGTTTGGAAAATTAATATTGTGATTTATATACAGTACATTTCAATGTCGTCTGTAGCATCCAAGTTAGCTGTTTTGTGAGATTCTGTCCTGCTCGTCATTCTGTGCACTTCCATTCACAAACAATTTGCTCTTGTGTGTTTGGTCTGAAAACAGCGAAAGGATAAAAACTGTTGCATGTTTTACCGATTGTAAAGCCCCCTTACACAAATTTGTGCTTTTGTGCTATATATAAAAATAAAGTTGACCTGACCCTAGTTATGATCACATGGAAATTGTCTGTTTTTGCTGTATTGTTTATGTGGTTGAATCAGTCCAGATATAAGATAGAAGTAAAAGACTTTAATTAACTTTCATAAAATCCTGGTCATCCCATTTTCTGGCTTTCATTTGTCCCTTGGTTGAAGTCACAGAGTGGACAGATAATAAGGTTGCAGGTTTAAGTGGTACTGTACCTTGGAAGAATAGATAGAATGAAAGGGTTGGCAGGGAGGAGAGTAATGAAAGAGAGGGAGAGAAGTAAAGAAACAGGAAGACTCTGTTCCATTTTCACTTATTCTTTTCACTCTCTCACTTGTGCTCCTCAGACAATATGTGTGAAGATACAGTGTTTGCATGTATTTGCAGAGACTGATGTGTCTGCTCTCAATTGAATGGAATACAGTGCTACTTTCTCACCTTATTATCTTCTTTCTCCCACCCTACTAGCCATCACCATAACAACAAATAGTGATCAGGGGCAAAGGAAGTGTTGGCAGCCTGAAGTGGGAGCGTTGCATTTTGGTATACAGTATATCACCAGATCTGGGTTTCCTGTCCACAGTATACAGGAGGCACTTAGCCAGATGGACAGCAGTAACAATGAGCAGAGCACAGCGAACACATGACATCTTTACTGTTTACCGTGTCTGGGGAATGGCTGTCTTACTGGAGTGACTGACTGGGATGTTTAGTCATGGTTACCCAGGGTGAAAGTCTCAACCTTTAGGACTCTGTAACTGGGAAACGCCAACTGTAAAATCACACCAAGCGTGTTTTGAGCAGGAACATTTACTCCATTGGTGTGCGTTGATTGCACAGGTGAAGACAGTGAAATTCATACCAACAAGGCTCAAAATAAACACAAAAAATATGGATTTGAGTCATCTTTAACCAAGTGAACTGTGGTGCATTTTATTAAGGGTCAGGACTAGGGCTGTATATCGAATCTCAACACTTTTCGTACCGACCAAAATGAGTCCGTGGCACAGAGTATTGAAATCTGTTAAGCACCGAAATATTTCTAATATCTGGTCAGGTTTCTAATTTTGTTTACTTGCAGCTTGATTACATAGTTCCTGATTTAAATCCAAATTCTACCAGCTTTAGACTAATTAGGCAAAGTTGTCCTTGTGTTTAGACAGCATTTAACAATTGATCCGTTTCGCTTTTGTTAAATGGAGCAAAAGGGTTTATATATCTCAAAGTAAGGTCTCAAACATGTAAACTCAGGTATCATATCAAAATTGAAAAATTATCCCTAGTTGGAACAAAGTCTGAAGCAACTGCAGGATACGCTTACCCCAATATCCCTTGGAATTGTGTTCATATTGGAGGATTGCGCGCCTCACTATTTGCGTCTAGTGCCAATGTTTTGTGCCAATGCAGGAAGTAGTGTGTCCTAGGTGTAGTGATGTGGAGGTCGTGGTGGTGGATGGGCAAATAGTCCAAATTTTGCAACCTGTCACAGATCTTTCCCAAACCTTAAACATACCGTAGATGCTATGGGCCATCATTGTAGTAAAACATTTTTTTAAATGTCGGCATTGGATGCTACAAAATGTTGTTATCCAAAGTAGTATTCTGGGTTTTGCAGAATGATCCAATATCAGCATTCTTGTTTGGCGATAGGGTTGATACGTGACCCCCCCCTCATATACAAATTAACCATGAAAGAAATGAAAAAACCTTGTTAGTTTTCACAGATGGGAGTGATTTGCTATTCAAACTGAGGCAATCAAGTCTAGTACTATCATCTTTGTCTCCTGTCTGGCCTCTCTAACGTCAGGATACTTACCTCTCTTCACTAGCTCAGATGAAGCTGTCAGCAGGACTCCTGAGTTGTGACCAGGGTCCTTGCAGAGTGGGGCGGATTTGTAGTCCAACCCTTGGTGGCCACAGGCCCATAGTGTTACCCAGGTGTTGATGTTCTGCTGGTCAAAGTGCAATTCAGAGCTGTTTGTCTGTCAGGTTCATAACAAGTGAATGAGTGAGTGTGTGTGTAGTTGCCCCTGTCATGATCCCGTGTTGTGTAGTGTGTGACGGACCATTATTTTCTTATCTTGCAGCGAGAACTTGTTTGTGATTGCACGGTTCTTCGTTGAGGCCTGCTGGAGCCATACACACAAGGCGTAGCTCTCTGGAAGAAGTGTTATTGCACAAATATTACAGCCATCTGGGATGCATTGATGAACACAAACTCTGTGTTCAGAATCAGAATCAGAAATACTTTATTGATCCCCGAAGGGAAACTCTTTGTTACAGCAGTTCGCCTGTTTGTCAGTGCACACACTATAAAACAGGTCAAAACAGGAAAATATATTAAGTACCAGGTGGGTGTAAGTATAAAATAAAATAAGTGTGAAGTACCAAGTGGGTTTACCGGTTGATGATGATAATACGGTATAATAATACAATGTAATAATATAAGTAATAAGTAGTGGTGCATGTACTGTTGAGTTAAGTGTAGCTTATTGAGATTATTAAGATATTGCACAGCAGTAATGAAGGTATGAATAATATCAATATCAATATATAGGAAAAACTAAATATTGCACAGGAGTAATACGCAGAATATTGCACAATTATTTCAAGTATGGCAGAGATGTAATGTCCAGTTTAGTGACCTAGGGTCATACAGACTAACACTTAGAGGGAGGAGTTAAAGAGTTTGATGGCCACAGGCAGGAATGACTTCCTGTGGCGCTCTGTGGTGCTTTTTGGTGGGATGAATCTTCCGCTGAAGGTACTCCTTTGCTTGACCAGCATGTCATGGAGTGGGTGGGAGACACTGTCCAAGATAGCATGTAGTTTGGCCAACATCCTCCTCTCTGACACGACCGCCAGAGAGTCCAGCTTCACCCCCACAATGTCACTGGCCTTACGGATCAGTTTGTTGAGTCTGTTGGCGTCCGCTACCCTCAGCCTGCTGCCCCAGCATGCAGCAGCATACAGGATAGCACAGGCCACCACAGACTCATAAAACATCTTCAGTATTGTCCGGCAGATGTTGAAGGACCTCAGCCTCCTCAGAAAATAGAGGCAGCTCTGGCCCTTCCTGTAAACAGCTTGAGTGTTCTTGGCCCAGTCCAGTTTATTGTCCAAGTGTACTCCCAGGTACTTGTAATCCTCTATAATGTCCACACTGAGCCCTGGATGGAAACCGGGGTCAATGGTGTCTTGGCCCTCCGTAGATCCACAACCAGCTCCTTAGACTTTGTCGCATTGAGCTGCAGATGGTTCTGCTCACACCATGAGACAAAGTTTCCCACCACAGCCCTGTACTCAAACTCCTCACCACCGCTGATACATCCCACCACAGCAGAGTCATCAGAAAACTTCTGAAGGTGGCAGGACTCTGTGTGGTAGCTGAAGTCCGTGGTGTAGATGGTGAAGAGGAAGGGAGAGAGGACAGTCCCCTGAGGGGCCCCAGTGTTGCTGACCACGCTGTCCGACGCACAGTGCTGCAGGCGCACGTGCTGTGGTCTGCCAGGCAGGTAGTCCACAATCCAGGACACAAGGGGGGCATCCACCTGCATTGCTGCCAGCTTCTCACCCAGCAGGGCTGGCCGGATGGTGTTGAAAGCACTGGAGAAGTCAAAAAACATGATCCTCACCGTGCTTGCCGGCTTGTCCAGGTGGGTGTCGATGCGGTTAAGCAGGAAGATGATGGCGTCCTCAACTCCCAGCCGGGGTTTCATCAGCTGTCCTCTCACCTGGTCAGGCTGTCATTAGTGTGAATAGGGCTGTTAGCCTGATGGGGAGGGGGAGCAGAGTACTCAAATGAGCTTGAGGGCTGACAGCAGCTGAGTTGTCTCCTCTGAGTACTGTGCGTTGTTCTCTCTCACACACAAATTGGAGAAGAGAAGAATATGGTTGTTGGGAGATTTAAAATTCCGGTCCTGCTTTTTTAACAGTTTTTAAAGAGTTTTGATTGATAGTGATTGTCTGAGACAAACAATAGAGGGGATTTAATTTAGCACAGTCTTGATGTAAGTTTTTTCTTCTGTTCGGCTGTGTTTGTCTTTAAATGGTGGAGCATGGTTGTCTTCTTTCTTTGAGGGAATGTCTCACTGTCTTGGGTTTTAGAATACCTTGCAGAATAAGATTAAATACTGCACCAAACAATATTTTTATGTAAGAACAAAAAACAGTTGTGAATTTGGTTTGGAAGTATATAATTATATATATTTTATTATATATTTAGTCCTTAGTAGGAGTCCAGCTCCACACAACACTGGATTCTACACTTTTTTAGTGTGCTTCCACACCTAACCTGTGTTTGTTTTATACAAACTCTGATGTATTTGCCAGTTTAGTGCGGTTTGTTTGGGCTGGTGTGAAAATTGTCAATCCAACTGTGGTGCGGACCAAACAACCGGATTGAGGCCACTTGAAAAGGAGGGTCTCGGCCCGCTTCCAAGCAGACTTTGGTATGGTTTGTTTGTGGAGTGAAAGCAAGCACTGTACTCTTGAACAGTAGGATCTCCAAACCACTTACAAATATGGGCTAAAGGGGGAGCAACCAGCAGGCTCTTGTTTTTGTGGTTAAGTCTGCACAAGTAATCGCATAATTCTCCATCACTCACTTTTTACTGTCTGTTTCTACTCTCTTTGTACATTCTACTCTTCTGTCTCTTTTAAGAAGACAGACATTCTGTGTTGGTGGCCAAATGACCATGCCAATGCCTAAATTCAAATATTCCCATTCTGGTGAATGTGTATCATCTCAGTTTGAATTTAGACTGAGAAGATTGTTGGACTCACTAAAAAAAAAAAAAAAAAACTTTAGTCAGAGTAGCGTCAAGAAAAAAAAAAAAAACTCAAGAAGTTAATCCAAACAAGTCTGGCAACCATGTGGCCTGAAGTGAGTAATCTACGATCACTGCTTGTTCGCTCCCGTACAGACGGTCTGCCATTAGACTGTCAGATTGCTGACACTGGGAGTCTCGCACCATGATAGATACTAAGAGACACTGCAGCTAGCTGAATGGCTGATATGTCTGACTTACTAATAAACCAAACTGTGCTTTGATAATGTGGCATATGCAGTTTGATGAGCTCTGTTCTTCATACAGCCTTGTAGTATTATGAGTGTAGGCATATTTAACATGAGTGGCCCCTGGGAGGATAAAACTTGTAATCCCTGCAGCATTAGCTCCATCCTCTACACACTGAGCTGCACAGAGCCATTCTCAGCCCCTGCATCCATGTGTGTGTGAGAGAGAGATATTCAGACAGTCAAAGTTACACAGCAGCAGATATTATAATTTGAATAAGGTAATGTTTATATAACTGCATAAAATAAAAGAATTGGACAGAATTGCCTCGCCCTATATTTTGCTGATTTTGATGGCTTGGCCCAGGTTTGGCTGCTGTCTTTTCAACAACAAATAAAGTTGATTCAACTTGATACAGAATCAAAGGGACTTGACTCAATAATTTATTGTATTGGTTTCTTGTTTGTTGGCCTTTTGTTCTTTGTTTGGCACTTGAAGATACATATGAGGCTAGCTAGCACTGTGGGACATTTGAGACTGTCAAGAAAAACGACAGCATCAGTCGATTCAGTAAATGCCCCCAAAACGACATTTGTTTATGTTCAAGTGACAAAGCCCTCTAACGGCCGTAGGAATTATGACTCGTGTCCATCTGGAGCAAAAAAGGAAATAGTTTAACTTCATTATAGAGCTGCAAAGTCTGTAGAGGGAGGAGGTCGGGGTGATTGGACGGGTCAACAAAACACTGGAGTTTGAGATGGAACTCTGTGCTTCCTGTGTCCTATCGACTGTCAGCATTGGTTTCTTTTAATCATGACAGTGATTGTTACTTAAAAAAGTACTCCGCCGATTTATCATTGCACTCTTATAACATTGTCTGACATATGATGGAAAAAGTCTCAAAATCGATGCAGCAGAAACAGAGACATTGTCTTTTTTCTTCCACACATTCTTCTTCTTTGTCAAAACCTGGCGTCTACATTACCCACAGTTCAACTCTGCCGCCAGCAGTTCGGTCGGAGATTATTGTAGCCCTGAGGAGCTAGCCTCAAGCAGAGATGTGTGTGTGTCGGCTTCTCTGCGACCAACTGTTTCATAACAACCTTCTCTGAGGTTCGCAGAGGCATTTACGTGTATCTTTGGAAAAGCATATTTACAGTTTAAGTGTAAATAGGGTCCAAGTACTTATTTTAACTCAAACCATGATCTTTCCCAAACCCTAAATCTTAACCATAGCAGTGTAAAATCAGAAAACTGTGATTTGTAACAGTTTTGGAAGGCACTGACAAATTATGTTGTCCTGCTAAGAGGGATGAACGTTAAGAAACACTTAAGGACTTGTCGGACATGTTTCTGTTTTTGTTTAAATTAAAATGCCACATTTCTCACTAATGGTTATACACATACTCATGCACAGCTGCACATACACGTACACATTTGCATAAGTCAAATTAATTCATGTGGACAGTTTCTAACCAAGAAGAATGGCACCAGTAGAAAACCTCTGAATGCTCCTGTCACAAACCTGTTTCAGCTAATATTCCAATAAATCACTTTTATGTTCAAGGCTTTTACAAATGCACCATACGTACACCAGTATCAAAACACCTTGGAAACCCTTTCTGAACTCTGTGCTTGTTTTTTTTATTAGTTTATTTATTCATTTTCATTTTTTTGTAGCCCCCATATATTTATATATTTTTTGATTGGCCATGGAGGCTTTTATCTTTTTTCCATTCTCTCATATGTCCTCTTTGGCTCTTGCTCTTTGACTCATTCTTCCACCTGCCATTTTGAAGTGAAACCAGTGTAATTGCATCTCTAAACTATCATTACTCTCTTCTGCCCCTTGATACGTCACTGGTCTCCCGGCTTCCAGCATTGTGCATAGTGGAGCACAGTGGCCGTTTAATGAGTCCACGTCGTTTCTCTCTGCTCCGTCTAGTTTGTTAGTTATCTCCTCTGTGTTATGGAGATTTATGTGAATAAGTGATGTCGTCCTTATCTGCGGCGTCTGGCCAGGCTGTAGACCTCCCCTCTGTGTATGTTTAATGAATGATGCTGGTGAAACACTGATTACAGTAAAAGGGAGACGCAGGGATGCTAAATCTTCCTCAGAGGCATTTTATACCATCAGAAAACACTGAAGGAGGTTTGAAGGCGTATCGTGTTGGCCACATGGCCATCAGGAAAGCTGATTATTGATTATTGATTGCTTTTTTCATCTGTCAATAGAAAGAATGTGTTGTTGTGGATCCTCACAGTCCTGAGGGCAGAATGTGGTTTTGCTCCTAAGGGCAAAATGTAGAAATCAGTCAGTTTTTCAGTAATTTCAAAGCAACCCAAGGAGACCTGCCTCGACATGGCTTTTCTGATATGCTGTTTAGAGCAGGTGGCTTCAAACACATATGACTTAGAGAGGCAAGGAAGTTGACTTAAGTCAATTTAATATATGATTCTGACCTTTTAAGGCCATATATAACAAATGTAAAATTTCAGAATGAAGTGAATTTATAAATACATTTTAGAAGGTGGTGCCATTTTTGTTGCCCGCAGCTATGGCTTAGCAGGTAGAGCAGGCCGTCCACTAATTGCAGGAATGGAAGTTTGATACTTGGTTCCTGCTGTCTACATGTTAAAGTGTCCTTGGGCAAGACACTGAACCCCAGTTGGTCCCGATCATTAGACCAGTGCCTTGCATGGTAGCTTGCCACTATTGGTGGGTGACTGTGTGTGTACAGTATGTGTGAATGAGAGGGGTCCTACCTCTGGCTGCCGGCTGCCTAGCATCGCTAACGGCGCTGCCAGGAGTGAGCTGCAATGGAGGAGCTATTGTAATCGATCGCAGGTGGTGTCCCCCTGCTGCTCCAGCTGTTTCATTGCCTGCTTCCACTTTCTCATTTTCACTAGTTTCTGTTTCCTCTTGACAAGGTTGTTTGATTATGAAAATGCCAAAGTTATCACTCAGCTAGCTTACAAAAGCAAAATGAATAACCGTATACTTAAGTAAATACAGTTATGTTTGTCAAACGTGTGTTAATTTCTGGGTGGGGCTACAGCCGGAGCTATTGTAATTCTTGACCCATGTAGTAGCCCCACCCTAGTGGTTCCTATGTACACCACAAAGCAAATTTACTCTGTAGCTGTAGCCTGTAGCTACATTCTCAATATGATATTTGAACAAAAGATAGCTACATCTCTGATATAGGGATAAAGCCTGCATGCAGCAGTTTTGCACACTCATTCTTTCATTTATTTGAATTTTCGATAAAGTGAAATAAAATAATGTCACTTTAAGTTTATTTTGTAGCAAACAAATTACACTACAAAACCTGTAATCTTTAATTTTTTCTTTAATTCTACTTAAACTTAGATTTAAAGGTTAAACCTGTGCTGAAAAAGATAAAATTGGATTTTTAGTTTTAATGCCCTGCTGCCAGAGTCTGGGTTATTTGGATTAGGCTGCTCACTACAAAACGGGACTGACAAGAGACTGTGATTAAAATAGCACCTAGGGTATTGTACAGTCACGCATTGACTACCTGCTTAGTCATGTTGAGCTAATCCATTTATTATGTGTGTGTGCGTGTGTCTCTTGACGGGGTGCGTGCGTGTCCTGCCGCTATTCCCTGTTGCTGTGTCTCCATCGATCAGGTAGGCCACCTCCTCCACTTCCTCGTCAATGTTTCTATTTTAGTCTCATTCTTTCCCCACATCCACCTCTCCTTATCTCTTTTCATAGTCGGCATGTCAAGGCACTGTATGTAGCATTTTAACATAAGTACATATTGTAATTATTATAGCAACTTGTGTAAAATTTGTGTAATTTCACAAACAAGACCATCAGTGAGAAAACTCCACCAGCCTCAACCTGACATTTTACATAATGTGATGTTACAGGGAGATTGTTTTATGGCACAACAGACAGTTATTCCATTTCAGCTTTCTAATTCTATAGTTTCATCTCAATGTGACCTTGTATCACCTATCATCTTTAGTTATGCAGCATTAGTTTATGGCTGAAGGTTGGGCTGTATTCAATCGTATTCAAGTCAGGATTTTGATGTTTATGCTGTATTTGCATTAGCAGGGGGGACTGGTTGTATCAGACCAAGCATTTCTAATTTTTCTCTAGTTGCAAGCAGTGTTTTGCCGCACAAAGGGTAACACCAAAACTGTATTCAGTACAACTACTTGAAAATTTGCCCCAGTGTACAATTTGATGAGCCCATCAAGGCCACGAAAACTACCAGTCTAATACCCAACGTGCTCTCATGGACACAAGGAGATTACAGAGGCAATATTTTATTGTTGAACTGTTTTTCTAAAAAATGCGTGAGAGAAATTGTAATCTCGATCATGAATAAGAAAATGTAGTCTTACTTTGTCCAGTATCATACAGCCCTAGTTAGAGGTGTGAAGTTGAAATTGGGAAAAGTGTCATTCATAATCTCTGGGCTACCAAGGAATGAAAAACATGGACAACAAGTGTTTGCTTGGCTGCTCACGAGAACCTGTGCAGGTTCTGCACAGTCAGCGGCATTGTGACAGAGCTTTCAACCCAGTACGCAACCATAATGGGTGTGCAAGTGTGAAAGAAATTGACGCCTTAAAAAGACACTTTTGTTTGCAGTTATGTGCCGTAAGTGTGCGCTGTTATGCTGCTCATGGTGACAGTTGCATAGGTTAAAATGGAAGCATGTCTGTTCCATCAGGACACATCCAATGCAGACAAGGTGTAATTGTCCAGATTTAACTAATTATTGTTAAGAGTACTCCACCGATTGAACTTTACACAACATAACATTGACAGACTCACGATGGACAATTAAATAAAGGATTCTTCATCCTTCTCAAAACCTGTGCCTACAATACCCACAATGCAACTTGACTGGACTCACTGGACTGTACAGATTCGAGTGTGTTATGCTAGTAGCGGCTAACGTGGTCTCGAGCCTTAAGCAGAGTTGAGTAGCGGGCTGCAGAGGTCTGGTAAGCTCACGTCTTTCCAACTCTACACCCCCAGATTTTTTTCCTTTTCAAACTTGTAGTCCTCACACACACCCAAGCGTCGGTTTAAGCGTTTAATTTTTCAGATTTTCCCTCTGGAACCACAAAAGGCTTTATACAACTTTTTTCACATATCCAGTACACTCCCCAAGACCTGTAAACAGACTATGACGTGTACAATCGATGGATGGAGTTCCCTGTTAAAGTGATGGGACTGATTTAAAAACCACACAATAACATAATATCCACTTCATAAAGTCTTTGTTTGTATTTGTGTGTGTGTTGGTGTACATGACCATCTGTGATTGTGGTACAGATTTAGGAACGAAGCTCCTTTCATTCTGTTTGCAAGTAATTAGCATCGGATTTGCTTTGGCAGCAGCTAATTATGCAATCAGCGGCTGGGACTCACGGGCTGATTACTTAAAGAGGCACAGCTATCAGCCTCAGAAGAGTTTTGAATGTCTATTGATTTTTGCAAGACAACATTTAGGACATCATTTAGGATATCATGGATGCAAAGATCACCTCGCCACGCTGACTGTGTCAAGTGCTCCTTTCATGTTCGCAAACTATCACTGTAGCTCTTAGTTAGCTTTCAGAGGTGCTCTGTCTTTATGGCATGAAATACTCAGCTGGTTTTAAAAGGTGGCTGGTAAAATATGGTAGTTTCATCCTTCAGAAAACAGCGGCTGTAATCAACTTGAATTTATGTTATTCCAATAGTCACAAGTTTTCACAAAAATGGCTCAAATGTCCATAGAAAGTTCTCAGGCCCTGTCTACCTGTATGCTCAGTATCTCAGAACATACTGTCATATTTTAACTGTAAAGTGGAGCTAAATTTGCAGCTTTTCTTTGTTGCTTGGGAGCTACAAATAGAATAATAGAATAAAAAAAACCCCATCTGTTTCATATTTGGGCTAGAGCAGTGTATCAAGTCATTTAAATTCCAAAGGAAGTCATTAATCGTTGGTATTTGTCGAGCTTTTTAAATTGTTTTAATCAATTCATTTTTTCAGTCATTTTTCAAGCCACAATGCCAAACATTTGGCATTTTTCACCAGTTTGTGACATTTTACAGACAACAAGACTAATTGATATAATTATCTGCAGATTAATAGATAATGAAAAAAAATTGAATTGCAGCCCTAGTCTTAAGTGATTAGATTTATGAACTGAGTCTGACGTAAGTCCACACTTTTGAAGTTAGATGTGTTTTTTCTTGTGCCATCTAGTTCTGTGCAGCTCAGTTTAATGTTTTGTGGTGTGCGGCAGTTGCACCTTCATTTTGCAGACAGAGCCATTTTCATGCTAATCTGAGCCTCACAAATTGCGTGAACCTTAATTGTCTTCTCCCATTGTTTGCATGAACCTTCCTTGAATGCATAATAACACAATGACAGAAGACAGGTGAATTGCACTTCCAGGTGCGTGGGCGTGTTAAAGTAAAAACAACCCAAAAAAACACTTGTCGATGTGCGGAATGCGTCTGAAAGGAAGCTTAGGGAAATGTGTGCTGCCGCTGTCAGGGTGAGCGGGTGCGTCAGGATCATGCCAGTCAATGCATTAGTAATGGCCCTCACATTAAGACAACCTCTCAGCGCGCTCACGTCATTAGACAGCGGCTCTTTTCTCCTGCTGTGCCTGTGTGTGTGTTCGAGAAAGAGAGAGAGAGAGAGTGACAAAAAAGAGGGAAAGAGAAAGAAGAGAGAGTGTGTTTATATGCAATTGATTGACTCCTCAGTTTCATTGGTCATCTTGAAGAAAGCCAGTACAAGTTATCATAACAAATTCTGCTTATAAAGATCAGTTTTCAGTTTCTTTTGCAACTCGATCATCTTATGATTGGCATATATTGGTTAAAATGTAATTAAAATACCCACAACGTGGCTCACATATGCAATAAAAACTGTCAATATAATAAATTGCTGGACCACATACTAATAATTAAGACACATCGCTCCCTTTTAAATGCAATCACTGCTTGATGTGATTATTCTTTCTTCTATTATGTGATTATATATCATCAGGAAAAACGCTGAATGATGATGTGCTGTCATTGCTTGTGTAAAGAAATGCAACAGGAGGCTGCCACCTGTAGTGTTGTGTTATGTGAAGCTGATCTCTTGAAGTAAGAATTTCTCAGCTTGACTATTAAAGCATGATTTCCTCTGGTGCCATACACGCTGTTAAATGCTTCCTGTGTTTGTGTATTGGGAAAATGATTACTTGTGTGTGTGTGTGTGTGTGTGTGTGTGTGTGTTTGGGAGCGAGACGTGTAATTATACTGGACTAACTGGCTTGTACCGGCAAGTAAGCTGTAGATGAAAAATCTAATCGGTAATGAGGTGCTTCACACCAACCTGTATGAACTGTAAATAAACTAAAATCAAAGTCTATTTGAGAGAAAGAGAAATGTGACTTGAGGTGTAAGCCTGTGGCTCCGGTGTGGCGTTAAGCTGACACTGCCAGATGACGCGGGTGATCATATTTGTCATTTTAAAAGCTAAAGTATTTGATGCCTCCTGCTGAATGAATTCATCATCCCCATGATTTTTTTTTTTTTAGAAATGAAACAGAAGTTATACTAAATTATAATGCTGTATTACAAATAATTCAAGTTCTTTAACAAAGAAAAGCTTTTGAATAGAAGAGAGGTAAAAAGTAGAGCAATGTAACTTCCAATGAATGTGCTGTAATACAGACCAATTCTGATGTGGCATTTTGTAATATTTGTTTGATAATGGAGGCAAAAGTTAGTTAAATCCAGTCACCAAACTGTATGAAAACGTCCTCTACAAGTGTTTATGAATCGACTTGACCTAAATTCATTTTTTAATACCGCAATTACAGCTGTGGCAGTGTGATTAAAGAAATGACTGCAGACAGCATTCATCATTATTTCCAGAGTGTTAGTAAGCTCCTGTTTCTGAGGCCAGGAGGGAAACGGTAATAAAAGGGGATCATTCCTGGGGTCTTATGCCATGTCCACACTAATGTGTTAGAATCTGAGTTTACCCTCAACAGTGGTAATGTGGAAAAATCGCCATTTACACTAAAATGCGTATAAGGAGATCTAAATTTCTTCATTTTTCTCTTTAATTTAATAATTTGTGTGTTATAGCTACCGGAAATGTGTTTGGAAAGGATTCATAGTTTTGCTAAACTGTGCTTGGTCTCCAGGGTAAAGCTTTCGCAATTAACCTCTGCATTTAGTTTTTCAGAACACCTGATTAAATATTACAGGGGAGGTCCTTGACATTTGCATTAGCAATTAGGTATCTGACTTACCAACCTACCAACCAAGGCAAACTTTTGCCACTGCGTCAAATCCCTTATACTCATATGGCATTTAACAAAGGAAACAGAAAAATATACAGTTTGTATCAGACCTGTGGTGTGTTTTTGGGTGTGTCAGCCCATCAAGATGTGTGTTATGGGTTTTCAATGTGTCAAGATAAATGTACTGTATTGTGCTTGTCCTCTCTCCCAGCGTTGACATGCTTAGATCCTCTGGAAAAGTCACATGAGTGCTTCAGGCGTCAAATGACTCGATGCTACGTGACGCAGTCAGTACCTCTAAAGTCGGGCTCCTGACATTGTCTCCCTAAACCAAAATTTCCGTATGCATACTACAATGTCAGAATGGGGTTTTTAAATGGAAAGTGTTGACAGAATAACTTTTTTGGATCTTCAACTGTGGTTGTGACTGCTCCGTAGTGTGTTGTTTGATGTCAGAGAAGCGAGTTGGGAGCATGTGCATCAATAGATACATTGAACAATCTCAGACTCATTTCTCCTTTCTTCAGTGTGCTACATGCAGATGAGCAGATGTGTCAGCTATTGAGTGCGTTCTTCAACCTTGCAACATAAGCAGCCTTCACTGATTACAGGATGTGGAAGATTTGCTCCCAATGGGTGATGGTGGTGATGCCTGATGGCTGCTGTGTGTGTGTGTGTGTGTGTGTGTACTGAAGCAGTAGTGTTTTAGATCCTCACAGGCTTTGCAGGCAGCAAAGGTCCGGCCGAGTCCCATGATTCATGCAGCCAACAGCGGTTCTTCACCTCATTTATTCACCACATGGACACAGAGCTCATGCTCCATGCTGAATATCACATGACAAGAGGCACACTAGCCACTGTGTGTGTGTGTGTGTGTGTGTGTGTGTGTGTGTGTGTGTGTGTGTGTGTGTGTGTGTGTGTGTGTGTGTTGGTTGGTTGGTTGTGTTTTTCCTACTGCTCTGGCTGCTGTCCGGCTTACCTATGAATAATCATTCCCTTTTGAAATGTCACCTTCCAAACTCAGTGGCCCCAAGCGGATCACAGCGGAGGAGCTGTGGTGACTGTGTGTGTGTGTGTGTGTGTGTGTGTGTGTGTGTGTGTGTGTGTGTTTGTATGTATGAGCAATTGAGAGAAAGAGAAAGAGCAAGACCTATACTGGTAGAAATTTTAATAAAGAGAGAGAAACCGAGGCTCTGAGCTGAAAACACTTAAGACATATATATATATATATATATATCTATATATATATATATATATATCAGACAGGCTCCTTAAGCATATGCGTGTGTGTTTATGTGTGTGTGTGTGTGTGTGGAAGGTGAGAGGTGATTACAATCTCTGTATTCTCACTCACGTCCCTGAGGGGACTATGTCACCACGGAAACATCTTTTAAAATCCATAGTCCTTCTTTGGTGTTGGACTATTGGTGCAAAGAGCTTTTCCCTTTAATTGATCCAACCAATAAAAAAAAAAACAATAAAGTATACCGTGCAGTTAAGTTTGTACTGCTAATTGCTTCAATTCTAGAGGGGGTGTCATGTAATAATTGCTTATATTCAGAACACAAATAAACACTTAATTATAATTAGACGTGTACCTGGGTGAGATATTGCCAGATTCAGGCTCCATTAGCTTAAAATGACCATTTCAGCAGTTTGTAGTATTTTCTGCAGTAAAAGTAACTGAAGTAACAGTTTCAGTGGATGTCGCAGTACATTTCTCAAAAGTTTCTTGGACAGTTTTCGTCATTTCGTTTCCATCAAGGTCAATCAAATCATGAAATTTGTAGATCCTGAACCTGACGGAGCACTCTGGTACCCAGATAGAGTAGGAAACATTGTGTCCACCTCTCTGCCTCTCTCTCTCTCTCTCAGTATTTTCTATCTAATCAGTCTAATCCCTTACTCGCTGCACCCTTATGAAACAGCTTTCTTTCTCGCAGCTTTAACTGCGTACAACAAGCCTTTATGAATGAGTATGAATTTGTTTAGATTTTAGTTTAACAATACGAGCAAAAATTTCCCTCCTGTAAGCAACGCTCCCAGATTCGACATCTTAAGGGTTGCAGCTGCTGCTGATTATTCTCGATCAATCATTCAGTCTATAAAATGTCAAGTGTGCAATTTCCTGAAGCACAAGATACCAAATCAGTGTCTTGTTTTGTTGGACCAACAGTCCAAAACTGAAAGATAATCAGTTTACACAGAGAAAAAACAGAGAAAAGCAGCAAATCTGTACAACTGAGAAGCTGAAAACCAGTAAATGTTTGCCATTTTTGCTTGAAAAATGACTTTAATCAATTAGTCGATCAACAAAAAAATGAATAATTTATCAACTATCTGTTTCAGGCCTTTTTGAATTATTCCATAACAGACTTAGAAACAATATATACACAAGACAAAACAATTGTACCTCACTTTCTAACCCCCCCCGCAACACAGCGCCACCATCAACAACAACAGGTAATTACACATCCAATCAATGCCTCATATTAACAAATGTTAATTCCCTGCAGGGCTAGAAAACATTTCGGGGCAATATAAAACACAGAGATGGGAGTGAATAAATGAAAAACATAAATAAATAATAATTATAATACTACCCCCCCCCCCCCCCCATTCCCATTTCTGCCACCCCTTTCACCTTCCTCCAACATATAATTGAGAATGTGATACCCATATATGATAATTAGGTATATAATTGTCCATTCCCCTGCGGTGAGTAATTGCAAAAGAACTGTATTTGACAGCACATATACATGATATCATGACACCCTCCTAAAGGCCAATATTCCATTATACCACCCAGTACTGTAATTGTAGGGGGCCACCGACTCAGCCCAATATACATTTCCTTGCAGGCAGCTTTTTTTCAGATTCAAATTTATTTAGGTCTAATGTTCCTTTATGAATATTAAGGAGGAAAATGGAGAGATGGAAATGTATAGTAAGGTGGAAAACTGAATACATCCCTGCAGAAATACCCTCTTAACACCATTTATTTATTGGACAAGACAAGAAAGAGGCAGTGCATAACTTCAGTGCTCATTGGAGAGACCTGGGAATCAAATTTGCTTCAGTTGTAATATAGAGTCTAAAACTGTTTCAGCTAGTAAATTATAGATACATAAAATAAATTGAACTTATTACTTTATTCCAATCCTCTATCTCTCTTCCAGAGTGATATGGTCAACGTCTTATTTTAACAATTAAAACTATTTCATAGCTATATAAATTATACAAAAAAGTATTCACATACAACTAAAACAGAAACAAAGTCTCTGAGTGTTCTGTGCGTTTGTGGAAAGAACACCTTTACACGTTGTTTTGCTGTACTGGTGACCCTTGAAGTCAAACAGTTGACAGCCCTCTCGCCTCTGGTTAACATTGAGTACCATTAAGTGCTTCATTAGTTTCGAGGTGTTGGCAGTCTTGACAGTTGTTTTACTGTCACAAATATTGTACCCTGCACCATGGCTTTCAATTCAGTGCACGGTTTATGCAAAATGGTTTACTTCCAGACAGCCAGGAGATTAAGGCATAGTGACGACTGGACAGGATTGTTTTTCTCGCCTGTAGCAAGCAGCTACTTAGCTTAAGATGCACTATTCGTGTATCGGAATCTAGCACGCAGTGCATTCTCTCACATGGTGAAGTAGTCGGCAGTAGCAGTGTGACTCAACAATCAAAGCCGGTTTGCATGCTTTGAGACCACTCCACACACCACTGCAGGACAGAGGTTCCCTGTGGTAGATAGTGTTTCTCTCTGGCCAGGAAGGGTGCCTTTTAGCTCTCACACACACACACACACACACACACACACACACACACACACACACAGATGCTCTGAGAGGATGCTCTTGGCAGTGCTTTGATGGTAAGGTATTATCAGATCAAAGCTGTCCTCAAGGCATCTTCGCTCAGGGAATACTTGGCCCATGCCCTTCTCTGGAACTTGTTATCTTTGATCAGACAAAATGGCCAGCAGGTCGCTGAGTGCCTCAGTCAAGTCACCAAGGAGACTCACTGAAGGCTTAGTGCAGGGACGATAGACGCCACGTGTGAGCGGGGATTTACAAGGCAGCATGCTAACATGATTGCAGACACAGGAGCTTGATTATATTCATACTCATGCACTTTTCTCTAGATGTGAATTGTGATCTTTAATTCCTCTGCTGTCAACGCTTTTACTAAGCCGACTGCATTACCATCAGGGTGGCATCATTTTGCACCGCAATTTTTAAATTTTGCAGAGTATTTACATTGCAGATGTAAATGAGCCAAGCTACAGTTGAGTTCCTTTGATTGAACTGTTGCTAAACAAGACCTGACGCTAAGCTGTTTAAGACCCGTCTTGCAGAGTAGAGTAGTAGAGTGCAAAAGAAAGTGTTCACTGCTAGTGAACTTGGAATATTGGTTAAAGAGAAGACAGTTGCAATAGTGGAATAGTGCTATAGTGGACTCGTCGAGCAAGACATAAGGCTCTTTGTGGGCAAATATTATTTAAAGAGCTCAATGATGTCAGCTCAAAACATTTTTTTTTGCAGACAACGACTCGTTTCGTAGGCGCATTTTTGATGAATGATTGCTGTCAGTGCTAATCTTGTTGCCAAGTACATTACGTTTCCTGTGGATTCTTCACAATAAAAGCCACCCAATGTTTCGCTAATGGAAGTATTTTAATGTCAAGCAGTGGCAGTAGTATTTTCCGTTTGCATTAGCAATGACTTAACATAGCTCTGATACGGTGTAAAGCGAGTGAACAGTAAACTGTGAGGCTAATATCAGAGAGCTGTGATAAAATTATGCTGCATTACATGAACGCATCGTTTTGCTGTGATTCCCTCCTCTGTAGGTCAATTTGAATCACATAAGGTAATGGCTGGCTGGACTCTGCTACAAACAATGAAAACTACTTCATAGAGAAGTAATTACTGAATATAAATAAATTGAATGGTTTATGCAGAAACAGTACAGACCATATACAGTATAGTATCAGAAACGGACTTTAATTTCATAGGAATATAACTTCAATTATGCAGAAGTGCGTGGACACCGCACATCAGAGAAAGTCCACCGTTGAATGTTATTAAATCCAAATTGAACGGATATCACCTCATAATGTCAGCATTTTTAAACCTCACACGGCCAACTCTAATCATATAACCGTCGTCATTTGTCTGATGACGTGAGCGCTCACGTTGTAAACTAGGGAAGCTTTCCCATCTCTACTCTCCATCCCGTATAAAAGGAATGTAGCATAATCCCTTTCTGTCCTGTACATCACATTACGGAAGTAATATCATTTCGTGGGACTTTAAAAACTTTTACAGTCCTATAACAAAAAGGCAGACCTATAAAGCGTTCGATCCACTGCTCCAGTCATAATTCACTGGACTACATCTGACGTAAGCCATTAAAAATAAAATTCCATCAAAAGGCCACTAAGGAAAGCAGTAAGGTAAAATAGTGGGGAAAATAAAAGATATTGGAAAGATATAAATCATATATCCCATATTTTGTCCATACTAAATACGGGCATACACAAATTTGACTGTTTAACGCCTAAAGAAGGGCCGGGGCTCCTTAATAAATATCCTTCTTTTGGCCTTTCACTTCGTCTGTCTTCCTAACACACAGTGGTCCACTTCATCCCTAACAGTAATTCCTGAGAAGACATGACAAGAGTTTCATATCTATGTATTGATCTGTTGTAATGACCTGTTTATCATTTAAATAGATAAAATGAGGTTCAAGGGCAGAGAGAAAAGACAACAGAGAAGTGGGACAGACTCTGTGAGCAAAGATAGCTGCCACAAGATGAAGAAGATGAAAAGAGCAAACATCAACATGTGCTGATGATATTTAGAGACTGTTGTATTTCCATTATGTTGGACGTGCTTATGACAGTGACCTGAAGAGACCAGCTGTCGGTTCTGAAGTTACTGCTCCAGTTGCATCTACTTATTTTCTAGTGCAATAAAAGCTTGTTTTCTTTTCCACAGTTGTTTTTGTTGCCTTGTATAATTTATATTACATTTGTCAGGCACTTAAGGCAGAACAAGCCTTTCAAGATCTAACAAATCAGAACCGAACAAAATGGTGCAACAACGTAATATATGAGGAAACAAGACAAAGAACTGGATAATCCTGTTATGGTTATCTGTGCGATTTTTCAGGATAAGTGGTAGATTGTGCACATATGATATCAGTATTTTCTAAAGGCTACTAAAAGTAAGCAAAGTGTACATGTATGTTTCAGCAACACACCATCTGTTCCGTTTATTATTAGGATTTTCAGTTAGCTCTCACATTTTTGAAGACAAATTCTTTTGTTAAAAATATTCCTTGTAATTGATAGGAAAAAAGATGAGCTATTGATGAAGACAGGAGAGGAAATGAAGAGAGGGCTCTGACAGACTGTGATCAACTTTTTCAATTATCTGGCAGTCGAGTCGAGATGTCACGTCTTTGTCTTTTCACTCACTGTGTGGTTGGTAGGGAATGCCAATTATACTAAAATATCGAGGAAAGCCACGATAATTTAACGGAATGCCAAGTACATATAGAAATCAACAAGCTCCTTAAAGCTTAGCCATATTACAACAGAAAAAAATGTATTTTAACCACCATGACCCCAAATACTATATTGTGAAAATGACTATTTTTATACATGTTTGTTTATTCCTGCACTGGAGAAATGTCCTCCTGAATGTAGAAGATAAAGATAAAATGATCTATGTTTATTCCTAATGGAGATTCAAATGACTTGGCGCTCTTCTCGGGCTCTTGCTTTATATGCAAATACTTCTCTCTATTACTTATTACTATGGCTGTATCATTGTGAAAGCACTGACTGCCATTTGTTGGCAGGATTTGTATGCATAACAACTAAAATGGATCGAATGTAGTACATATGATGTGTTAGTATGAATAAGTGAGAGTAGAAAATGGGATTATGGATGAATAAAACTGTTATGTGTGCATTAAAGGTGCATTATTGTAGATATATGAAGCTACTATATTGTGTTCCTTACTCAAACCTCTCAACAAGTGGAGATGTCTCTTTCTCAAGGAGCAGAGAGTAAAATATTGTGAGTGCGCTCAAGGATGTTTTTCTACTGTATGTGTAGATGTTATTTTACCATTGCTGAAAGATGTCATTTCTGCACCAGTGAATGGCAAGCTGTATTTTGCCAGCACAAATCCTATCTTATATTATAACTTGTACTGAATTCCCCTCTTTTTGCTTTCTTAAATATCTGCGACCTGATGCTGGTTTTAGTGTAAATCTGCTCAGACATGGAGATTTTGTGAACAGTCTATTTATTTCTTAGAATAGTGTTACTCTTGTTGAGACGATGTGTAATGGAGACGTGGCCTGCGTATTGGAGACATGCATAAACATGTCAAGCCGCTCTGTTTCATCGTCATCCAGTCATTTGGCTGTCATAGAGTATTTGTTTTGTCATTATTCACTAGTGATGCATTTCTGTTTGTTCACATATCAAGTCAAGGCAAGTTGTGTGCTTTCCATCACAAGACGAGGGAACAATGTGGACAGTTTGGGATCACATTTTATCTTCATGAATTTTCAAACCTAGAAATGAAAACACAGTATCGACGTGGTACAGCCTGTGGAAAGCTAACAGAACAGCCTACTAACCTAACGACCAGGCACTGCCATCACATGGAGATGAAAAAAGAAGTTGCTAACTGTAATGTTGTCTAATTTATAATAAAGAAACTTGGGTTTATCAATGATATTTGTTGCTAACTCACGGACTCGGTGGACACGTTACAGCAAGCATGGTGTTTTTCTTCTTTTGCCACTAATGTCGCGAATAGAACAGTCATTGTAGGCTAAGCTCTGACCTGGCCGCTGCCAAATGTTCGTAAAGGAGGAAGACAGAGACAGAAAATCCCGGTGTGTAGCTGTGTTAGCAAAAGAAATTGATTAAAAAGTCGTCTGGTCAAGTTTTGAGTTTTTCAAGTGCCGATGGAATTTATTAGGCAATTTTACCACTGCGTTTTTCCTGCTTTGCATCAGGATTTGGGGGCATAAAACCCAATACCCTCCCATAGATAGTGCCAGTGCCACTAAGGCATTTCTCCACCCTGGGAGCTTAATGACCCATAATCTGGAGATTCCCATAACCTGAACTGTCAGGAAAGCATATATTTACTTCCAAGACCTCTAGCGGCCATAGGAATTATGACAGGATAAAAGGAGGAAGTCAGGTGATGTTATTATAGAAAACAAAACATCAGACTTTAACATGGTAGGTCACTGTTTGTTTCCTGTTTCCAACAAACAGTCAACATAGTTTTTAAAAAAAAAAATGATAACCATGATTGTTCCTTAACCTTTACTACTTATTACTATAACCATGACGACAAAGGTCCCCTAACCTTTTTGGTTAGGGGACCGTTTGGTTAGTAGTAATTTTAACCAAAACCACAATGTTTCCCTAAACCTAAGCAAGCTGTTTTGGGGCCCAAACTTAACCAAACCTTAACCATAGCGTTGTCACATCATAAAACAGATTTATTAACATTTTTTAACCATCCTGCCGATAAGGGCAAACACTTATACAGTACAACCCCTTGTCTCCCATGGCATGGTGGCTTTCTAACTAACTTTCTGTGCTTCAATCCTGTTTGTGGCTCACTGGCCAGATGGACAGAGGAGAGGCAAACTCAGTATTGTAGAAAATAGTTTTTCATCCTGCTTTCTGCTTACTATTTATGGCATTTCTGCAATAGCTTTTCAAATAGTTTACATTCTGTTATTACCTCTCTGTATAGTGGTTTTGATTTTTAGAGGTGGGGTCTGCCATTCCTGTGTAGGACTCAAACTGCCTTTACACGCACAAGGGATTCACAGGAATTGATGCCGAATGTAATTTATTAGATTGTGGTTGCTTGTGGCAAAATAGGAAAAGGCCAACTGCAGTAACTGACTTCCTATTGAGTTTGTTTGACTGCACTGGAAACAGATATACCAGTTGCTCCTGTGGTTTATTTCTGAGTATCTTCTCAAGGAGGTTTTGCTGTAGTATTAAACTGCACTTGCTGTTACCAAAAGTAACCATGGGTGTCGTCAAATAAACCAGAACTGAAATATAACTTTAAAGATGCAATGTGTAAGAATTGAAACTACTCTCCACCACCCATCGAATTCATATTTAAAAAAAAATAGGGAACAGCATATCACATATTAGGTCATAACTGCTCCTAACTCCTGTTAACTAGTTAGTGTAGTTAGCTATGCAGCTTACTTAGTGGTCCTAGCACAAAAGCTTTGGCTCGCCGGGAGGAGGAAGAGGAGGTTTTCAGGCCCAGGGTGGGGGTGGGGGGTGGGGGCTGAGCTATACCATCGGACTATCGCCTCTTGAGGTACTAAGTGGTATTAAAAGACAGGACGGGCTCGGGCCAGCTGGCTAGCATGCTAACTTTAGTAGATATCTCTGCAACACAATATGTAGATGTCTTCATAGTCTCAACATTCTGTTGATATTTTTTGTACATTTTTGAACGTTTTAAACTCTTAAATCTCTTGGATTCTATTTTACATAAAATGCAACTTTAAAAGCAGTCGATATAATTGATACAAGAAAACAATTTCATCTGTATACTGTACTGTTCCAACAATCATTCAAGTCAGAGAGAAAATCAAAGGACCCTCAGAGAATATAGCAGGCTTGTTTATGAGTGAATGCGTGATACATTAGGTAGATGACCCTGAGCCAAGTCACGCTTTGAAACATACACAGCAACAACAGTGAACAAACTGCCTACAATAAGTGGAAAATATGTAGCACACACGTTTCACACAGAAACACAGAGCACATGGACTAAAGATAACAGGGTGTGTTTTTAAGGAAAAGACTTGTGTGTGGTGGGCATGGGACCCCCAAGATTTGTTGCCATATACAAACACACTCATTAAACTCATTAGTTATTCCATCCAGCATTCCACTAATTACCCCTGTCAATCTGGCTCCTGGTGTGTGCTTGGTTCATTTAATTTGTGTGTATGTTAAAAGGCTGTCCTTCTTTTGATTTCATCATTTCGTGTTTTCTTAAGCTTTTCCTTCAAATTACTCTCTAACTGTCTCATTGCAATAAGTAGAAAGGCTTTCAGTGGCAGATCAAAGAGATGTAACCGCTTGACAGCAGAGCATTTTAAACAGAATGTCTCAACCTTCAATCTGTGCTTTTCATGTCTGTTGTTTTCCTTCTGAGACCCTATGTTCTTGAATTTTACCTATACAAATGTTCATCATCGTGTTTTACCACCATCTTTGTGTATATAAAATTGGACCCCAAACATATATGAGGGTGTTTTTGTGCTTTTTCTTCTTTTTTTCATTGATATTTGACATGAAATGACCAAACAGAAAGAGGATGGACACGATGGATGGTGACATTAGCAAAAGGGTTGAAAGGGTTGTCCAGTGAGAAAAGAAGAAAACACAATTTTCCACTCTCTGCAATCAAACACCTTCAAGTCTCACCTTGAAAACCCCTTTTCCCATTGTTGTTGATATGAAGTCTCTACAAGACAATTTGGCAAGAGTATTCACCACAAGGACACAGCTATTGACTAGAAATTATTTGAGTCTGATAATCACCATGTCTCATTATGGCATACTTGTCCTGTTGGCAATTCTTAATTAAAGTTCAGTATTAGCACCTCTGTCAACTCTGTCTGGGTGTTATCAGCTTAATATAGCCTACAGCTTCATATTTTGGAAGGTTAATGAAGCCTATTGCTGTACTTCCACTTGATACCTGCACTCTTGTGGCATCACCCAGTACTTGAAAATTTGGAATACTCAAAATGCTCGATGTATTTAGAGGTCCAGACCTGGGTATACCGAGGCAATGTAACACTCGAACTTCCCAGCACTTTTTCCAATGCTGGAATTGGCTTGGGGGGCAGCATTCAACAAATTCTGGAACTTTTCGAAACCAACAATCTGACAAGCACGGCCACTTCACACAGTGATTAGCCAGGTGTGCGGAGGTGTGAGAGAGACAAGATTTGAACTTGCTCTCTCAAGCTCTTTTTTCATTCTTTACACAACTCCTGTCACTTTTCGTGACATGAATGCCTTCAAGGCACCTCGCCTGTCCCAGGCTTTTCGCCCAGCTTTTGAGTGTGGACATTTGTAACAGTTACAAACAATTTTACCTTTAGACATGGTTGGACAATATTTTGTACAAACTACTTTGTTTCAAGAATACCCCGGCCTTAATTCTATTGTTTACTTGGTGATTGCAGCTCTGACAACTCAAAAATTGTAACATCCTGTCTCATAGTATAATAAACCACTGTGCAGTGTCAGTATTTTGGCATCTGATAAGCCTTCAAACTCATCTGTTACTCAATCCAGCCTTTCATCGTCTCATCGATACCTGAAAGAACATAACACCAACAACACATCCCTTTGCTGCTATGCTGTTTTCAGCCTGAACCTCTGGTTAAGAACCTGTAGTCTGAAACATGAAACTGGCATGAGATATAATGTATGTGAGAATAAATCAATCAATAAAGTAACAGGAGTGAAAGGGAGTTTTATTAAAGGGAAGGACTGGATTGCTCGCAAAATGTTCTGTTTCCTGGGTCAGAATAACAACCAGTAATGGCAGAATGTTTTACTGCAAGTAAAATAACGGAAATCTTTCTTATTTGCTTTCTATCATAAAGACTTGAATTAGTAGGTTTCAACAAGAAAATACATTTGGTGATTGGTGCAGCTCCATCAAGAATTATTCAAAAAAGCAATGGTTTGAAATATCACTTAACGTGAGTGACTTTACGTTGGTGCATGGCTTGATGTGAGGACTTAATGATTTGAAGCTCAGACGCTGCTGCCACTGTAGATTGCTGCCACTGTTTTCTCCACAGCAGGGTGTCAATCACTTACACAGGGGCAGCTTTTCTCACACAAGTAGGCGAGCCCCCACGCACACAAAAGTATGATTGCTGCACATTTTCTTTTATACCTATCAAATAATGACACGTTTATTTATAGATTTCCAATGGTGAAAAGAAATGGGAACAGTGGGAATCCACAGAACTGGGTCCAACAATAAAGATTGCCCGTAAAACATCACACCAGGCCAGTAAATACAATCAGCCAGTTGCTCCATGTGTCTGCACATGATGGCCGGCAGAGGCCGTTCTCCAATCGGCGTTTCTAAATGCTGTTGCAAACGTTGCAGATGGCGTTTGTGAACGCTGCTCTATGGGCCTGCAAATGTGTGCTTGAAAACCGTACTCTATGGCGACTACAATGCCAGTGTGTGTCTGTTTACGCGGGTGAAATGTAAGGAAATAGTTGGGTTTTTTTGGGTTTTTTTTCTTTATTGAATATAAAAGTTCAGACATCTGTAGAACGTGACAATTCATTACAGTGCAACTGAGAATATGACTGCCACAAATACTGATAAACTGAATATATATATTCTATCATCATATATACAATTTGATTCTGCTGGCAAAATATTATTTATACAATTGTAGATCTCCTGTTTTTGAAGCAATTAAAAACAGGAGATCTACAATTGTATAAATAATATTTTGCCAGCAGAATCAAATTGTATATATGATGATAGAATATATATATTCAGTTTATCAGTGGTATGGATCTTCTCATCAAAATCTCTGCTAGAAGGCAAATGGGCATAGTTCCCAAAATGTCAAACTATTACTTACAATATAATATATCTAAGAACCTCTCACGAAATCTTGAAGGACTACTCCACTGAAAATATGTCTTTTGAGTATCATATACACACTCCCTAGAGGCTTGGAAAGTGATTTTTTTTTTACTTCAGTCAGCTTGGATTCACATACAATTGATTCCAATGTTTGGTGGAGTATCTCTTTAATTCTGTGAAATGTGTGTCTTTCATCTTGTCTCTGGGCCAGCTGCTTTACAGGATGTCAGTTTGACATCATCATCATTATCACCATCCCCACTCAGATGTCAACAGGATCCACACGTTATTACACACACGCCGACGTGTGTAATAAGTGTGTAAGCGTGTGTGTTGGGTGTTGTTAATGTCAAACCAATACTTTAGTCTGCACCAGTCTAATAACTCATTAATTAAGAGCTGGGTGCCAGACCAGAAGACATCATTTTATCTGGCAGGATGTCAGCCCACATGCACACACTTGTACAAACGCACACACGTTATACACACAGTTTCATGTCGTCATCGGTTAGGGGGGCATATGTACTTTTTTGTGTATGTGTCGTGCATTATAAGGTTTGCATTAGAAGTTGACAGCCTGCTGCCGTCCTTATATGAATATATTTGATATGAACATGCATGTGTGTTGTAATTTTTTTTTTTCATTTATTGGTTTATTTAAAACAGGGACAGTGTACAATAAATGTATTGCACAATGCTAATTTTCATCTGTTATCCTTGGGCGTGTATACAATGCACATATAACAATATAAAAATGATAATTTCACATAACAATAAATACACCAGACCATTGTGTATACATTCAGAGAGGCATTATCGGACCTTAATGAAAACATGACTACCATCTTTTAACAGTAGTTTATAACTGATCTGTAATATTTGAAGGGATACCATTCCACTGTTTTGTTGCTGTAATTGAAAAAGCAGTTTGAGCAAATTTTGTCAAGCAATGTTTTATATAACAGTCTCCCCTCGTGGATTGAGAGGCAGTAACAGTAGTTTGTGTGTGTCCGTGTGTGTGTACTACGTTGATTAGGCTTTCATGTGACAGTAATTAATCATGTTAATGAATGCAGATTTGCTGTGAGTAGCCTCATGTCTTGCCGTTCAGTGCCGTATAGATTCTGTCCCTCAAACCTTTTTGATGAATAGATAATCATCACACATATGCACACAGCACACAGATGCATTTTCTGAAAATAACATGGGTGGAAATATGGCTACATTTAAAATACACTTAGGTTAAAGTTACGAGTTACCTATATACCCTTGACAGAGATCAGATGTTCAACAGAGTGTCAATTGTTTGTTTGCTGCACCTCTACATGCAATGTAACTGCAACCCTGACCTTAGCACAGTGCTAACACTATCCATTATGTGTTAAAAGGGCAGGACGACAGTTCAGAACTTTGTTTTTAAAAGAAGAAAAAAAAGTTAAAGCCAGATTATTTGACAATTTTCAGATTTCTTTTTATAAATAGTTCTACAGTTGGCTAATTCCACGTGGGAGTTCTTTATACAAAGTAGTTATTGTAATTCAAGTTCAAGTACTAAAAATAATCCTAAAAGTAGAACTACAGAAAATGCAGAAATTTTAATGTACTTCTACAGTTGCAAATAGAGAAACATAATGACTATGAGTGTGTGTGTATTTGCATGTGCACCGTGACATTTAGATGCCAATGCTAATTTAAATAGCCTTTGGGGATAACACCTCCAGCATGCTGAAGACAAATCTGTTTTTTCAGCTGTTGGGGAGTGTTTAACAAGAGAATCATTGCATTATAAATATGGTAACACTCACAGCACTGCACTGTGCTAATTAACACATTTGCAGTGATAAATTGCCATTGACATACACGTCCATTTTCAAGATCCCAAGCTGACCTTTTCTGTTTTCACAAAGGAAAGAAAGAAAGAAGAAAACATGTATATGGTCTCATAAGGTAATGTTCATCTCCCGTAATGTATACTTCTTGGAAAGTGGTATTTTAATGGTTTCTTGTTTGTACACAAGTAGGTATACATTACAAAAATCAGTAATATCCAATCATACTAAATAAACAAATTTAAAGATTCCTGCAAAGTTTCAAAGTGATAAATAAACATGAAAGCATGCTGCACCTTTTGAAGCATCCATACCCAAAATATTTGTGTCTTTATCATGTATATGTACTGGTGGCTGAATTTAGTTTATTTTGGAAAAAGTGGAATTTGTCACAATAAAGTATTGTGTTTGGACAAGTGTTAGTTGCTCACTGACATGTCACCATAAAGAACCTTTAAAATTTTCTACACCAATAAGAAACAGTAAAATGCCTGATTTACTGTCTTGGTAAATATATAACTCTTTCACTTTCACTGATTTGTGCCTTTGGTGCAAGCTAATACTCACACAGTGATATAGCAGTATATAAACTCTATAAACACTTTGTATCACCTTTTCTTCCCATTACATGTTTTAGCCACCAGTTGTCTCAAAGTTGCAAGGTGCAGTCAAACATTAACATGATATTTAATATCATCCACTACCAACCTGTGCTGCCCTACAAAGGCAGAAGGCAGTAACTACAGAGAGAGTGAAGTTGAGAAAAAAATTATTTAAAGGTTTTAGGCTGATCCAGCAAACCATGTAACAAATAGAAAGGTTGTATGCTTCAGTTTTATGCCTTTTTAAGCTAATTATTTTACCTCAGAAATCACTGGCATAGACCACACATAATTAATAAAAAATGCAGATACTGCACGCTCGCTTTGGACAATGTTTGGGTTGTGCGAGTGGAAAAAATGCAATATCCACAAAGAAAATTTTTATCGCTAATTTGGCGTGCTTTTAATTGTGCCAGTTTGCCAAAATGTAAACAGAAATAGGGCTCAAGTTGTAGCCCACAGCTTAACTCCATGGCGAGTCCATGGCAACATTATACTCCCTGTTTACATTTCCCAAAGCATCATGAAACTGTAGTTTCCGACAGTACAAAGTAAGACAAATATTAATAGGAGTGTCGAAATCCATTATTAACTTTTTTCATGTCATATTTACTGAGTGTTGAAAATCTGTACATACGAAAAACCCAACAATTTTAAGTAGCCTAAAACTATTTTTTTTTCATAAAAACAGTCCTAAAACATGTATAGTGTAGTCGGCTATATAAATTGATGGCATTTCTGAGGAGCCCAACTTATTCTGAAAATAGCAAGATATGGCATGACTGGCTAAAACATGTAGTGACTCTGCTAAGAAACAAAAATGAGGAAACACGCCTAGGTTTTAAGGGTTTTAGGTCATAATTATATGTTATTAAATGTAACTCTGTTTTGATGTTTCTATCTACGTACTATTCATATTTACACTGAAATTAATAAAATATATTATTCCTCATTTTTATATGGCATTTACTGCTAACTCACTGAGCTAGGCCTGTTACCTTTTAGTAGGAGTTAGCTATTTATTTTTTACTCCATAATGATTAGACTTAGCTGCTGTCTCATTTATGTAGGATCACTAAGTTACCAAGATGTTGGTTTGTCAAAATTTGTATTTTTTCAATTTAACATAACTGCTAGAGAGAAAAAGTTACCTAAGGATAGCTGAGGCTATCTCACCAGCTAGCTTTCTGTCTTGCTTTAGCTGCGTAGTGGGGTGTTTCGGCCCAGGATTACCCAGCCAGAGGGCAGTTCCTGTGTTTTCGTTCGGTTTTTAGCTTAGTTTTGTAAAGCTGTTCACAGAAATGATACATTTCTATGGCGTAGTAGATTCTAATATCGGAAAATGGACATCAAAAAGTCAAGTTGCTTTTGATTTAGGCTTTCTTGACTTTGGGTTTCTTGACTCTCTAAACTCTTTAATCTCCATTGATTTGTTTGTTTGCCAGGTGTGGCTTTTACGTTGAACGACCAAGGCTTTTCAAATCTGCAGCAAGTTAGTACTTGGGAAGACTGATTGCATGTGGGTGTGAACACCACTGATGTACATAAATTGTTGCAGATGAATAGATGTTGATCAGCAGAAGGTCTGACTTGGTGTTTGCTGGGTCTGGCCACTTTCTCAGCATTCCTCGGATCTACCAAGAGACACACTGAGTCATTTGAGCATTAAGCTGTAGAGGAGAGTCATTTATCTGCCTTGCCTGGTCATTAACTGCTCTGTCTTTGTTTTAATGATAGTTTAAGCCGTCTCGAAAGGGCTCACTTCTCAATTTTAAGCTTTACTGAACAATTTTTGCTGGGGGGGGATCATTTTAGGAGTAAAGCTAAATGGGGTGATACATGATTGACGACAGTTTTAGAGTTGAATATGTTGCGGTTCCCCGAAACAGTCCAAATTGAGCATTATGTGTACTCCTGCTAGTATTATGAATTTGCATATTAATGTGATAACTGCTACCCAAGGTATAATGGGATGTTATGGAAAAAATCCTGCTGTCTCATTGTATCCCTCCCTTGATTATTTCTAAATGTCAGATGTTCAGTCAGAATAGAAAAGGCCATTGAACTGCCGTGCCTCTATGGCCAACATCAGTGACTAAAATGTCCATCAGTGAAGAGGATTGCCGAGTGACTGTTAATTTGCTAGGAGAGACAAAACACTGTTAAACATTTATTTAGATGCAAATGAATTCATTATAAAGGCAAATGAAAGAGGGGAATGCATTACAGCTCTCTACTCTTATTACATGTGTGATACAGGGTGCATTTATTTTCATAGCTTTGTGAATGAAGAGTTGAATTTCTGTAGTGATTACAGTGTCTGGGGCTCCTCTAATAACCATCCTGGTGACCTCTCTGTCAGCTGAAAGGTGGGAATTTGGATTGGAGGTGCTTTCTTTAGACACTACAGATGCAGCACAAAAGTTGGTTTGAAAAGGGCAATGGCACACTGAATTAAAATGAATAAAAGTACTGTAGAACTAACTTGAATAGAAAACTAACCAGAGGTGCCATTTTCAAAGGTGGGAATTATCAAACTCACAGCTAATCAAATTGCTCCATGCAGGTTTCCAGATGTTTTGTGATCCCAATTCTTTTTGTATATTATGTAGAATTTTCTAAGCCTGGAAAAAGAGAGGCCTAGTAATGTGAAGTTACAGATGGTTATATTGAAGGCCCTCTGCTGAAAACAGGTGATTGCATTGCGAAACATAAAACGTGGCAAATTATACATCATTAGATGTAGTTAGTTTCTCTGCAGCTGTTTTCCAGTGTTCATGTTTGTTAGTCAGCACCTGCATGCACCTATGAAAGTGTGTGTTCCTTTTCAAAAATAGCATAATTATAAGGAGGTCATGGCATTTTTAGTTGCCAGATTACACATCTACTTTGTTTACTGTCATAACTAATATGAGTATGATAACTAAACTTGCTGGCTCCCATTCATCCTGTGTTGTTAAATTAAACCGGGCCGGTACGATGCCAAAACGAATTATCTTTTGATGTTGATAAATCCACATTCTTTCACGTTTGTTTCACGGATGTAGTGGTGTGTTTACTCCGTCACCGGGGTAAAATTGATTTCCATTTCCTGATTTCTTCCACATGTTCTTTATATTGTAGTTTGCTAAACGGGCTATGAGAGACAAAGACACAGTATCTATCAGTTGCAACACTACCAAAGCCTGTAAAAGGAGATCAGTCATGGCATAAAATTGCAGATAAATGCACTGATATGATATTTACAGGTGCGTGTTACGGCCCATATTGCATCATTGTAGTTACCAGCAGTATGTGGTGTGAAAAAATGTTTGCCCCCTTCCTGATTTCTTATTTTTTTTCATGTTTGTCACACTTAAATGTTTTTAGATCATCTTGCAGAGATCTTGCAAAAAAAAAAAAAAAATCAGGAATGGGGCAAACACTTTTGCACACCACTGTATATATGTTATAGATATTATAACAGCACCTTGATCTCTTAGCGCTTGTTTAAGGAATGGTGCAGCCATGTCTGGAAATATGTTCATGGATGAGTAATTAAAAGCAGGGTCAAAACCCAGATACCTGTAAACCTGCAGTTGTTAAGGCTTCACCTTCAGGAGCCTTTTATGTATTCTGGTAAAGTAGACTTTGAGTTTATGTAATGCTTGACTGAGTAAGTGTGTAAAACATAACACTACATATTGAGCTTGTTTCCAGGAAAAGAAATCCAGGCTTACAGCATGTCAGATTGTCAGTATATCTGATTATTGACCGCATGTCGTACTGTCATCAAACCTACGCAGCTCACTCAGATGTGACTCTGGAAGTTTCTTCTTCTGCTGTGATTGAAACCTCTCCGCCAGAAAAGAACATGTTCTCCTTGAAGACGAAAGTTTTTTGGTTGATGTGTGAGCACCAGTTAGTTTTAGCTCCTCTGAGAAAGTCTCCATGATCAAATACGGTGAGCCCGGTCAACAGTCTAAGGTGGAGATAGCAGTAGTGTATAAATCAGAGCACACAAGTAATCGAGAGAGTGTCAGTGTGGGTGTGCTCCCTTTGTGTGTGTGTGTGTGTGTGCGCGCGTAAGTACGCTGTGTGCTGGAGTGTGTGGAAATGTGCGACAGTGTGAGTGTGTTTTAGATGGAAGCGGGGCAGTTGCCACTTTGACTTTTTTCTCCTTTTTCTCAACTCCTTCCTTCCTCATCAAACTGTGACAAGTCCTCTGAGACCTCTCTCCTGCTGCAGCTTTCACACAGCATGAATCACATAAACATCAGATAGCTGGGGTACATGAAGTACATGACGCATATTTTTAGTTTTTATCAGCCAGCTAAAATATTACATTGTGTCTTCAGCAGGATTGCCAAATTATCTCAGTTGGGGCATGATAAAATCAGCACAATTTATGCAAATAAACAGTTTATATTTGTTAAGAGATCTGCCAATGAAAATGCATTGATTTTGAGCCAGTGAGCCTCCACTACCACCACCTCCAGCTGGGACAGTGTCCAAAACTGTGATCTGGTAAAAGATAGAGTTTGTGGTTGCTTTCAGTAAGCCTTAAGGTCAGGACAAAGGTTTGTTTATTGGCTTCTAGGGGTGAATTTGCAGTTTGCAACCATTTAAATACCCTCACCCTCCCCTTCCAAGCATGTTGGAGAAACTACGGTGGCCGGTCGAGAAAAGTGAGAACAGCACTATCTAGAGCCAGTGTTTGGTTTGTCCGTTCTGGGCTACTGTAGGAACATGGAGGTGCAACATGGCGACCTGCGTGGAACGGGACCCGCTCCTTGTAGATAAAAACAGCTTATTCTAAGGTAAAGAAAACACAACCAATCTTATTTTCAGGTGATTATACACTAATGAAAACAGACTTATAAATATTATATTCCATTTCTGCCAATAGCTCCTCCTAAATGTTACACACTGGACTTTTAATGTATTAATACCCATACCCCAATAATTTCTTAATTTATCACTTACAAAAACACTCAGAATTTTAGGTTTGTTTAATGTGTTAATATTGCAGCGGTGACTTTGACATTACATAAAAAAAAATTGAAACATTTGACTACAATGTTAGATTTCCTGTAATATCTTATTATGAAAATATTGTATTGTGAAGCCTGTTCCAGGCGGGTCATCATAATGGCCTTAATGTATCATCTTATGCCTATTGCTGACTATACAAAATAAGGAAGTACTCGGTGCCACTAGTATCAATATTAGGACGAAGGACAAACATTTCCTGTAATATTTATTGTTGTCCACTTTTCAACTAGGTTAAAAAAAAGTGTGAGGTGGTTGAGAGAGCTAGCGAGTGAACTAGAGAGAGGCAGCGGTGACTAGAGAACAAAGCCAGTGAAGGAGATAAATAATACTATATTATTAGTTTCATTGCATTTACGTTCTGAAGCAGAAATAAATCACCATCAAGCACAGCAGATTATCTACTTTGGAGACAGATGCTCTGAAGTTTTCAGCCTTCTTTTCCACCTTTGCATGTCTCCTTTATCATTCATTCATTACATTCAATTCAAACATCGCCAGGCCAAAGTAAATACCAAACGTCACGAGGATGACTCTGTGTTGTTTCCTCGTGTGTGCAAACACAATCATCGTTTCTGAATCTGTCATTGGTTTCATTTGCTTAATCCTCACATTCTTCAGATGCAGTGGAAACACAAGCAAGAATGTGCAAACAAGACTTTTTAGCTGCCTGTTTCTTTCCTGAGTTTAGTTCTTGTGGTTCCATAGTTTCTTGAACTGTTTGGTCAAAAAGGGGAATAATATAAGGTTGGCAAATTGGTCACTGGCGGTTCACCAATCTCAAGTCTTAAGTCTCTGGATGTTTATTTTAATGGGAAATTGAAATCAGTGGGAAGCAATTACTGCCTACAGTTAAAGGGAAAAAAACAATCTAAACATTTCAGAATAAGCATCATTGTAAAATATGGGTCATTTGTAGTGAATTGCTTCATGTTCCCTCTTTTCATGGTGTTGCTTGCACACTGTTTTTTCCTCTTCTTCACTGGGAAGGATTTGGAGTGAGTGACGAGCAGCTTTTCTCTTGGCAATATTCATAAATAGCCGCGTCGCTTTCTGTAATGTTAAATAGTATGATCAAACATATTAGCACGGCATCCTGCCAATTGCACCTGCAGGTTTTGAAGTAAGGTAATCAAACGGTTCCGATCTGAAAGTGCAGTTACAAAGGCTTGAGTTCAAGAGAGAGAGAGGACGTGAGAGAGAGAGAGAGAGAGAGAGAGAGAGAGAGAGAGAGAGAGAGAGAGAGAGAGAGAGAGAGAGAGAGAGAGAGAGAGAGAGAGAGAGAGTTGCCTTTCAGTGATCAGCAGAGCCAGACTTTCTGCTGGAAGTGTTTTAATGATGAGCTTGGACCTGCTGATGAGATTGTATCATGGGTTGTCACCAAAGGCCACCGTGGGTTAATAATGTCTCCTTGAGATGGTACATGAACTGTGCCGTTATGCCACACACACACACACATTCAGCTGAATACACACTTAGACATGCCCACACACATATCAACACACAGTACATGGTGACAGTTACCACATAAATGAGAAACATGCTGGAGATGTTATATTCTGCTCTCAATAACCGATGCATGATAACAGCAAAGATAGAAAATGATTAATTATTTAAATGATTCCGCTTTAGCAACAGCTTGTAAAATACACAAAAAAAGAAAGAAAACTGTCTGCACATGAATTAATAAGAAATGTGTAAAATGTCTGTGTTTTGATGGATGAAATGATGGATACAAAGTCACGGCAGCCATTTGTGCCAGTTGGTCAGGCTGCATTCAGTCTTTTCTGCCTAACAATGACACCAAAACATCCCCAAATGTCATGCACCACCTCACTCATCAGTTCATGTCTCAGCAAATGTCCACCCTTTGTTTTTTTGTGTGTGTGTGTGTGTGTGTGTGTCCTGTGTGGCATTCTGGGCTGCCTCCTTCTCATATGCCTCATTGCCGCTAGCGTAAGTAATAACCAAAGAGCAAGAATGACAAATACAGATGGAAATGAATCCGTGGCTCAGAGAAAATGTGTCCACAATAGCGTTATTCCTCATGCTTATCAAAAAACATTTATTTGATTTTTTTTTCCCCCTCAACATTGTGTTATGTTTCATAGCCAGTGCAAAAATATGTTGTATGTACAGTGCCTATAAAAAGTATTCACTTCCCTTCTAAGATTTCATGTTTTATTGTCTTACAACATTGAATCAAAGTAGATTTAGTGGCTTTTTGACACTGATCAGCAGAAAAGAAGAATGAAATGAAAACAGATCTCTCTTTAGCAGCAATTACACTGCCATTTCCCCCCTTACCAGGCCACGCCTAAATCACCACTGGTGCAGCCAATTAGTTTAAGAAGATAGCGTAGTCAAAATTTAAAAATTGACTTTTTTGGCCATCAGACTAAACACCATGTTACACTCCACATCACGATGAACATACCATCCCCACCATGAAATATGGCGGTGGCAGCATCATACTGTGGGGATGTTTCTCTGCAGCACGTCACCTGTGTGTAGTCAAGGGGTTTCAGGCATGTGAGGGTGGAGGGAAACATGAAAATATAGGGAGCTCCTGGAGTCCAGATCTCATTTGAAAAAGGCTGTTCACTCACCACCCCCATGCAGCCTGGCAGAGCTGAAGCAGTTTTGCAAAGAAGAATGGGGGGAAATTGCCGTGTCAAGATGTGCAAAGCCTGTAGAGACCTATCCACACAGACTCAAGGCTGTAATTGCTGCCAAAGGTGCATCTAGTAAATACAGAAGGAGAAGGTTAATATACTTATGCAGACAAGTATTTTGTATTTTCTATTTGTAATTCATTTAGATCCCTGTAGTAATCTGTTTTCACTTTGACATTAAAGGGTCCAAAAAAAGGAACAATAAAACTACTTTGAGTCTATAAGTGCATTTTTATGCACATTTCCAAGTCAGTGAATTCACTGCACATAAGAAATCCTGAGCGGAAACGCAGGAAATTCGAAAAACCGTCAAAATATAGCAAAAAAAGTTTGAGGTGGAAAAGTTGGTCCATCAATAAAAACAAAACGCGACAAAATGCAATGGAAACAGACTTAGTGACGTACATGTGACTTAAACGTTCATTGAAGCTTCCGCTCCACTGAAAAGACGAAAAATTACAGCAGACAAAAACATCAGATCTGTGTGGAGCGATAAGGACACCGTAACGTTCCTCAAATTCATACATAAAACAAACAGAAATGCCATATTTCCATCATGTTTTCCACTTAGTTTTCCACAATTTGAGGTTTGACCGCCGCTCTTTTAATTTCATCATCTCGTTGCGTCGTCTTCTTCTGCAGTGGTTTAATGGCACCTGACTGGAGAATTAGCGCCACCAACTGTTTATCTCAATGCGCCCAACTCCTAATATTCGTATAACAGTAGCGGATGGAAATAAATGGAAATGCTCTTTGATGGAAACCTGACTATGTTGAGGACAGTAAAACATGAAAACTTCACCAAGTGGAGTGAATGCTTTTTATAGGCGCACTGTATGTTGATTTTGATGTGTTTTTCTGGGTTCGTCATGCTTTTATTCTACCATTAGGTCTAGACTAACACATGCCAGTGAAAGCAGCCCTGCGGGAGGAAAAAAGGCTTTTGTGCTCAGATCCAGTGTAGCTTGTTCAGGAGATAGGCTGCGCAACACACACTGACATTTTAAAAATCTTTTATTTAAATCTGTTATATTATGTGATTATAAAGTTATTGTCCAGATATTCCATGTGTTTTTTTGCAACACCCGAACTGTAAAATTAATTAAAAACACACACAAAAACAGGTGTTTTCAATATTCACCTTGAATCATTTCAGCATGTTTGGCTAATTGAAAAATGAATAACATGTACATAATACAGTATATAGAATGAAACCTATTTTCATTGGTTTCCACTAAAGTATTTCTGAAGTATTGTCCACATTCGCATCTCGTGATTGCAGGAAAACATGCGAGTACATTCTGTGCATCCTGAGGCACACACAAGCTCTCCCAGTACGGACCTGCAGCACAAAGTAGGGAGGAGGAGTGGAAATGTTGCAGCGATGAAGGGGAAGAAATATGTTTATTTTAGTCCTCACTTTTAGACATTACTCATCTAATGGTTTTCTGATTAATATGTCGGCTCTCTGTTTTCATCAAATCATCCATTAAAAAAAAACACTCAATTAAGCCCACTTCTGTCTGTCGGTGACGCTGATTCATTGTTCAGTCTTGTGTGTATTTGTTATCCTGCGAGCGTGTCTGACATTCAGACCTTGTCCTCAGTTTGAGGACTGTCCTGCCAGCAGTTTTACAGATGTCTCTTTTTAATGGTGGCCTCTGGGGAAAATGCTTTTTGGGCTGCAGGAGAATTGTTTCGTTGCAATACCGCAAGTGGCCACTGGGAAAAAAAATGGAAGCAAGGCTATCCAGGTCTTATTGTACACCCATGTTACAAACGCTCAAACAAGCATCCCACCCCCATTGTTGCTGTTGTTGTTTCAGGCGCATGCTCATTGCACAAAGCAACAATGGGGATGTGTGAATTGAGGTGCTGACGTTATCATTTCCCAAACTGTCGGTCTGTAAACTATTACTTTATGTCGTATTATTATCATTAACTGGTAAACCCACTTTGTACTTCACACTTATTTTAATTTTATACTTATACCCACTTGGTACTTAATTTATTTTCTGACCTGCATTATAGTGTATTATATTTTTTGCTTAGTACTTCTATTCCTGTGTGCACTGAGATGACAGTGAGCTGCTGTGTTTCCCCTCGGGGATCAATAAAGTTTCTGATTCTGATTCTAAAACGCTTTGTTTTAAACCGCAGTTTATAAAAATCAGCCCTTTAGAAGGAGTTTTAAAAAAACCCCATTTTAGTGACCTAAAATGCCGTTTGCATGTGGATGAGAGGCCAAAAAGAAGTAGAAAATGTTTGTGTTGCAAAATATCTGTATATGCGTGGACAAGGCCACGATGTTTTGTTTTTCATGGATTTTCTGTTAAACTGTCTCCTCCAGTTAGTCATCTTTCACAAAAATGTTGCCCTTAATTAGTTCCTTCCATTTTCCAAGTAATTAACATTCTCAAACATTGGCTGTGTTTATAAACACTGGTGATTCACTTGGCACAAAGTTACTTCAGTAACCAGGTTTAGCATGTGAACATCCTGTCTCTGTCATAGAAGCCCAAGTAACAGAGTAACACTGCAGGTAATGAACAACCTGATTAAGTCAGTCGTGTCACTGTTTTTTGTTTATTTTTGTGCAAACTGTCATTAGAATAAACAGTGCACATGTGACCATCATCATTCCTCTCCATTTGTTAGAAACTATTAAGTAAAAAAGAAAGAGGCCGACTGATGGGTGGCAGGTAGGACTGGGTGTTCACAACAGGCAGAATACATTTTTTGGGGGGCGTGAATTTACTCTCATGTTGATTGAAATTTCTGCTTCCTCAAGCAACTTCAGACAAGACTAAGCTAGTGAAAATGTCATTATTTGTGTTGCATATAGAATTTCACGTTTCACCTATCAAAGTTCTCTTTTGATATTGAATATATTTATTCACAATTAAAGTACTGCTTTGATTTACGGCATTGTTTTGTGGAATGACGGATTTTGAAGCTGTAATGCATCCTCCCTCCCTGTGCATTTCCAATGAGGCATCATTTGCATTTAAATTCCTTTTAGAGATCTCAGGGTGAACTACAGTAGCCTAGCAAAGCATCCCACAGCATTCTCTTGTCTCATTGTGTTCTGGTAAGGCAGTTGATCAGCTGGTTTGTGATTGATTTTATTTCAAGGAGGATACGCAATAGTTGAATGGCATTTTTTTGCTCTTGCGCAGACATCAGTGAACATTTCCTATCTGACTTGCAAACACACAACTCACTGGATTATCCTTGGACTGGTAAAACAAATGGTAGCTGTTGTCAAAAATGTGGGGCTCTGCAGTAGTCTATGAAGTTTTACAGTCGTGTTGTGCAGTGCAGGTTTTAAGAGTCCAGGGACCCTCTGATCTGTCTGTCCACATCTGCAAGGCTGGATTACCAACCATGCAAAATGGGAAACTGCCCTCGGACCCTAGATCCCCAAGAGTGCCTGCGTTCACTGCGTGGCATTTCATTTGTGATAATCTGATTAACTGTAATTTTGTTTTTGGGAATGTGGGAAAGCACTCTTAAGCATCATATCAACTGACATGATAAGGGTCTTAAGGTCCTGATTTATTACCTGATCTTGAGGCCCTGTCGTGAAAAGGGTCCCTGTGTCAAAGTCTAGTTTTAAGGTAGTTCTGATACTGTGCTTACATGGCGCATATCTCTTTATTAATATATTCATAATCAAACCCAGCAAACCTGGCCCTTTGCAGTATTGTAGTATAGGAATATATTGCACAAAGCACAAAGAGGGATTGAGATGCAGCTTAATTTACCTAGAAGCCCCTAAGCAGGTTAGACCGGCCATGCATATCTGATTGAGCTGAATTCCTGAGTGAATGTTTTCCAGATTTATATGTAATATCAAAAACTGACCTGTGGGGAAGAAACTGAAACATCAGTACATTGCTGACTGAATACAAAACCACATGATATGCTCCACACATCTATCATGTGAGTCTGTTAGTTGGCAGTAGTGAAAAGCATGTAGAAATGCGTACTCTTGGGTATACCTGAAAACAGAGTATGGTCAGTAGCTGTGATTCTACATTAGTCAGTGGTGATCTTGGTAACACTTTATTTTGCAGGTCCCTTCATTTCCTACAAATTTCTCGTGACATTTCTGAGTCATTTGCTAGTATGTAACTGTTCATGGGCGATGGAGAAAAGAGTCCAGTCGGTAGAGTTGGCAAGTACCCAGTCGTTATATGAGCGATTAACAGTATAACAGGACACATTCTTCATTTCCCTTACAAGTAAACTACAGTATGTGTAGTTTATATGTAACTAAGTACATTTAGTCAACTACTGTACTTGCATACGATTTTGAGGTACTTGGCGTATTTCTATTTTACGCCACTTCAGTCTTCTACTCCACAACATTTTACGGAAAAAATATACTTTATACTCAGCAATATTTATTTTAATATAGTCAAATGTGACTAGTTAGATATGAGCACTTTATATAGTAAGATATGATGCAGTGTTAAAACTACCCAAAAGCATAGAAAGCAGCTAATATTAGCTTCACCGCAACAATTTATAAAATTAAGATTTTGCTTACATATTATTTCATTAGTAATAATAATCCCATAATACATTTTGCTGCTGAAACTTCTATATTTCTACTTAAGTAAAATTATGAAAGCAGGACTTTGACTTATAATGGAATATTTTTACAGTTAGGTATTGCTAGATGTCAATACTTCTTCCAATGCAAATTACATAGCCATTTGGAGGTCACTTCCTAAGAATAAACAGTTACACACCAGCTTGCTTTTAGAAAATAATTCCATTAAAGTAGTGGGTAACTAGGGGACCCGTGAAATAAAGCGTTACCTGTGATCTTCTATATATAGAATATATTTTAACCCTCTCTGTCTTTTTCTGTTATCTACAGGGTGTAGGTGCTGACCCCCACATTGCCTTGGCTCTGCCCCCCGAATCCAAGCTGGCCAAAGAGAAAGCAGAGCAGCCCTCGTTCCAGCTCTTGGACACTGATGAGATGAGCATCAGGATAGGTAGACCTGGACCTCTCTCAGGCAAGCCTCCCTTCATATACCCACACCAACTGTTACAATTTGTGCTGGATTTCAGAATAAAAGGGAATATTACATGTCATCAAAAACCATACGAACATCTACAGCTGTAGTCCCTGTAGTCCCACTTTTCTTTGCAACTGATCCTATGGGAAAATCAAGTTTCAGGCACCAGAAAGCTATAGGAATCGTGTCAGACTGATGCAGAATAAAGAAATGCATGAAAAGGGACTGCATTGGCTACCACTGTAAAAAAAAAAAAAAAAAAAAATTCACCTGGAGCTTCTCTGATGGCTTCTTCTCACTGTCCTGATTTTTCTGTTTTCCCTTTTCTCCATCTACCTCATCTGTCCATCTGTAGTACTCAGTGGGTGTTCTCCTAACTTTGAATGCTGTTTCAATCTGGATAGCTCTTAAGAAATGATCCCCAGTGTGTTTTCTTGGGCTTGGGACACTAACCTTTCTGCATGGAATCATCTCATAGATTACATACATACTGTAGTACACATTCATGTTGTCACACTCAGCTAGATTCTCTTAAAGCTGCGAGGCTTTTATTGACATAGATTGTTTTCTGTAAGATAAGATCATTTTGTGCTTGGGACACAGTAAAGCTGAGGAGCTAATAAAAACATCTCATCTTCCAACAAAGCAAAGAAAGATTATAGCGTTATGGGCAATTACACGCAAACTGCATAACCGTCTACTGTACGTGACAAAAGAGTGCGACAAGGTTGAAAATTATAAAACAAATAAATGTAGAAAAAGTGAAGTGGCAAAACAGATTAAAGACAAGAGACCACGTAAAGGAAGCTGGTGTTTGGCCGTGTGTGTGTGTTTGTTAGCATACTGGTACTGTTTGTACTGTTGGCCGATACATCAGTGTTGTTTCCTCTCCTCACTGACAATGACATTTTACCAGCTGACTGTCTCTCAGTGAGCATATTAAATCCAAGCACGACAGTGGCTCTGTTATTTTTATATCATATACAATTACACTCACCGGCCACTTCAGTAGCTATACCTTGCTAGTAAAAGTGGAACTAATAACATTAATGATGACTCCTATCCAATCAAGTGTCCATCCAGTAAGCCACGTCAGTGAGCCACCATACACAAAAGCAGGGCTCTGAAACTTGCACGCCTAAACGGAATGCCGCCATCATTAATGTTATTAATTACACCTGTGCTTTTCGTGCTGACGTGCAGAACTGTCTGTTGCGAAAAAAGGCTTTTTGCTTAGTTAATTCATGCAGACACAAATGACTGTTAGGTAGCAACCTGAGCCTTGCTAATGAATCAAAATAGCTGGAAGATTGAGTTATTTTTCGGTTGGTAATTCCTTTGTGACTGCGTATGCCGTCGCTCCTCCTCTTCATTTCCGTTATTGTCACAGTTACCTCACATTTATCCTGAAATTTTATCATGACAATTTCATAATGACGATAATGAGATTTTTCCATCGTTGTAAATCTCAGGGGAGTTTGGCTGACCACTGATGTAAGGACTGTTGTCAGGTAGAGCTGCTGAATGTTAGGTCTGAAGAAAGTTCTGTGAAAAGTCCTGAGTTGCTTTGATGTTATTTTCAGGGACATATCACAGTTAGCAGCTGAATGTGCTCAACTGAAAAACAAGACAAAGGGAGAAAGAAACCTTTTGAAAGCTTAAAATGAAAAGTACTTCAAGTTTGCACTCAGACTAAAAAGGAATAAGAAGCATATTCATGAGCAGACAGAATGGCATTTTTCTGATGAGCTACAACTCAAATAATATTTCTAACCCCTTGAAAAATCATTAACTTTTTGAGCGTTGTCATTTCAGCGTTGTCAAACACGACCATGAATCCCAGCTTTCCTCATTGTTTACAGTGATGGTACATTTCCTGCAGCTCTGAATTCCACAGATTGAATGTATATTTTCAGACGACATTTACGGATCAGTTACAAATTCATTGCATCCCTGTGGCTTGCCTGAGGGCTTCCGAAGCGAGTCGACCAACACAGTAAACAGAAAAGAGCACATATATATAAATACTGCATGTCTGACCGTGCTGTTCAGAGTACAGCATATCCAATCTGCTATACACAGAGAAATTTGAAAGTAGGGAGTCGCATTTCTTAATGCCTGGGTAGCTCAGTCTGTTATGCAGTTTTTGTACATCAAAAATAGTGAATAATTTATGTCAAAAAGGCTGAACTGCTATACTGTGAAGGAGTCTCGCAATAAACAGCTCCAATAGAACAACTGGGGTTAACTGACACTAACTAACTAACTATTGCTTAACTTGGTTAATTACTTCATTATTACCTCTTGAACTCTCATCCTCAAAAACCAGAACAAACTAATACATTTGTTCAGCATTCATGGCACATATGCAGTTGACACTAACGGTGTCATTTTCAAAACAATGGGTCTTTGATTTTAGACAGAGGTAGGCAAAAGCAGGCTTCTCATTTCTCAGTCAGTCAGTCAGTCAGTTTTCATGGTTATAATGTCATCTTTCACAAGTTGTAGCTGGCTGAAGCTAACATTAGCTCCACGAGTTGTCTCCAGCTGACTTTTTTTCAAAACGAGACCTCTTTAAAGGGTTCCTAAATATGCACTTGACCTGTTTAGCTCCTTAGTTTATGTACCTGGACAAGCAAGAGATTAGATTTATGCTATATTGTAAGTATTTTCAAAAAGTATGTTTCACTTCAAAGAGTTGGCTTTTTAGGACGAGGACTAACTGATGTGTTGGTCAAATGTAAGGCTATCTTGGATAACAAGTTTGACTGGGGTTGCTTTGGTGTTAACTTCCCCAGATCAGAGCAGGACAAAGCCACTAACATTAGCCTACACTCTAATATAGTAGCATCCAGGACCAGCTTCCACACAGTAGGGAAATACTAGCTACACAGGGTATGTGCTATCAGGGCTTTTTATCAACGTAACCTGTAACTCTTTAAAATAATGTACTGTAGCATGAAATGCCGCTGGCCATGGAAGGAGCGCTGGGTTGTGACACTACTGTAGGTAGTAAGCTAGTTAGCCGGACATGCTAATGTTTGCACTTTACATTAAAGCAGACACACACACACACACTGTTTAATCCATTCCTCACACAGCTGTGCTTGTATTTCTGGTTTTGGAAAGGGACATTACACAATTCAACATGTTGAGAAATCCAAAGCTTGACAGGCCTGCTCTGCCTAGTTACGGTTGCTAAGCTGTCATTGGACAATTGCTGTTTGTGGGAGGGGCTGCATCTCACTGAGAGGTGCCCCCTTGACGACAACTCTATCCTCAAATCAACTGCCATCCTGACATATGCTCATGCAACACATGCTGACTCATGTTTCCCATAAAAAAAAGCCAACAGTAAATGTATTTCAGTCACGGCTCATCAGCACCAATGCCAGAGTGCCTGTCTTCCTGCGTAGTGCGACAACAGCCACAGAGGAGAAGCTGATTGTTACATGCTATCATTGTTGGTTTAAACCTGAAGGCTGAATTCTCACTAGAGTGCTGTAATAGTTCTGAATTGGCCTTACAATATGTATGAGGTTCGTGCAGATGCTCAAGGCCTGTATTGGGATGTTGAGTGTTTTCTTTGCTTACTGAGATGGGTAGGAGATGAGCGAATTGAATATTCACACACACGTATACAGAGCCTGTTGAGGTCAGCACCCACTTTAGCATCCCTCATTTTGGTCTAGCAAGGCAGAGATGATTGACAGTTCTGTCCTTCACTTCATACTGTGGACACTACGCATTAGTTCAGTCTCAGTTAATGCTCAGTGGATGTTCTACAAGCTTAATACTGACCTTGTGAGATGTTGTCTGCCTGATGTGAGGCTTCCACACACTCTTTTTTTTTCATCATGTATAGAAACTAATTCTCACATAAACTCACACAAACTATTCCCTCTCTATCTTTCAATGCCCTTCAGTGATCTTTATTTTCTTGGAAAATGTGTTTGCCTTTTAATTTACTCAAGATGATTGGTGGTTGGTGTCTCTTTTCAATCTGAAGATACTTGATTCATTTTGGGCGCTGTTCCCTCCTGTCTTTGGCTTCATCTTAACAGACTTAACTGGTATTTTTTCAAGTGCCCTCTTGGTCTCAAAGGCCTCTCTGTATAGCAGCAGTCACTGCTTTTTCAGCCATCACAGAAGATAAACAAACCAAAAATCCCATCCTTTGAGTCCGTCAGATGTGTGGTATATGAATGTGGATGGTATGTATTGCCTTTTTTTTAACCTTTTTTTAACCTTATTTTCTAAGCAGGATGTTAGCTGCTTAAAACTTAAATCACATTGAAATATGAATTGATTTTCTGTTCTTAGAAAAGAGCCCTCCTCAGCACAATCAATGAAACACGGAGACTCGAAAGCATGATATGAATTTTGATTTAAAAAAACAATTATGTTGTTCATTCCTGAAGCGCAGAAGAAATGCAACTGATTTTAAGTCATTAGAAGATTACATTTTTAAAGCTTATCTACCCAAAAGGGATCAAATAGAAGTTTACATTTAAGACCATAAGTGCCACACAAATAAAGCTTTACTTACTTACTTCACAGATCACACCCTCCATCTCACCTCAAAAAACACATTTTGCGCTGATTATGTCGCAGCACATGATCCGAGCTAATAGCAAATCCGCTCGGATTCACTCGGGTATGAGACCCGAGACTTGAGGCACTAACTGACCTGATTAGACAGAATTTGGATTAGGACCCAGCCTGACTCGGGTCCTGGTTTGGTAAGTGATAAGAAGCGATTTGGAGAAAGTTAATATTTCAGTAATTATCTTGATATCTGGCGATATGACGCCGTTAAGTCAAATATTCATAATCACGCAGTAAATTTGAAACACACTATCATCTCATTGAATCAGTCAGTATTTAGTGTCTTATTGGAACAAAATATTGTTAAAAAAAGATGATATAAAAGTAAAACAGTATCATCTAGACGTGAACTGTGATCCATGATATCATGAGACAGCATGGGAATTTTGTCCCAGTAGGATTTCGTGGCAGGACGATGAACAATAATATTGAATTTATTGTGCATCCCTACTGTCAGCTAGTGAAGTGAGCATCCAGTCTGCCAACTTTAGTAGATACCGACTATTTCTCTTACTCTACAAGTCATGAAGCATATTTAATAGATCAGTGCTTTGCTTCCTGCTGCTCTCCAGGTATTTGAACTGGCAAGAAGCCCCTTGTAAGCATGTACCCGCTCAAAGATGCATGCATTCTCACGTACACACATGCACGCACAAAATTATTCCAGTTCCTTTTAATACTTAATGCATGGCGTCCTGAATAATTCAGTCAGCATTAGGAGGAATCAAAGCGTGCCTTATGGCATTCAGTTTATTTCGGTCTTGAGATTGAATTTTGGAATGTACTATAAAATGTCAAATGGGATTGGATCTGAATTTCTCAGTACATACTCCATACTCCACCTCCATAGTTGTATTTCCCAGCATGCCACTTTAACTTAGTTAAATAATTAACTTTTCTATTTATCATAATTTTTTTTCAGGCCTTAGGGCAAAAGCTGCAGCCAACTACATGACAGCTATATATCTCTTTTTGAAGAGGTGGAGGTGGTGCTATAGTTGGGATCAGAGGGAAGTCTTAATGCATTTCACCAACCACATCATATATCGGTGTGTTAGGTGCTCTGGAAATATTCTGACAAGATGAAGCGAAAAAGGCTGTTGTAAGACCCTAACTGTAAAGGACTGTAATATACAAAGAGTTAACTAGAGCAGCTCCATGTCAGCCCTCATCAGAATGTCAAATATGTCCAGGATTTGTTCCTTAAAGTTCTGAAAGCAGCAACAAACAAAACAAAAAAAATGACCATAGTATTATTTCAAGTTGCTCATTCAGCAGAATCCCAGTGTTTTGAAGCCAAATAATTGCACTTCCTAACCTGCTTGCACACACACTTTGGCTTTGTTTTGACTGACCTGAGGGAGTGTAGATAATGAGAATTTTCATTTTAGGTTTAACAATTCCTTTAGTGGAAAGTGCTTTATGGGTAGTTGGGGCACTTGTGATAGATAATGCTGAAACAGTCCAATGGTTCTATTATGGCTGGGTAAGTTCTCTTTAGGAGGTGATTATCTGTAACACACTGATTAGCTCAAATGTTGGTAACACAAATTTAGGGTGAGATGTTTGCTTGCCAGAGGTTTGATTGAGGCTAATTGCTAATATCATAAGGGATGCACCAGTCCATCAGATCAGTATTAGCACTGATATTTTTTAAGTGGATGGGGTATCGGCCAGATCCAGATTAAGTGTTTTTTTTTTTTTTATAAACATAGTTATGTTTACATACATTTTTTCTCACCAAAGGGCATTGTGTGTATCCTTTTGGGCTAATGTGTTGACTGCATTTCCGTCATCAGAAAACATTTGTAGAGCCGAGTTTGTAAAAATTTGAAACCTACTTTGTTTACATCCATGTTTGCTTACTAGCAGTCTTCTTCCTTGCCTTTGTTGGCGTATTGCTACATTTCTTGGCAAGTTATAGCTACCAACTGTCAATCAGTGGATGAGCTTGAGTTGGCAAGAGTGTGTATCACATGACCTATGTGCACCTATGTGATACTAACAAAACAGGGGCCCACTCTTAAAAACATTGCTCCATAGTGCTACTAGTGGTCAAAAACTCCACTGGGTATCTTTAACAGTTTTCTGTTCCGGTCCTTTCATTTGCTGTCGTGAGCTAATGTTGATGTTGTAAGCTACTGCTTCCTAAATCATCACTTCCTGCATGTGCTTCACAATAAATGCATTTTAATGTAAAGGTAGTGGTAGGTCTTTACTGTGAAACCAAAAGCGTTGACAGTGACATTCAGCTTTAGCTAACTTTACCAAAACTTGACTCAATATAGTCTTTCTAAAAGTACATTTTCTGCACTTTTTGTCAGGAAGTTGTTTTGAAACAGATGTTACAGGAATGTTGCTTTGTATAAAGCCTTTTCCCTTAGCTGTGGTATGGACACACAGAGGACAGCGAATGCATCATCAGTTCTGATCACAGCTGCTCAGCACTGTTTCGAAAGTCTGAATCTCTTAACAACGGCAGTATTTCTACAGTATGAACTGTGTGTTTTCCAGTCCAAGTTGAACGTGAAGTCGGCATTGTATGTTAAGGCTTGCTCAATACTAAACTCGCCGCAGGATTCTTTCACATATTATTGCATTAGATATTGGTTTTTGGCTTGTTTTCTCCACAGTGAGCCTAATTGTTGACCAGGTTGTTTACTCCTTCTGGGCTTTTCTGAGCTGAGAAACAATGTAAAAAAAAATAAATAAAAGATGAAGAAATGGAGTGTTTTCCTGTGTATTTGCTCCACTTTTTTGATAGAAAGTCATAAAGTCTTACGATTTCACATCAAGAAGAACCACAGTGGGAACCTTGTTAATACTTAGAGCAGATGCCTACTACAGTCATACAGTTAACAATCAAGCAGCTCAGTTTCCTTTCTCCACACACTCAAACTGGAGGTGTCTAGCACACTGATTTTCTTATAAAATATTTCTTATAAATTTCTTATAAATATTTCTCAATAGTTTCAGTCGAATTGATATTCGAATTCTCCTCACATTTTGTGTTGGCTGACTGACATTTGAGGGACGACGTTGCTAGGAGGCATGCTATCAAATTCTGTGGTGCTCTACTGACTGGAGCATGTCAAGTTTCACATGGTGTTGTCTATCAAATGTTGCTGCATCTTGCTGTTGTATTCTACTGAGAAAGTCGAAGCTAACTTTTTCACAGATCCCCCCCAGACTTTACTTTTTCTTCATGTTATGTTACACCTTCTGAGTCATCGTCAGTTCCTGCACGCTGAGTGCTGTTTTCTTCCTGCATTATAAAGGAGGGGGTCTAGCTAGCAATGCTTTATGATTCCAGTTGTGGTGATGACAAATGACCAGACTGTCAAAACTAAGTCACGGAGTAACGTAGGGAGTGGTCAAATCAGAGATGGGGCTTAGCATCAGCTAAAACCGTTGTCATTTTGTCACTTAATTAAGGTATATAATTGGGTACAATTCTTCTCTTGTTGAGTGTTTTGTAATCAAAGAACTCTGAATTTTTCAGCTGGTCTGAGATTCAAACAAACAACCTTCTGGCCAAAAGTCTGCTCCTCTAATCTCTGTGCTGCTCTTGAATTTCCTGTCGGTGTGTCTCACCCCAGTTCATTACTTTTTGATGCGAGACACTAATGCTGCCTCGTCTTCTGTTAGGCCTCAGAGGACAGAGGGAGGAAGGTTTGATGAAGGTGATAGAGAAATTGATGTTCCCTGTAGAGTGAGACCAAAGGGGTAAACACTCAAAACTCTCAGTGACTGGGCTTAGCGTTTCACCAAATGTGCATCTCTCTTCCTGTATTATTTATGTTGCTCATCTCCCTCGTTCTGTCTCTCTTCCTTTCACTCTCTCCCAGGCTGTCACACGCAGATTTAAAGAGAGACAGAGAACCTGCCCTGTACTTGTTTTTATTTTTGTACTTCTATTCCTTTTGGAGGGTTCACATCTTGAGAAGTTTGGAGGGAAAGGAAACAGCGGCAGTTAATTAGTTGAAGAAATCTTTGTGAAATCTCTCCATGTCTTTACAGTTCCCCAGCTCAGCACGTTTCTTGGCAGCCACTGAATCAGCAAGTTGTCCAACATGAAAAAGCCTGTGGGTCCACACCTTTTCTCTCACCGAGAAAAAAATCTAAGCTTTTCGTTTTCTTTTAAACTTTCCTCTCTCGTTTCCTCGTATGGCTGCACAAATCAAGGCGTCTTTCAACACTGTGAAACTTCCTTCAACTTCCAATTCTAATTAGTCTCTTTGAGAAAACCCGAGGCATTTTCAATAATGATGATTGTTTGGACAGCCGCACTGATGGAAAGTAATCAAGGAAAACAGAAAGATGATGTCACAAATCAATTTTCTATGAGCCAGGCTGTTTCAATAGATATGCTGTAAGAAATTATCATTATAATTAAATGGTAAAAAGGAATACAGAGTAATAGCTATACATAACACGTGCACAGTATCTATTATCAAAACATGTGTTTTTATATTTTAATTTTATTTATCTATATACTCTTATCAGCTAAAATTTGATAAATATCAACTTCATATTGCTTGACACTAAGTTTATTGCTAATTCCTGCTCACTTGAGTTGATTGGCAATTACCAGAGCAGGACAACACAGTGCGCGTTGACATTTAATGAACCTCACATTGGTTATTTTGTACAGTGCAATATAAAGCTAATTCATGTCATTAAAATGCTAATTATAAGTTGCAGGCAGAATTGATGAAGAAAAAAGTTAGGTGAATTAATTACAGAGGCACTCCACAGATTTTACATGTGAAGAGCAGTTTTCATCGTGGGGAGTACTACTCATTCTGTGAAAACATTTGCTGTGGTAGAGCTTTGTCAATAAATAACCCCTTGTGATGTCATCTTGGTTTAGGCTTGGAGTCTTTAAATGTTTAGCAGAAAGCCTTGCGTTACAAAGTGGGGGTAAAGGTTTGAAATACATGAGCATCTACCAGGCAGGGAGGATCTGGTTGCTTTGTGGTAACTGCGGGATCCAGTGTTTTTGGAGCTTGACTCTTTGTCTGGATGTCTCAGCCTCTGCTGCTTTGATTTTGCATTCTTTTTCTGTCTGTCTCTGTCACAAATCCCCCAACTCCCAGTATAATGCCATGCTGGAGTACACGTAAAGGGAAAATCCACCCTCAGACATGGCAGTTTGTGATGCATCTTCCACATTTTGGCGTATTGGACAAATGCAGAAGATACTTCAATGTTTTTCTTGAAGGTTTTTCAATCGAAGATCAAGGTCATCTTTTTAGACCTGCCACCAAACACTGAAAAATTAAACCCAAAATGTGTTTTTTTTTTTTTCGGCACTGGCAGACAACCTCTCCCTGACTGATGCAATACACTCCAACGTTTTATCTTGAAAGGCATTTTGTGAAATGTAGGAAATCACAAACTCAAGCATGCATGCCAGGCAGAGAGAAAGTGGTACAGAAAACAGGTAAAAATGGGTCTTGGGAAAGACAGATGGAAAAAAGAACGAGCTAGAGCAGCTTTTTATAAAGCTGTTTGCCAAGGCATTATTTAGAGTGGAGAAAAGTGTCTAAAAGGGAGGTAGAGGCCCACTCAGAAAGGCTGCATACAGATAAAGATAGGGACAGGGAGTTAGGTTTAGCTCTAGATCTTCTGCTGATATAGGAAAGTTTAGGCATATCAGTCTTCTCAGTGTAGAAGGTAACATTTTCTTCAGTGTAGTGGCACAGAGGTCGTCTAGTTTCGTAGAAAGGAATAAGCTTAATCAACACCTCAGTGCAGAAAGCCGGGACACCGGGTTTTTTTTTTTTTTTTTTGGATGTTTTGGAGCACACAAACAAAGAGGGAAAGAAGAGATTTGCATATGGTATTCTTAGATTTAGCAAATACATTTGGTTCTGTTGCACATAGTCTACTGTGGGAAGCATTACAGTATACTTCCAGACATAGTCAAAGGGCTAGTGTGGGAATATCTTCAGGACATTCAGATATGTTTCACAACTGCAGAGCTTACTACAGAGTGGCAGCAGTTGGAGATAGGCATCATGGCAAGGTGCACGATTTCACCATTAGTTTTTGCCATGGCAATGGAGGTTATTATTAGGGCATCTTGCCCCTGATTATTTTAATAGGCCTTTTTCACAGAAAATATTTTGTCACAGAAGGAAAAGCACGATGACTGAATTCCATTTAACTGCTTCAGTTTCTCACTGTCACAGTGTCATGTCATTGAAATTAGTCGTTAATGTTATTAATAATAATTATGACAAGTCCAAATGTCTGGTGTGAAAAGATCAATCTGTTCGCCCCTGCTGAGAGTGCACTGCTTCACGTTCAACTTTTTAAAGTGCCAATAAAATAAAACACTAAGTGCATGTTTTTGTTTTGGTCTTCAAACAGCATGACATTTAGCCAACATTAATGTCTTTTCTCTGTGCCCACTAATTTGCATTTTCTATTTTGTGCCTTTTTTAAACTAGATGAAAACACAGTTAGAGTCAGAGATAAGAACGAAAACAGAAATAGAGACAGATGGACAGGCAGGCAGGCAGGCAGGCAGGCAGGCAGGCAGGCAGGAATATACTGCAGATGAACATTTCTCTTGCACTGTAGGAAAAAAATTCTCCTCAAATGACAAAATAACATGCTTAGGCCAAATCTGGTGTTCGTGTTTAGTGTCCAGGATCCGTGGGCCACAAAACCAGATGATGTTTTGCATACTCTTGAGCTTGATCTGTTTTTCTCTTCAGTTCTATTGCTAGTACAATAAGATTAGGGTACAGGTGAAGACATTTTAGCAAAAACAAAGACATGACGAATAGGGAGTGCATACAAATAGCTTCAAATGTTCAAAATATAAGCAGCACATGTTCATGAATACATGATCATCCCTTGCTCTCCTGTGGTCCATCACAAGCGTTAGTCCAAACTGCCAGTACATAACTTTAGCCTGATAGGTCTAGGCAGCTAGAACTACACTGCTGATTATACACATGCTAATTGCATAATGTTTAATTGTAGATAAACAAGACTATGCTAGCAGTTCTGTGAGGCTGTATTTATGCATAGCAGTGCTTTGAGCTAAATGCTAACGTGACAATGCTATGTAACAATGACAATGCTAGCATGCTGTTGTTTAGCAGGTATAATGCTTACCATAGTTAGTATGTTAGCATGCTAACATTTGCTAATTAGCACTAAACTAAACTAAAAAAAGTACCGAGAGGCTAATGGGAATGTCGATTTGTTTTGCAGGCATTTGGTCAAGTATTGGACAAATTAAAATTTTGACCTGATGGTTGCGCTAGATGAAAAGTTCGGGATCACCAAAGTTATCTGAATATCTGTACAATATCTGATGGCAATGCATCCAATGGTTGTTAAGATATTTCAGTCCAACTGACTGATGTTACCATCCATCTAATAAGAGTGGGAGGAGGAGGCAAGGAGACAAAGGGTATGTATCATTTTGAAGCCTTACTGGATCACTGGTCTCTAGTGCAACTTGTTGTAACACATTGTTTCTCTCATTGTTCTGTCTCTCCCTGCTTACATGATTAGTTTTAACAAGAGAAAATGTGTGTGTGTGTGTGTGTGTGTGTGTGTGTGTGTGTGTGTGCTCCATGATATCCCCATCAGGGTCAGACAGTTGCCTGGCAACAATGGCCAATAGACGCATGGAAGTTTAGCTGTTTTACTGTCTGTTTCTTTTTCTGTTTCTCTCTCTCTCTCTCTTTCGCTCACCATCATGCTCTCTTGCTTGCTGTCACTCACACACGTCTCTCTTTCTCCCTGTTCTCGTTCTCGTTCACATACTGTCACTGTGTGTCTCTCACACGCTGCTAGTCTGTCACGCTCACTCTCTGTTCCAGTTCAGTTTGAAATCAGTGGGTGTTATTGGCATAAATTAGAAGTACAGCAACTGAAATTGTTTTAGATATTAAGTTATTAGCATTATTGTCTCATATAGTTGCAGTCTTTAACCGAAAATGTGGCATATAGATAGAGATGTGAAGGGCATTTGAAAAATATAAAATAATCATCTGAAAGGGCATGTAGTGACAAACCCACGGAGAGTCTGTAGGTGTATGGGGGCTTTTAGGCTCTATTAGCTTATTGCATTAGTAGCAGGCAGCTGTTAAAAGGAAGGACACAGACCCACTTCATGCTGCCTGCCCAGCACTGAACGGGGACATACAAAGTTAGCAAGTAGCTGGTGAAGAAAATGGAATATTTTGCAAGTAAAGACACCAAAACAGAGACCAGAACAGAACTAAAAGGCAGAAACAGCTCCACTGGGATGATAATGTTGCTTTGAGTCTGCTGGATGTGTAAATAGACAATGTTTGCTACCACATTTGCCAACAACTTTCTGAAATAATAATATGTCAGGGCTGTGTATCTGTCAGCTTGTTTTGGAGTTCTTTTGCCTCCCAAAGTGTTGCCTCTGTGTTGGAACCATAGACTGTACAAATATGGACGACGCGTCTCCACTTCCTCCCACTGTACAAAAATGAAGCCAAAATTTCCCAGATTGCGCTGCGCAGTACTGATCGGGGTTGGAGCCACGGTATCGAGGTCCCGCCCATACACCTGGCTGACTCAATCACGAGCAGAGCTCAGTTGTCAATCATGACACTTTTTATAGCATCAAATAACTAATTAAAACCAAACCTGAACATACATCAGCATGATAAGAACTACCTAAAATGACAGAAACCATCTCTGGGAAAAATTTATTAACTTTGATTTTTTAGTTTGGCTCATGTCCCATCCACTAACATGGAGGGGGGCGGGGTTTATGACCTATACTGCAGCCAGAAAATGGAATCAAATTTGCCTTTATCTGTTGACAATCTTGTCAGGAGAAAGGGCAAAGGGTTTTTCTGTCCTCCTCCGTGCTTCAGAGGGGTTTGTATAAATGTTGTCATGCTGTTTTGGCTGCTTGCAGAGGAGAATTGCCAAATCCTTTTCAAGGTGATGCAGCATTGTTATTTCGGAGGCATGCTACCTTACAAGACTGTCCTTTACCTTCTTGAAGTTTGCCTTTTGTGTGACTTTGATAAATGCCATTGAAGGTATCACGAGTTAAAGAATACAAAATGAGCAGCATGAAGGTTGTTTTTAATCACCTTTTGAGGTCCTTCTGATTATTCATTTTGTAGCTCTTACTTGGCTGTGTTAGTTGACATAACTAGTTATACAAAAAATAATCTATTACGAACTCTGTTTAAAGAATGTTGATGCGCGCTTTATTGAAATGTATTACTGCTTGTATCATACGTCATTCACTAAAAACATTATGTAAGGGCAATTATTCACTTTTGTCAAATGTTTTAGAAGTGAAAATTGTGAAAATGAGCAAGGTTCACCATTACCAAAATATAAACGAGCTTGCTGCTTTTTAAGATGTCATAATTACCAAAGCGGCAGTAATTCCACAGATTGGTTAGCAACGCTGCTGTCGCTGTATGAATTTAGAAATGAGTCTTGAGCAGAACGTGTGTGCAGTAAAATGTTTAAACTAACAGATATTGGCCAGTCACACTTGTTAAAGGCGCTTTATTGAAGCCATAGAAACACTAGTAAACATAGGCACGCTATCAAAACCTCATGGAAGGTTTCTGAATGCTAACAACATACAGTTGTTTTATCTTTGTTAAAAACATTTCTAGCAAAGACAGTACAGCACTAGATACTAGTTAACTCAGAGTAGGGACAGAAAACACAAGTATCACGTTTTGGCTTTCAATAAGACCGAAAAAATGCACTCTCTATGGAAAAATTCCTTGTGGAATGAAAGTACCGGTAAGTCGAACAAAATGTTCAGCTTCCGAAACTTCAACTCTCTGTTGGCCAACACCCCAACCAGCCCTCACAGTATTCAGTGTTCAGTCTTACAAATGTTAACAGCCAAATCACAAAAGTCAACGTTGTTCCCATAAGGTAATGTTTCAAAGTTTAGATTTCCTGAGTCATCCCAATTAACTATACCTTATATGTCAGTATAAAGGGCAATGTATCTGCTCCCCTTGCTTCTGATGTTTTTTTTTATCTGATGGATATGTGAATGTCTGCATCCATCATCACAGCTCTGTCTATATTTGATCTTCACTCTCTCTCCTTTGGTGTCACCCTCTGTTTATCTTTCTCTCATTCTCTCCCTGTTTTTGTCTCTTGATCTTTGCACTGCTGACTTAAGAGAATTAAAAGTATGTTTCTTTTTGTCTCAGTTTATTATGCTTTCATTCTCTATAGTGCTAATGCTGTTATCCATACTTTTAATATTTGAATTCTTAAATTCCTATGTAACGTGCTAGTGCCGAATTCTCAAATGTGTTCACTTATATCCTCAATTTGTTATTTTTTTTATCTATCCATGTATCCATCTATTCATTCAAATGATTTCAGATTTTTTTAATATGATGTTTTATCATATCATCAGGCGTTTTATTTTCCTCGGGATGCAGTCCAACCCTCTCTTAACCTAACTCCACCAACGAACTAAACTAACAAAACTCTAGCCCAAAACCAACCATAAGACCAAAACCTGAACAACTGAAGCACAGATGTAGCTAACAACATTAATGATGTTGCATTTAGGCATGCCAGTAAGCCATATCAGTGAGCCAACATACACAATACCAGCCACTGGAACTGGCACACCTGAATGGAATGCAGCCATGATTAACATTATTAGCTACACCTGTGTTTGCCAAGTGAACATGTACATCGTCTAATTAGCCCCATGTAGAGGAGCAGACTAGCAGAATGTCCTCCCTATGGAGGATTTCCCTCATCTTTTACTCATGAGGTGCTTTTTCTTCATGTGATATTGAATGAGATTAGTGCCGGCAGGTATTGTGTTTTTATTGCGTAAATCTGACTTGGCTATGCCCATGGGGAGCCGTGACTTTACAAAATGAGTTCATTAAATGAATTGCTCGTTTCCAATGACACTTTCAAATTGAATGTATTGGCTTGAAATTCAGTGTGATTATTCTTGAATTTAAAGTTTTCGGAGTTGCACACTGACAGCTGGGCATAAACAGTACCATAAACTAACGACAGATTAGGGATTTAAGACAGTATTTAAGAGAAGTAGAAATTCACAAGCCTCTGTTTTATCAGCGTGTTTACTTTGGACACCAAGATGGAGAAAATGGAACACAAAAGACAAGAAAAACATTTGAGCTGGGGACAAAACATGACCCCAGCAGCATGGACTAATCTTTGTCTAGATGCTGTTCCCTTCAGTGGATGGCTGTAGGAGTGCTTTGTGTTCGCAATAATTAGTAGATATTCATGCCAGGCTGAAATAATTTGTTGGCACTCGTGTATTGGCTCTGCCATTGGACAGTGAATCAGTACAGTGAGTGATTTTGTCTGAGGCTCAGTCTCATCTCCACTTCTCTCTTCAGCTCTTTCCTTCTCTGGTATTTCTCTCTGCACGATCATGAAGATCAGTCTGGGGTCACTCGAATAGTTTGTTGCACATACAGCACCATGTTTTTGTTAGACTTTGGTTGTTAGACTGTGACCTTTGCTGACCTCTGTACTATTAGTTGCTTGTGTTGGTGATCTAGGAATAAACGTTTATTGTGCTGTTGCACTCGCCATAAGACACATAGTGGGCTTCCATCCACCTGTTTTTTGTGAGCATTTTCATTTTGCGCATAAAAAACCTGAGTGGAAAATTACACATTTTTACACTTGGCTGAGGTGGAAAAGTTGGTGTATCAATAAAAGCAAAATGCAACAAAGTGCAATGGAAACAGACTTAGCGCATAAATCATGATGTACATGAAGCATGTGACTACTGCAGCCTTCGCCACACTGAAGAGAGACGAAAAATAGCGGTAGATGAAAACATCAGATTTGGGTGGGGCAATGAGGACGCAACAAAATAATACATGAAACAAACATGAAAGCTATATTTTCATCACATTTCTACAGTGTTTTTTCTTTCATTGTTTTTCATTGACTGGTGCTCATTTAATCACGCCATCTTGTTGCGCCCTCTTCTTCTGCAATAGTTTAATTGCACCGACTGGGAAATTAATGCCACCATTATCTGCCTTCCTCTTCCTTCAGTATCCCTCCTTTCTCCCCCATCACTTCCCTCTCACGCTGACCCACACTGCTTCCCAATTCCGTCTCCCTTTACTTGCCTCATTTTCTCCTGCTTTCACCCTGTCACGTAAATCCCTTTCTATCTCATATTTCCTCCCTCATAGCCTATTTGCGCTCCCTTTTCTCCGAATTTTATTAATGTCTTCAAACCCATCTGACCCTGTCAGTCTGTTGTCATTTCTCTTTGACAGAATCTGTAGCAGCACTATCCAGGCCATGTAAAGGACCATTAGCCTCTCTACTGCTGATAATGTTAGCAATCAGTACCTTCCACCACCCAACTAATCACAATAAATGGGGGTTGTCAAGAGTGATTCATTTCCCCCACGTCATTCCTTTTACCATATTTTTCATGCTAGTCTATGCAGTGTTTAGTGTTCTGGTACTGATTTTGCTTTACTGTAGTAAAACTATTGACAGCACCATCTTTGAGCTTACAGAATCAGAACTGTGGACGAACTATGTGAACATTCCACTGGTTTGGATGTTGTAGATGAGAAGACTCAATGAGAAATGACCTTAAACATGACTCTTGAGCCCTACAGCTGCTCAGTGGCCAGCAGTAGAACGCTCTGATTATACTGGGCAGCTCCCAGGTAGCTGGTAGTGGGTGGTTGGGGTTACTGGCTGAAAGTGAAGTCACGACCACAGCTGAAAGAGAGCAAGTGTGCTTTGTCAGTTTTGCCAAGTTGAAAAAAAGAGAAATATTACTGCCTGCATTCAGTTTTTGTGCACTGAGGATCCAGCAGATTGTTTGACACAGGGAACACTGAGTGATGCGGTCATGTCTGAAATGGTCATCTGTAAGATCATTATGTGATCAGTTCATGTTTTCAGAAGAAATGTTTGCACACTGAAATCTTAGAATTTAAAAACCACGAGCTGCCTAGCCCACAGATAGCCAGCTTGTATTTGCATGTTTGGACTTGAAACTGAAACTATGTAACTTTTGGAAGAAGAAATAGCATTAGAATAGTCATTCTCGTACAAATGAAAAGTTGAAATCATAAGTAATAGAATGCACTTTTGCTCAATTTGATATACTCAGGGGATTTGCAGCTACAGCCTTAATTGGTCTGGTATTACCAGTAGCTAATGGTGGCTAATGTTAGCAACATCTATCTGAGGTTTGCTAACATTCGCTGTTTGAACTGACACAGCAATGTGAGTTACTCACTTTACAGACTCTTCTTGACTCTCGCTACTGTTACAATATATGTAAGCATTGAATATGTTCAGCAAATGATAAGCAAATGTAAAAAAAAAGGCATTCAGTAAAGCACTATTAATAGTTGTTTTTTGGCCACTTGGGGGCAGCAGAACAACCTGTAAACACAATGTTATATTATCACCTTATAAAGTTGTCATGGCATTTGCAGACTGTTGCTGATTTAAACTATCAGCAGACACAGCAGCATTATCATTAATTTGGAGTTGTGTTTCTGGCTGTCTGTTGAATGTCTAATATTCACTCTCGTTTTACCTCTGGTCAGATCTCCACCAACTCTTGAGAAAAATATCCAGCTCTTTAGCTGCTAAATGCACCACTATGTTCGCAAGCTAGTTGCTACCTTTGTCTGTCTGCCGTTTGGTGCTGGGCAGGTAGTGTACATTGGGTTTATCAGAGCTTTTGCTTTTTGCTGAAAACATCTTCCTGCTACAGGTGGAAATGAGGTTGATGAGAGCAGTGAGACTGTAAAACAAAAACAATGAGCTAAAAGATGCTAAAACGCTTCATTTATCACTATCACTACGAGCATCCCCTTTCACATTACAGGTCATTTGGCCCATTGTTAATATGAAAATATTGATTAGTGCAGCTTTAAAATTGGTCTTCTGTCGGTTGAGCTTTATTTGCACTTGGTCAGATACCAAGAGAGATAAGCAAATAAGCAGTCATAACAGATAAAGAAAGACGGGTAGACATGCCAGAGAATGAAAGTTATAATAATTAATATTGTAGAATTTAGTCATCAGTGTCATTAGGATTGACAATGCAAATTAGAAATTCTAATCCACATAAAAGGAGCAAAAAGGTAAAAAAGAGTGAGATTGCCATAAAAACTATATGAGTTGACCCACCACCTTCGTCACACTGCTTCAAACTGGCTTTTGTCACCTGAACCATTTTCTTTTTTTTTATTCAATGTTCCTGTGTTTCAGCAAATGCACTAGTCGTTGTCAAGGTAACTGCAGCCAATGTGAGTGGCTGGTACATTAGTGCAGGACTCATTTGTAACTGCATATCAATAGTAATAAATCACTAAATGTTGCACTGTTTGTTGTTTATTAGCAGAATGACGTTGCAGTGGCTGCTAAGGCAGCTGTTGCTAATGAGTACCCAAGGTGATGAAAGACAACAGGTGGGAATTGAGGCTGTGTGAGAGATTTATACGCAGTGCTAGTGTGAAAGAGCACTTAAACACATGTGATGCACTGCAGGAAAGCAGATAAACACCCACTAACCAGCATTTGGAGAGTATGCTTTGTCCTACACAGCAAAACGGGCAAAAAATACATAAAATAGTCCGAATGCCTGTTCTTGTGTACATGCAAAAGAAAAAATGCATTACACCTGTTTTACCTTGCACTCTGTAAAATTACTTTCACTTAAACTACATATTATTTTATAAATGAAATTCAATTTAAACCCTGTGTTTAGCATTTATAAGCAGTATATAAACAATAAGTTTAATAACATTTTATTTATATAGTGCCAAGTCATAACAGAAATTATCTCAGGGCACATTTTCGGAATTCAGAATATGGACCAGGAGCGCAGTACACTATAACAAATAGAATTGGCTGTAGTGTTTTCCAGGTTGGGTGTAAAAGACTAAAAACAGGGCTTTCGAATGACTTATAAGCTGTGGATTGTAACACACAATGAGACACTGTAATGTAATTGTAAGCAAATATAAGCACATTTATAAGTGTTAAGTAATGAATTTAGCTCTTTATGAAGCATGCATAACTGCCATAAAAACAGCTACTACATGCGTAATAACACAGTATAACATACACCATGTGGCCAAAAGTATGTGGACACCTTAACAAAGTATCTGGACACCCGCACATTACACCCAATGTTATTGTCGAACATGCTGTTAGAATAGCCTCTAATCTTCTGAGATGGTTTTCCTCCAGATTTTGGAACCTGGCTGCAGGGATTTGCTCCCATTCAGCCACATGAGCATTAGTGAGGTCGGCCACTGATGTTTGACGATAAGGCCTGGCTTGCAGTCTGTGTTACAGTTCATCCAAAAGGTGTTGGATGGGGTTGAGGTCAGGGCTCTGTGCAGTCAAGTTCTTCCATACCATACTGGGAAAACCATTTCTTTATGGACCTGGCTTTGTGTACTGAGGCACTGCCATATTGAAACAGGAAAAGGCCTTCCCCAAACTGTTAAACTAAAATATCCTTGTATGTTGCAGCATTTAGATTTCCCTTAACTGGAGCTAACAGGCCTAGCCCAAACCCTGAAAAACGACCACATGTCGGCAGGGATGTCCTCATACATTTGGCCTAATAGTGTACTTGTAACCATATATAATGATATGTCTTCAGTAGTTTTTAGCATATTAATAAACAGTAGGCCCAAATAAGGGCACCTGTGAATGATTTAACGTGTGTAAACTGTTAATAAATGCTTTATAAGACACTGTCAAGTTGTTATAAGCCAATTTATAAATCCAATTGAATATTCATTTTAAATTATGAAAAAAAAAATCTTTAAAGGAATAGTTCAACGTTTTAGGAAATGCGCTTAGTTTAGAGATGATCGATACCACTCCCATATCTGTCC